>NC_091440.1:83382287-83697245 GCF_964237555.1 Oryctolagus cuniculus
AAACAGAGCAGCTGGGATCTGAACCAGCAGTCCAGTACAGAATACTACCAATACAAGTGTTGGCTTAACCTGCTGTGCCACAGTGCCACTTGTAGCTCCTGTCTCTTTCTGAAGCACCCACAGATGTTTTGGAATAAAATTTACAACTTACTATATTCAGTTTTCTCTTAGCTGCCTTCCCGGTTGTGAATGTGGTGTTATTTTTTATTTTTCTGCAGAAGAATAACCCATGGGGCTGGCATTCTATAGCAGATTAAGCTGCCACCTGTGTTGCTGGCATACCACGTTGATGCCAGTTCATGTCCCGGGCTGCTCCACTTCCAATCCAGTTGCTTGCTAATGTGCCTAGGAGAGTAAAAGAAGATGGCCCAAGTGCTTGGGCCCTAGCACCCATGTGGGAGGTCTGGAAGACACTCCTGGCCTTGGCCCACTCTAGCCCCAGCTGTTGTAAACATTTGGGGAATGAACCAGCAGATCTCTGTTTCTTGGCCTTTCAAATAAATAAATAAATAAATAAATAAAATCTTTTTTAAAAAAGGGTAACACGGGCTGGCGCTGTGGCTTAGAGGGTGAAGCTACTGCCTGCAGTGCTGGCATCCCATATGGGCGCCAGGTGAAGTCCCAGATGCTCCACTTTCGATCCAGCTCTCTGCAATGGGCTGGGAAGACAGTGGAGGATGGCCCAACTACTTAGGCCCCTGCACTCATGTGGGAGATTTGGATGGAGCTCTAGACTCCCAGCTTTGGCCCAGCCCAGCCTAGCTGTTGTGGCCTTTACTGTTGCCTCTCGAATGAATGAGTGAATGAATCTATCTATCTATCTATCTATCTATCTATCTATTTATTTATTTGACAGAGTTAGACACTGAGAGAGAAAGGTCTTTCTGTTGGTTCACCCCCCAAATGGCCACTACAGCCAGAGCTACACCAATCCGAAGCCAGGAGCCAAGTGCTTCTTCCTGGTCTCCCATGAGGGTGCAGGAGCCCAAGCACTTGGGCCATCCTCCACTGCCTTCCCGGGCCACAGCAGAGAGCTGGACTGGAAGAGGAGCAACCGGGACTAGAACCTGGTGCCCATATGGGATGCCAGTGCCCACAGGTGGAGGATTAACCAAGTGAGCCATGGCGCCAGCCCGAGTGAATGAATCTTTTAAAAAAAAAATTACTTGTAGCTAGAAGCACAAGTGCTCTTCTGCCCCTTAGGAAGATCAGCAGACTTTGCCAAAAAATTTTTATAATCTTTTTTTTTTTTTAAAGATTTATTTATTGAAAGAGTTACGTAGAGAGAAGGAGAGGCAGAGAGAGAGGTCTTCCATCCGCTGGTTTACTTCCCAGTTGGCTGCAACAGCCGGAGCTGCACCGATCCAAACCCAGAAGCTTCTTCAGGTCACCCATACTGGGTGAAGGGACCCAAGGACTTGGCCCACCTTCTACTGCTTTCCCAGGCCATAGCAGAGCTAGATCAGAAGTGGAGCTGCCAGAACTTGAACCATTGCCCATATGAGATGCTGGCACTGCAGGCGGTGGCTTTGCCTGCTTTACCACAGTGCTGGCCCCAACTTTTGTAATCTTAACAGGTCCATTGAATTAAATAGTAGCCATAATCTGTTTATGCCTGAACCCAGTGAATAAAGTGAAGGTGGTAGCCTGTGCTAGAATTAGCACTGTTTTACCCTTGTGTCCTTGTAGTCTTTTAATTATATCTAACATTAAATGTTGACCTAAAATAATTTTCAAATGCCAGTAGAAATTTAAGATTAATTTGGAAGCGATATTTCATCCACTTAAAGTTTTCTGTTAGATTTAAGTAATTTTCATGGAGGCCGGCGCCGTGGCTCACTTGGTTAATCCTCTACCTGTGGCGCCAGCGTCCCATAAGGGCACCGGGTTCTAGTCCTGGTTGCTCCTCTTCCAGGCCAGCTCTCTGCTGTGGCCCGGGAAGGCAGTGGAGGATGGCCCAAGTGCTTGGGCCCTGCACCCCATGGGAGACCAGGAGAAGCATCTGGCTCCTGGCTTCAAATCGTCACAGCGCCAGTCGTAGTGGCCATTTGGGGGGTGAACCAACGGAAGGAAGACCTTTCTCTCTCTCTCTATCTATATCTCCACCTGTCAAAATTAAATAAAATAGAAATAAAAAGACCATTGAAGACAATCATCAAAAAATCAAGCCATCTGGCATCTTCTGCAGACAAGAAAACCATGGAAAGGGACTTAGAGGTGATAACACCTGGCTGCTTCCCTTCTTAAGGAAGTGAAGTCCAGAGGGCGGGTGGCATTATGCCCCATTGGCAGAGCATGTTTAAAGAAAAAAGATTTAAGTAACTTTCAATTTGTCTTATGAATATTCCTGGTTAATTTTTATTTCAGGTTAAAACTTGTTTCTAATGAAAGTTAGCATAATTTAGGGGCAGTCTTTTTTTTGACAGGCAGAGTTAGAGAGAGAAAGAAAGGTCTTCCTTCCATTGGTTCACCCCCCAAGTGGTCACTACGGCCAGTGTGTTGTGGCCGGCCAGCTGCACCGATCTGAAGCCAGGAGCCAGGTGCTTCCTCCTGGTCTCCCATGCAGGTACAGGGCCAAGGACCGGGGCCATCCTCCACTGCCAGCAGAGAGCAACCAGGACAGAACCAGCGCCCCAACTGGGACTAGAACGCAGGGTGCCGGCGCCGCAGGCAGAGGATTAGCCTAGTAAGCCTTGGCGCCAGCCGGGGCAGTCTTTAAAAGTAGTTACTTAAGCAATTTGTTAGAAATGAAGTTGTATTCCCATTTTGTGAATTGGCTAGATACTTAGCTAGAATCTTGTAAATTTTTTTATTATTCCTGTAAAATTATTCTGAAGAATCTGTATTTTTGTGTTGTAATTAAGTTAAAATCCTTAATATTTGTGTTTGTAGGTTCCCTCCTTCTTCACAGATGCTGAGAGGCGATCTGTGTTAGATGCTGCACAGATTGTTGGTTTAAACTGCTTGAGACTTATGAATGACATGACAGCTGGTAAGAAAAAACTTCATTGAGAAGTAAAATACACTATCAAAACCAGAATTAAGATATTTTGAGTGCTGTGATCAAACCAGTTTTCTTATAGGTGTACATTCAGAACGTTAGATTTGAAAGCAAAAGTCTCACGTCTTCACACGCTTCTGTTTAGTGACAAATTGGTGCTTTATGAAATATTTGTGTTTTGGTTAGAAAAGTCTTTCATATATATATATTTTTAAAGATTTAATTATTTGAAAGTCAAGAGTTACACAGAGAGAAAGAGAGAGAGGGAGGGATGGAGGGAGAGAGAGAGGCCTTTCATCTGCTGGTTCACTCCCCAGTTGACCACAATGGCCGGAGCTGCGCCGATCTGAAGCCAGGAACCAGGAGTCTTCTCCGGGTCTCCCACACGGTTGCAGGGGCCCAAGGACCTGGGCCATTTTCCACTGCTTTCCCAGGCCATAGCAGAGAACTGTATCGGAAATAGAGCAGCTGGGACTTGAACTGATGCCCATGTGGGATGCTGGCACTGCAGGCGGCAGCTTTACCCGCTTTGCCACAGTGCCAGCCCACATATTTATATTTTTAACTCCTTAACTTAATTGCGTTGGATTTAGTGTTTATTGCCTTACATTCCTTTTATGGTTAAGAATCAAATTTTCTCGAAGTCTACTGATCTGGGTGTCACAGCTACCTTGGATACAAGTATTAATTTAAATTTCCTTTTCTGCATGTATTTTTTGAATGGTAGTTAGGCATTGGTTATTCATCAGATACTGATTGAACCATGTACTATTTGCCAGGCATTGTGCTAGCATTACTGATAGATTGGTGAACAAAGCAGTCAGTGTTCTATTCGTTGTCAAGAGTTTTTAATAAGTTTATTATGACTACAGATGAATGAAAAGGAAAATAAGTCCATTTTTGCACTGAAAAGCTTTTATCCCCTAGCATATCCTTGATAGGCTTTTGAAAAATTGTTTAAGTATCAATAAAGGTATCTTCTCAGGTATACACATTTAGAAATAACACCGATTTCAAAGTTCACACACACAAAAAATTAACACTGTTTAAGGGTCAGCTCCAAAAGAAAATGATGAACTGCAGTTATTATAGTTGTATATTGAATTCTTAATTGGGGGGGAGGGCTAAGAAATCTCCTAGCAGGTTGTTTTAAAGTTGTTAAGTATTAGGTAACGAACCTGATGCTGTTTGTAACCCATGGTTCCATTGCTTTCTATTTCTCTGTCATATCTCTCCATGTATTGAAAAACAGTAGAACGTTGTTTTAAAATCAAAAGAGTAATAGATTACCCCCAAAAAGTCATGTAAAATCAAGTGTAAAAAGAATGCATTCTCCTTTGTTTCAAGTACAGTTAGGTTTCCTGCAGGTGTGATTATGTGTAACAATGAAATTCCTAAGAAAAACGTGAACCAAAGATTTGAAACATTGTTATTTCTTGTAGTTGCTTTGAATTATGGAATTTACAAACAGGATCTCCCAAGCCTGGATGAGAAGCCTCGAATAGTGGTTTTTGTTGATATGGGACACTCAGCGTTTCAGGTGTCTGCTTGTGCTTTTAACAAGGGAAAATTGAAGGTAAAGTCTTACCTTAAAACTAAGTGAAGGAAACATCTCACTATATTTGTTACAACTTTCAGCTACTAAACCTCTTAACAGTTGTGCTTGTGCTTGGTAATGAAGAACTTCAGATAAAGATGTTAGCAGGGAATTGTTGGGTGTGGTTGATAGATGCAAGGATGACATAATTGTCTTAGTAAGTTCCTTGGTTAGGAAAGAAAAAGATTCTGATATCTTGTATATAATCATTAAAAGTCTACAGTGGTGTAGTATTCCATTAGGATTTTGTAAACATTCTGTCATTGTTGGCTTGGGTTTCATGTTAAATAGAAGTCCTGAGCCTATTAACCTTTAAGTTATTTGACTAGCAATATTTGTGTTCTCATTAGAAATATGGTTTGCAAATAACCAGATTATTTTTGTTCTGATTAAATTAGGTGCTGGGCACAGCTTTTGATCCTTTCTTGGGAGGAAAAAACTTTGATGAAAAGTTAGTGGAACATTTTTGTGCAGAATTTAAAGCTAAGTACAAATTGGATGCAAAATCTAAAATCCGAGCACTCCTTCGTCTGTATCAAGAATGTGAGAAACTGAAAAAGCTAATGAGTTCTAATAGCACGGACCTGCCACTGAATATTGAATGCTTTATGTATGACACAGATGTTTCGGGGAAGATGAACAGGTTTGTCTTGAGTTTTGTGGATTAACAAATGGAACACCTTGCTGAAACTAGCACCGGTGTCAGTTTGAGTCGAGTCTCGTGAGTCTCAGCCCATGTTTCAGAATTGTATGCCACCTGACCCGTGCCTGGACAGACTGCTATTTATCACTGTTAGAGCCAATAATAGCTCTGTGAAGAGAGTTTGTAAAAGTCTTCATTAAGTGTCCTTGTGTTTAGATCTCTTCAGTATACTTTACTTTTTAGTATTTTGGGGCCAGGAATTGGGTAATAGTTTTACGGAGATACTTTGAAGTGAATGGAAATAAATATTTAAAGTAATGAGAATTGGATCACAGAAAACATTTAGGGAGTAAAATGGCAGTCTCAATATAGAAGTGATTCCTTCAAATAAAACTAGAACTGACTTTTCTCCCCTCATTTCCTTTTGCATCTGTTTTCTATACCAGAAAAAAAAAAAGTCACAAACTACAGTGTAGTTAAACTTGATCCATCTGGGATGGGTGAGGATTCAATTTATTGGGAGTGATATTGTTTTAAAAATAAAGTAACACAGGAGATTGAATTTCTGATAAATTTTAATGTTATATAAATTATTTGCTAAGGTCACAGTTTGAAGAACTCTGTGCTGATCTTCTGCAAAAGATAGAAGCACCTCTTTATTCACTGTTGGAACAAACTCAGCTCAAGCGAGAAGATGTGAGTGCTGTTGAGATAGTTGGAGGCACTACACGAATTCCAGCTGTGAAAGAAAAAATTGCCAAATTTTTTGGAAAAGATATAAGCACAACACTCAATGCAGATGAAGCAGTAGCAAGAGGATGTGCACTACAGGTACTTTTTCTCTGCTTTGTAATGGAATACATTTTTTAAAGAGATTCAAGTTTATGTCATGGTGGGTTAATATAATCAGTCATGTGCCCAATAAGATTGCAAAAGGAAGTTACTTTCAAATAAATCCATAAGACTGCAGGGAGACAGAGATGCTCAAATCTGGAAGATGCACCAAGTTTAAAATTCAAAGAACTGAACTGATGTTGCTTAAACTGGGTGTTAGAAACACAGGCATGGTTGTGAGAGGATCACAGAAAACACAGCTGTGAAGCACTTAGCTGAGTGGAGGAAACACTTACTGTAAAGTATGTAGGAGAGAATTAGAATGGATTGATTTAGGGGAGAGTTTGCAAGGTTAAGAGTATTTGTTCAGTGCTTTTTAGAAAATAGTTACCATATCTCAACCTCAAATTGATGTTTTTGTTTTAAAGATTTATTTATTTATTTGAAAGGCAGAGTTAGAGGCAGAGAGAGAGAGAGGCCTTCCATCCACTAGTTCACTCCCCAGATGGCCGCAAAGGCCAGAACTGTGCTGATACAAAGCCGGGAGCCAGGAGCTTCTTCCAGGTCTCCCATACTGGGTGCAGGGGCCCAAGGACTTGGGCCATCTTCTGCTGCTTTCCCAGGCTATAGCAGAGAGCTGGATCAGGAGTGCAGTAGCCAGGACTCGAACCAGTGCCCATATGGCACTGCAGGTGGTGGCTTTACCCCCTATGCTACAGTGCTGGCCTCTAAATTAATTTTTAACCTGCTTATCAAATAAGAATGCAGCCAGAAGCATGAAGTTAGTTTGGTAAAGCAAAAGCAACAAATCTAAAAGTGATAATCCATTGTACTGTCATGATCCATCATGTCATAGGGGGTATTTTTTTGCTTTTGCCTTCATAATGGAATATGCTTTCTTAATTAACTGATTCCCCAAAATGTTGAACATTCATCATTTCTTCCAAAGTAAAGTGAATTTTGGACTCCTTCAAGAGTCTACTAATCAGAGCAATTGACTGTTTTTCCCTGGTGTGTATTCAGTTGAGTCTTTTTTTTTTTTTCCTAAAGATTTATTCATTTTATTTGAAAGGCAGAGAGAGAGGGAGAGACAGAGAATCTTCTACTGGTTCACTCCCCAGATGGCTGCAATGGCCAGAGCTAAGCCAATCTGAAGCCAAGAGTCTTGCCAAGGTCCCCCACGTGGCTGTAGGGGCCCAAGGACCTGGACCATCTTCTACTGCCCTCCCAGACCACAGCCAAGAGCTAAATCAGAACTGGAGCAGCTGGGACCCGAACCAGCACTCACTGCAGTGGCTCCACCTGAATGCCACAGCTCCGGCCCTCCCACCCCCACTTTTTTTCCCCCAAGATTTTATCTACTTGAGAGGTAGAATTAGAGGGAGAGACACAGAGAAAGGTCTTTCATCTGCTGGTTCACTCCCCAGATGGCTGCAATGGCCAGAGCTGGGCCAATTCGAAGCCAAGAGCTAGGCACTTCTTCTGGGTCTCCCACATGGGTACCCAAGCACTGTGGCTTTCCCAGGTCATAGCAGAGAGCTGGATTTGGAGGAGGAGCAGCCCATACAAGGTGCTGGTGCCACAGGTGGAGGCTTAGCCCACTACGCCACAGTTCAGGCCCCAGTTGAGTCATTTTTTATATGAACCTTCCACCTATCTGTTGGATATTATCTATCCCACATTTGGATCTCCCTTTGCTTGTTCATTCATAAAATTGAAAAGTAGAAATATTTTACCCTTTTCAGCTTCCTAGGTATTTGTAAAGTGATATCGACAGAGCTGCTTATAGATTTAGATACACATTCAAGAAACAACTTGAAGTTGCTGTTAAGGGAGGCACTTCTGGGAAGCCCTGTTTTTTAGTTGCTATCCTAATATTTGTTGTCTGGGATTTTGTATCTAGTGATAGGCATAGTATTTAGGGGGTAAATCTTTATGCTTAAGATGGTAATATTATAGCAGTTTTTACCCATTCCATTTGAATTGAGTTTTATATTAAAAGATGGGTGGAGATTATTCATGTGCCTCATGATAATCTCTTAAATCTCTCTCTGTCTCTTGTAAGTGTGCGATCCTTTCCCCAGCTTTCAAAGTAAGAGAATTTTCGGTCACAGATGCAGTTCCTTTTCCAATATCTCTGGTCTGGAACCATGATTCAGAAGATACTGAAGGGTGAGTAGCAGAAAATAACTTTCAGACATGTTAAGAAGAAAACTTAAGTACCTTTTATAATTCCATGATCAATCTACCTGGGATTTTTGAGTCAACAACAAAATCTTTCAAAGTATTTTTCATTTTGTATTGTAAATGGCTCTCTGTTGTTAACGGTCTCTGTTCTGTGTGTGTGGTGCAGCAGTCTTAAAGACTTGATCAGCTGAGTGCCATCTCCTTTCCTCTCCAGTGTCCATGAAGTGTTCAGTAAAAACCACGCTGCCCCTTTCTCCAAAGTCCTCACTTTCTTGAGAAGGGGGCCTTTTGAATTGGAAGCTTTCTACTCTGACCCACAAGCAGTGCCGTATCCAGAAGCAAAGATAGGTAAGTGATCGGTTGGATATTTTTTGCTTTCAGTTAAAGGCTTAGCTTATTATTCAGTGTAGAAACTTGAGTTATTCTTAGCAATGCTGATAGAACTTAACTTGGAATAATGATAATGGAAATAGGTCTTTATTTCATTGATGAATAAACTATATTATACAGATGAAATGATTTGCTAGCTGTGCTGTTAACTTCTGAGAAATAAATAAAGGAACATGTTACTATTTTTCTTACTCTGATGAAGTCTATGCATAAAGGACAACCTACTACTTTTTTTTTAAGATTTTCTTTTTTAATTTTTTAAAAATTTTTTGCCAGGCAGAGTTAGAGAAAGAGTTATAGACGGTGAGAGAGAGAGAAAGGTCTTCTTTCCATTGGTTCACTCCCCTAATGGCCGCTACAGCTGGCTCTGCGCTGATCCGAAGCCAGGAGCCAGGTACTTCCTCCCGGTCTCCCATGTGGGTGCAGGAACCCAAGGACTTGGGCCATCCTCCGCTGCCCTCCCAGGCTACAGCAGAGAGCTGGACTGAAAGAGGAGCAACTGGGACTAGTACCCAGTGCCCCAACCGGGACTAGAACTCAGGGTGCCAGTGCCACAGGTAGAAGATTAGCCTAGTGAGCCACGGCGCCAGCCCTAAGGATGTGTTTATTTGAAAGTCAGAGTTACACAGAGAAAGGAGAGGCAGAGATAAAGAGAGGTCTTCCATCCTCTAGTTCACTCCCCAGATGGCCACAACAGCTGGAGCTGCACCAGTCAGGAGCCAGGCTCTTCTGGGTCTCCCACACGGGTGCAGGGGCCCAGTGACTTGGGCCATCCTCCACTGCTCCCAGGCCATAGCAGAAAGCTGGATTGGAAGTGGAGCAGCAGGGACTTGAACCGGCGCCCACATGGGATGCTGGCAGCGGCTTTACCTGCTAAGCCACAGCGCTGGCCCCTAACTTACTACTATTAATATTAGCCTTTTTTGGGAAAGAAATCATTTGAATGAGTCTAACCTGGCCAGTTGGGCTTGCTTTGTTACTAAAGACTAAAATGTTTTGACCCATATTTTTGTTTTGTTTTTTAAACTGTTCACAAATTTGTTGGTAAGAGTGTAGTTGGAGAAATCCTTGTAAGGTTTTTTTCATGTAAAGTTTTACTAGCTTGGATTGTGTGCATTAATGCTCCGTTTTACAGATGGTGCAACCCAGGCTCTTTAGCATGATATGTCTGATTTTACATGTTTTCACCAAGGCTTGAAACCTTGTACATAAGACGTTTTACATCCAACTTTCTCTGAGTCTTCTTGGACACCCCAGAGTAAATGCTATTTCTCTAAATGGATCATTTGGCAACTAGTTTCTGAACTAGAGATTTGACATGTCATCAAGGTCTAGTCCAACTTTTTACTGATCTGATAATTAAGTCTGTAACTTCCTGTGTGCTTACATGGACAGCACCTCATTAAATCTTTATTAAATCTTACACAGTGCTTTGCATATACCAGGTTCAAAATAATTTGCTTTAGTGGTCTCTGGAATAATAGTACTACATTCCTGGTGGAGATAACTAGCATTTAATGCTTGTTTCTATAGTAAGGGCTCACTGAATACATTTATTAATTCAATCTTCATAAGCATAGATGAGTTAGGTAACTTTGAGGAGGACACGCAGCCAGGATGCAAACCAAGACAGTCTGGGTTCTTTAAAAATGTAAGATACCAGGATAATGGTTTCTCCCTTAAATCATTCAAAGAAGAAAAGAACATGTATCTCACAGAAGTGAATAAAGTGGTAATAAATAGCTTTATAAAACAAATGTATGCTAAGACCACTGGTTGAACTCTGTAATCAATGCACAATCATTCTTAGGTGTTTAACAGAGTTCACTTTTCTGTTAATTTTTAAACATAGGAGTGGGAATAAGAGAGGGAGGAGATATATAGGTTGGCACATGCTCACTCGGACTTACCTCCAATGGTGGAACTAGAAATGTGCCAGGGGATTTCAACTCAATCTTATCAAGGAGGCAGGTACCAATGCCAGCACATTTGGTAAAGTGATAAGTATAAATACACAACCGATCAAAAAGATAGGGTATGTGTCTGAGATTTCACAAATAAGACCAGTGTAAGCAAATAATGAAGGATAGAATTAAAAGGGAGAGAATGATCCTGCGGGGGAGACAGGACACACACAGCAGACTCATAGAATCTCAGCACTCCTGCCTCAGGATCAGCCCTTGGGACATTCGGATCTGGCTGAAAGGTCCATGAGAGTCTCACAGGCATGGAAAGCCATGACACGGTGGCAAAAAAACAATCTAAATGAAAGATCCTGGTGAACAAGACCCCAGCAGAAGGAACAGGCCATCAAGGAGAGAGGCACCTTTCTCTGAAGGGAGGAAGGAACCTCCACTGTGATATGGCCTTGACTAAACAAGTTCAGAGTCGGTGAACTCAAGGGGCTTCCATAGCCTAGACAGCTCATAGCGAGAGTCTTGGGTGATTGCTGACATAAATAAGAGTGCCAATTGTTAAATCAACAACGGGAGTCACTGGGTACATGCACCCCACGTAGGATCGCTGTCCTTAATGTGTTCTACTATGAAACCTAAAAACAACACTCCTAGTCGAACAATACCCTATACCTTATGCGGTTGTGTGAGGGCAGCCTGTTGAAATCCTTGCTTAGTATATACTAAGTTGATCTTCAGTATATGAAGGTAATTGAAAATGAAACTCAATGAAGGGCGGGATAGGAGAGGGAGTGGGAGAGGGGAGGGCCACGGGAGGGAGGGAGGTTGAGGGGGGCCACAACAATATACAAGTTGCACTTTGTAAATTCACATTTATTAAATTAAAAAAAAACTATATAACAAACAAAAAAGAACTTAATACTTTACCCTTTTAGTATTTTTTATGTTCTACTTAAAACTATTGGTTGAACTCTGTAATTAATACACAATTACTCTCAGGTGTTTAATGCTACAACTAGTACTCAAATAGTATTTTACACTTTGTGTTTCTGTGTGGGTGCAAACTGTTGAAATCTTTACTTAATATATGCTAAATTGATCTTCTATATATAGAGATAATTGAAAATTAATCTTGATGTGAATAGAAGGGGAGAGGGAATGTTGTGGGTGGGAGGGAAGTTATGGGGGGGAAGCTATTGTAATCCATAAGCTGTACTTTGGAAATTTATGTTCATTAAATAAAATATAAAAAAAAATTAAAAGTCGTGTGCATTAAAAAAAAATAAATAAAACAAATGTATGCAAAAATCCAAGCATAGTTGTTACCCAACTAGGTTTAATTTAAAAACAGAATAACAGGGCAAGCATTTGCATAGAAGCTTAAGTCACCACTCGAGATGTGTGCATCCCATCCCATATCAGGGTGTCTGGGTCAAGACCCAGCTGCTTATGATCAGCCGCCTCCTAGGGTGCACCCTGGAAGGCAGCAAAGTGTGTACTCTTTATTTAGTCATGCTGTGGAACCACTTCATTACAAATAATAATTTCAAACATTGATGCAAATTTTAGCTCACATCCCTATTTAAAACACATCAAAAAATATTTTTAGAATCAGAAGTGTAGTGCTTTCTCAAAGGACTCTAGGATTAAAATTTATTGTGTGCTTGATATCATCTGCTGTATACTTACGAACAGATTTCCAAGTCTAGTTTGCTCTTCCATCTGGACGAATAGGGTAGGAGGAAGAATTGCATGTCATCAGTATTTTACAGTCAGTGTCTGCCCAGTAAGTGCTTAACAAAGCAGTTAGAGGAGTGCCTATGCCTGTACCTGTTTTTTGGACACACTGAGATTGTTTCCAAGAATACTGTATGTTTTAAGAGTGTGTAGTAAACAATATTGGACTTTAAGTTTATAGAGAATAGGGAGAACATACTGGAATTGCAGTATTTTTGAGCTTTATTTCTTGGTCTTTGTGTTTTTTCTTACCTGTCTCGTTTACAGAAGTTCTGATTTAATTTTAAAAATGGCTAATTTCTTTTTCTCCTAGGCCGCTTCATAGTTCAGAATGTTTCTGCACAGAAAGATGGAGAAAAATCTAGAGTGAAAGTCAAAGTACGAGTCAACACCCATGGCATTTTCACCATCTCTACAGCGTCTATGGTGGAGAAAGTCCCAGCAGAGGAAAACGAAGCGTCTTCTGTTGAAGCGGACATGGAGTGTCCAAATCAGAGATCCCCAGAGAACCCAGACACTGATGTAAGTGTATGGATAGACTTTTGCACTGCCATAGAGTTGAATTAATTCTGAGCTATAGAAGGGTAGGGAAGGGTTAAGATGTTGTCTTTATAAATACTTCTTACCAGAATTCTGAATAAGGATGATAGTTAATAGTAAGTTATTTCCAGTTAATGGTAATTTATGGTCTGGAATTTAGTGAATTGTGATTAAATTTTGTGTAACTGAATTTTAGGTGACTGGTTTATGACAACTCGAGTAGATTGTGTTTTTTTTTTTTTCTTTTAAGATCTAAGTTACTTATTTTTTTTTCTAAGTTACATATTGAGAAGTCAAATGTTACAGTTAAAAATGTCTCTACTATTTGTTTAAATAACCATCAAATATTAAAGCTGATTTTTCTTTCAGTTGTATGACAGAATTGGCTTTAGTGCTCCAAACTTGTTTACACTTAAATAATTTTTTGTATTGTAAGAGGCAGAAAAAGAAGAATCTGTATATCATATAGACAGAATTGCTGCTCATCATCTTAATTGAGACTCTGTTAGTATGAGTGCTGGTTCTCTGGTCAACAGAAGAATTTTAGGAAGCAAAATGTTTTGTACCTATTAGAGTTTATTTCCGGAGACTAATCAGAAATAGCATAAGTGAATAGGCAGGCAAGTTACAATGTTTTAATTAAGATGTGAGGAAATGTGATATCCTGTGGTCACTTACCATTCCTAGAACACTTAAGGAACATTAACATTCTGAACCTTTTACTCTCATCTACAGAAAGTCTTCAATGTAGTGAGCTAAATGAGCAGTGCCAGGTACTTTCAGTCTCTTAGTACCTTTAGAATATCAGGAGTGCCTTGCTTCTAACTACTTCAGTGTCTGCCTTAGAATCTTGAAGCATTGGAAAAAAAAAAAAGACTTCAGGGTGGGCAGAAAGTACTTAGAACGCTTCAGACTTCTCTCAGAATGGGAGAAGCTCAGAACAAGCATTGATTTATTAGGGACTGAGGACTACTGAAAAAGGAAATCAGAAAACTTGTAGGGTTCATTTTCCTTCATTTTCTTTACCAAATTTTTAATCAGGATTAGCATGTAGCATTTATTCTTTACCTTGCGATCTTTTAAGGTTTAAATAGCTGGATCACAAAGGAAAATGGGGTGGAGCAGAGGGTCTTAATTATCTAAAAGATGATGAAACGATAAGCCCTGGAATAACTGATAGTTGGCCATTTTATGTAACTCTTTAGTAAGTGGAAGTGGAGCTAAGTCAAGATGTGTGATGGCTGCTGGTGAAATTAGGGTTTGGAAGCCTGTTCTGAGAAAGAGGCCTGGTGTAGTAACGTTTTTCCTGTGCTTTTGACAATTAATCTTTACAAGGTTAGGTGGAAGTGTCATAAAGGAGAGTTCTTGATTGTCACCACATCATTCAAATGCATACTTGTGTAACTTATTTAACTACTGTCATTCACAACATTTCTTCCAGGTTTAAAAATTCTAAGAAGTTTTCAAGTATTTTGTATTCATTTTGCTTTTATCCAGTACCTTTTCTCCCCACCTATTAAGATTTCAGAAATTGAGTGTACTGTCTTTGGTGCCCTATAACTTTTAAAATTTATACAAGTACACCTGCTTTCTACATCCTTTGTGCCTGGGCTTTCATTTCAGAAAAATATCCAGCAAGACAACAGTGAAGCTGGAACACAGCCCCAGGTACAAACTGATGGTCAACAAACCTCCCAGTCTCCCCCTTCACCTGAACTTACCTCAGAAGAAAACAAAATCCCAGATGCTGACAAAGTGAGTGACTCTTCTAGTTCATTCCGTTAGACAATGTTGCAACGTGTAATCGTTAATGATATCATTGAATCTGCAGTTTCAAGAGAAAGCACCAAGTGATTTTATTCTATGTAGGGTTTTTTTCTGTTGATTTTCTATGTGTTTTTCAATGAAAACCATTTAGAGGTACTCAAGCTCAACTAAGGGAATTTAATATCCTGCTTTAGGCCTGAAAGCTTCTCTTGATTAACTGCCGCTCCAAGTAATAAGAGCCTATGTGTAGTACTTGTTGTCATCTGAAAGGGCAGAGGTATCTGCTAGTGCCAGAGGGGGAAAAGATACATCCCAGTGCTGCATGATTGGTTTTCATGTAATCAGTTGATAAATGCATGGGCTATAGGAGTCTAGTATGCTTTCTTCTCTGCTCAAGTCATTTGTCAAATTTAAGAAGATGAATTATGATGATCTGATAAAAACTAGATTGCATTTCAGAGTAATTGCTCTTTTGTCTTGCTTCCATAGTAGGTATTGGAAGCTAAATTGAATAGTGGTGCTATGTCCCTCGAAAAATGACAGCTTCTAATCAAACCTTTAGTATTCATGGTCAGATGATACTGAGAAGTTGCCATTGTTGTCGCCAGTGTTGGAGATCGTTATTCTCTGTGCAAGTGGCGTGTAAATTATTAACCTGTTGGTAATTTGGTTTTCTCTTACTTGCTGAGGATAGGATTCTTTACCCTCAGGTGAATTACAGAATTGTTTGTTAGGGTCAAAATGGATTTTACACTAGCTAAAATTTCCACTGTTTAATTTGCCCTTGTTCTGATTGATCCTGCAGGGTTCCTAAGGTGAGCCCTAGATCCTGACTGATTTTGAAAGCTGCTGCCTTTATATGATGGTGATTATTTAGAAAACAGCTGCTTGGTTTCCACATCACTCCCCTTGACTGTTGGTTGAACATGAACTAACTTGTGCTGATAGCCTCATTACCTGTGTGAAAACGTGACATTGGGAGGAATCTCAGCCTCTTAGCTATAGGAACAGTGAGCTTGAAGCCCTTGAAACATTATCTTACCCTCCTCTGGAAGGTCCCTCATCCATCTGTGTTGGAATGCTGTTTTGTGGTAGACTGATTGTTTTTCACTAGCTGGTTTTACATTGTACTGTCTTATCTTAACTACCATGCATGTACTACCATTCATTTTGTCCCCCAAATATCTGTGGCACTCCTGCATCTTGCTAGGTGTAGGAATCATCTGATTCATTTTTCTTTCTTGTGGATCATGCCGTCAGTGCCCTGCTTACTGTATTGGAGGGCTCTTTTTTGGGCACTCAAAGGAAGGGGCTTCGGACTGAGTAGATCATTGCTAGTGATACAGTTTACAGCACTTGATAGATCTGTGATGTGATTTCTAAGAGCAGTGCAGCACAGCTGTGGGAAACATGCATTCTAGTCCCATCTCTGTTGTAGGCAAGTCATTCATTCCAGTCCTAGTTTCTTTGTACCTGGAGTTTTAACATCCTTTATAACTCAGGTTATCCAGTGGCAGTGATTGTTATGCCTTAATTAGCTAGTCTCTTGCCATTTTTCCATCCTAGCCAATGAAGAATCATGTTTCACACTGTGGTTATTGTCTAATCTGTTGTATAACTGGGTTTCCTTGATTGTGTGTGTTTGTTGTGCTAGTTGGAACCTGTAGAAATGGAAATAATTAGAAAAGACTTAGAAAATTAAAGGCCACAGGAAATACTTGCTTCTTTAGCCCTGTATTTACATATGTTGAAAATCCTGCAATAAACTATAGGTTGAGTATCCCCTATCCAGAAAACCTGAGAACCAGAAGTATTTCAGGTTTGGGATTTTTTTTTTTTTTTTTTTTTCAGATTGTGGGATGTTTGCATATAAATTGAGATATCTTGAGGATGGGACCCAAAGTCTAGAGATGAAATTTATGTTTCATATACTTCCCATACACATAACCTGAGGGTAATTTTATACAGTATTTTTAGTGTGCATACAGTTTGTGATGGGTCACATTAGGCTACATAACAGCTGTGGAATTTTTCACTTGTGGTGTCATGTCAGCACCAAAATGTTTCAGAATTTGGGTAAGAGATACTCAACCTTTGTAAACATGCTGCATCTCCGTTTTCTACTTTAAGATTCCTAGTTCTTTCTACCTTGCAGAGTTGCTTGTGGGAAAATATATGACTCAAAGATCAAGGAAAATAGGTGTGTGTGTATGTGTGTGTGTACATATGTAAAAACTCCAAATTCAGTAGGAAAGTATAAAAGACTAATCATCAGAGTGGTGCTAATTGTAATTAAAGCAGGCATAATAACTGGGGTATGTGGACTAAAATATAAAAAACTGAATCAATCTTCACATGTTTAGCATTGGTCAGTCTGTCAGATTCTAAACATGAGAATATGGATAATTTAATAATTTAACCTTTGGAATTCTGGGATTGGCAAACATGCTTAAAGGGATTAGAAGCTTAAAAATCTAAGAAGAAAAACATTAGCAGGAGAGATTTAAGTTTAAGCCGAGAAAAATACCTTGGTGAGTTCCTGAAAGTTAGACATATTTAGGTTTAATTACAACCTTGATTTAAAATGGTCAGTGGGAAATGCCACCTTTCAGTTTTTTATGATTTTAGAGATTTTATTTTTGCCTAAGTCATCAGTAAGTATGATAGAGAGATTTTTTGTTTGTTTGTTTGTCAATGATTGCTTAAGAATTTCTCTGTTTTTGTTTTTACTCTCCTTCCTTAAGGCAAATGAAAAGAAAGTTGACCAGCCTCCAGAAGCTAAAAAACCCAAAATAAAGGTGGTGAATGTTGAGCTACCTATTGAAGCCAACTTGGTCTGGCAGTTAGGGAAAGATCTTCTTAACATGTATATTGAGACAGAGGTAAGCACTTAAATAAAAGTATTTAATTATGGAATATACTTCTTCTTGGCCCTGTTATCTAAATCTTCAATAGATAATGACTATAATTCTGATCCATATCCCAAGTTTTATATGGTTTTATGGATAGGATAATAAAGTGTACGCTATAGATTGACTTCTCAATTTTTAGCATTTTGTTCACCACTTTTTGTCTTTGAGAGGCCTATGCCATAGATTCTTTTACTTGTCATAAAATTGCCAAGTTCTTGTGAAGAAATTGGATGACAATATTTCCTAGTTCAGAACGCAACACAGTGGAATCTCCAAGTACAAAAGATATTTCTATTAAAATAACATGTTGTTTTGTAGTCTGGAACTCTAAAATAACACATGGACTAATTGAGATTCTGTTTCCCTAAAATATAAGGAGGAGGAAACACTACATTTAAAAATTGACCACTAACTTGCAGTCCATTCATTTATTTTTGTTTTAAAAACATAGCGGCAGAGTTGTGTAACCGTTACATACTAGCCATTGGTAGTCCCAGTGTGAGACAAACATGCATCTACAAACCAGAAAACAAATTTATAAGTAAGCATTGGAATGGCTTATTTTCACTTGGTATTAAATCTGAAACATAAACCTTATGTTTTATTAAAAAAAAACTTTAGTATGTGTCTTTGGAAAAAGAGCTTTTTAGAATTTGTAGGAAGGGTCTTAAGGGGTAAAAATGAAAACTGTTACCACATTTTTTTTGTACGGACATGAATTTTTTTTTCTTTAACACTAGACTCTAGTTAAAGCTTAATTTGAGTTGTTTGAAGATTGGAATAACTTTTACTGTTTCCTTACAGGGTAAAATGATCATGCAGGATAAATTGGAAAAAGAAAGAAATGATGCTAAAAATGCAGTAGAGGAGTATGTGTATGAGTTCAGGGACAAGCTGTGTGGACCATATGAAAAGTTTATATGTGAGCAGGTATGTTTCAGGGCTTTGTTTTTACTTTGGTAGTCTCATGTAAATGTTTAAGAATCAAAACTGACATTCAGGCCTCTAGTAGATTATGTAACTTGTACTTCAAAAATTGTTTAGACAAAGTCATAGAGCAAGCACAGTAGTAGTGAAGCATTTCGTTTGATTCTAGTTTACCCCAATAACTTTTAGATTGAGCATCCAGAAGAGAGACCCTGGTAGACATTTACTGTTATGCAGGGCTAAAAAAAAAAAAAAAGTATCAAGTCTTCAGAAACTTTCATTTATTGGGACCGTTGTTGAGATGCAGTGAGTTACGCCGCTGCTTGTGGCACCCAGCATCACATATCAGAACACCCATTGCTCTGCTCCTCATCCAGTCTTCTACTAATGTGCATGGGAAGGCAGCAGAGGATGACCTAGGTGCTTGGGTCCTGCCACCCATGTTGGAGACTAGGATGAGTTCCTGGCTCCTGGTTTTGGCTTGGCCCAGACCTGGCTGTTGCAGTTATTTGGGGAGTGAACCAATGGATGGAAGATCTGTCTCTCCCTTTCCCTGTTACTGTGCCTTTTGAATAAATATATCTTTAATATTTTTAAAAACTTTCATTTTATTTGAAAATCAGAGAGATAAAAAGAAATAGATGGAGGGAGATCTTCTATTTGCTGGTTCAGTACCCAAGTTCCTGCAACAGCCATGGCTGGGCCAGGCCAAAGCCAGGAAGCTGGAACTCAGTCTGGGTCTCCCACATGGGTAACAGGCACCCAGTTAATTTGAGCTGTCATTTTTGTCTTCCAAGGGTACCAGTTAGGAAGCTGGATTGCAAGCAGGTAACTTAACTTGAGCCATGTACTCTGATGATACAGGTTATGGATGACCCAAGTAGCAGCATAACCACTGCACTAAATCTGTAGACTTTGTGTTTTAGTGAGATTGCTTTCTGGACAGCTTTTTGTCATTGTTTTATCCCATAATAAGACTTATTTAGCCTGTCATTACAGAGGTAATTAAGGACCGTCACTCCACTTAACCTTTTCCTTGACTCCCAGTCAGTATGCTTGAAAGTAAATCCCAGAAACCTAACTGAAAGGTGGGACTTGGGAACAGATGGGCTAGGTGGGAATCTTGGCTGGTTTTGAGATTAATTCTTAAGTTGAAAGTCAGTTACACTTCAGTTGCGTGTCTGCTTTAGTCCTAAGATTCTTTGGCTGCCTTGTAATGGTCAGTTGGTAGTCCTGCCCTGACATTGCCTAGTTTTCTTGTGGTTGGGATTCTGAAGTTAGGGATGACTCAACCCAGCTAGATCTTGAAAGGTAAGAGTAAGAAGATCAGAACTTACATGAATTAGTTAGGAGTGAGTTTTTTTCATGTGTTCTGTGATGGGATTACCAACTTGTATACCTTCCTTCCTTCCCTTTCAGTATTTATTAGTTACAAGAGTGAATAGAAGGTTCCTAATCAAGATCTAGAGAGTAGGGAAAAATTATTCTCCCATAACAAAAACATTTCAATATGTATATTAACTATACTTGGACTTCTAAGATACAATACTGTGTATCAGTAGAAGCAGCTTACTAAAAACTCTCAAAGGTCCTTATGTAGTAAGAGAAGCCAGTCAGTCTCTCATGTTAAATATTAAATGGAGCTAATAGTAGCAGAGAGACATTTCTCACTGAAGAGAATCCAACCAGAATACCTTCCTAGATTAGATCAGCTACCTGGTGTTTGATTTAGAGATTCTCTTTTTGTTTTATTGTAAAATGTTCTGAAATAAGATTGTCATTAATGTTTTCATATTTTGTATAAAGGATCATCAAAATTTTTTGAGACTCCTCACAGAGACTGAAGACTGGCTGTATGAAGAAGGAGAGGACCAAGCTAAACAAGCATATGTTGACAAGTTGGAAGAGTTAATGGTAGGCCCTTCTTCCCTCCTAAAAGGTAGTATTTAAAACTATAGGTTTTTAAGTGATTACTATATTTGTTAACTTATTATATTTTAGAAAATTGGCACTCCAGTTAAAGTCCGATTTCAAGAAGCTAAAGAGAGGCCAAAAATGTTTGAAGAACTGGGACAGAGATTGCAGCACTATGCCAAGATAGCAGCTGACTTCCGCAATAAGGTGAGCCAGGCTTTGTGTATGTGCTAAGGAAGTTACCCTAGATTTTAATAAGCTAATGTTGAAGCTGATTTTGGTCGTGAATAAATATTATTAAGTGAGAAATTTGGGTTGCTAAGCGTTTCATTTGAAATTCTGGGAAAGTTGGATCAAATTAGATATTTCTGTAAATACTTAATTCTGTAGAGTGACTGTGGTTCTGTTTAGGATGAGAAATACAACCATATTGATGAGTCTGAAATGAAAAAGGTGGAGAAGTCTGTAAATGAAGTGATGGAGTGGATGAATAATGTTATGAATGCTCAGGCTAAAAAGAGTCTTGATCAAGATCCTGTTGTACGTGCTCAGGAAATTAAAGCAAAAATCAAGGTGAGTGTTAACTGGGTCATGTTTCTGCTGGGTTTTCTTCCAGACTCAAGTTGGTAATCTTCTGAAATTTAAATATAGCCCTTTTTCCTGTAAGTCTTTTACCTCATCCTTATGAGGACTGGTTTTCTTGGTGGTCATTGTTACTGTCACAAAATATGCAAGACCTTGGAAGTTTCTGTTACATTTCCATTCATTCAGTTGAACAAACATATTTGCTGAGCCCCTGTTGTGTGCCAGCACTTGTTCTATGAGGTATGATATTCATTGTAGAGAGTATACTTCCTGTGACCCCGTGGAACTCATTTTTAGTGAGTTTCTGAGACCAGCAATATGCAAGTGTATGCCAAGCCCTTTAGGTCAGCTGTAATGAGAAAATGAAATTCTTTGATATGTGACAGGAGTTGATGTAACATATTAGGTCAGGTGTGTGGGGCAGTAGTTGAAAATTAACTGGATGGATCTGAGTTAATCTGATGACTAGTTTTGTTTTCTTAGGAATTGAACAATGCTTGTGAACCCGTCGTAACACAACCCAAACCAAAAATTGAATCACCTAAATTGGAAAGAACTCCTAATGGCCCAAATCTTGATAAAAAGGAAGAAGATTTAGAAGGCAAAAATAATTTTGGTGCTGAACCTCCACATCAGAATGGGGAATGTTACCCTAACGAGAAGAGTTCAGTTAATATGGACTTGGACTAGATAACATTAAGTTGGCTTATTCCTTCAATTAATAAGATATTTTTGCCATAGTATGTGACTCTACATAACATACTGAGACTATTTATATTTTCTTTTTTAAGGATGTTTAGAAACTTTGTGTATTATATGGAAAAAGAAAAAAGCTTCAAGTCTGTAGTCTTTATGATCCTAAAAGGGAAAATTGCCTTGGTGACTTTCAGATTCCTGTGGAATTGTGAATTCATACTAAGCTTCTGTGCAGTATTACCATTTGCATCACTGAGGATGAAACTGACTTCTGTCTTTCGGAGAATAGAACCAAATTGTACTGCTTGTTCAAGGGGGTTGTGGCTAAAATCTTTTAAGCATTTGTTCTTGCCAAGGTAGTTTTCTTGTATTTTGCTCTCCATTGTAGCATGTGTGTGGATGTGGATGTTTATAAACAAGACTAAGTCTGATTTCATAAGGGCTTTCTAAAGTTAACTCAGTCCAATAGACTATGACTTTTTGCTTTGACATTGTTAAAAATTCATTGAGTAAAACAAAAGCTAGTGAAATATGTTAGCAGCATGCATAACAAAAAACTTTAAAATTGTATCTCTCACTATCCATTACATTGTCATGTGAAGATGTAAAAAGGAAGAAATGTTGATTCTGTTGTAACTGCTGGTGGAAATTTGATGAGCTTTAAAATAAAGTTCATCTTAAGGTGTCATTTCTAAACAGTTGGTTTTGTTGCTGATTTAAAAGTGGAAGGGGGAGCTCAGTTATTGTAGCAGAAATGATACTGCTGTGAAAAATCCAGTTTTCCTTTCTTGCTGCTGCTTGCATGTGCTCATTTCTAAGTGGAAATGACTTTTGAAAGGAAAGTAGTATATGCTTATGACATTGAAAAAATTTTTTGTAATAGAAAATGAATAAACATAATTTCACCACCCAGGGAAAAAACCGCTGTTAGCATCAAATATCTTTCCAGGTCTTTTCTCCTGAACACATAACCCCATGGATGGATGTGTCTAAGTGTAGATGGATATGTTTAGACTTTTCAAGGCAGGAGCTGTGAGCCATGAACTCAATCCAGGCTTCCCACATGAGTCATAGAAACCCAGTTGAGCTATAACTGTTGCCTCCCAGGTTCTGCATTGCCAGCAGCCAGAGCCAGAGGTGGAATCCAGGTAATGGGGTAAGAGGAACAGATGTCTTAACTGCCAGGGCTAACTGCCTGCACCTACCCCCTGGGCTGTTTTTAGTAAATACAGCTTTTCAATAAATACAGTCAGATGATAGAACATCACAGCTGTGGTGAGTTCCATTGGAAAAACAAATGGAGAAAGGTAGCTGCTGCCTCTGGTTGGATTACCTTGTTTCTCATGCTTTTGCTATTCAAAATATTGCTGCACTGAGTCTTTTGGCTTTTTTTTTTCTTTTTTCTCAGTACCAGTAAGTCTTGATATATTCATTGTATTTTCCCAGAGAAAGGAGAAGGGATGGGGGAGAGTCAGCATTATGTGTAACAAAGCGATTAGAAAATGGGAAAGGAAATACCCAGTTCAGCATAAATCAACCTTCAAATAAACACACCCCAGTGATGAGGGGAAGGGGTTAGGAAAGAACAGACAGCAGCTTCCCCCCCTTCTCCCACCCCTCCATAAATTCAAGACTTCACACAGAGCTTTGGTTTTAGCAGTACATAATCTTGTGGCCACTTTGACATAAGTTTCTTGCACCTGCATAAAAGTTCCTAAATGACTTGGATGTCCATCCACAGCCCCCTATATGGCCTCCAAACCCTGCTTTCTACAACGAAGGTACCCAGTAGCTTTTCTTTGAGGTGCAAATTGAGTTTTGATCCATCCAAATATGTTAGTCTTAAGTCTTAAGGCCATGAATCACATCAAAAAATGGTCTTGACAAAGAAAGTTGGGAATGGAGGTTTCCCATTTTCTTCAGGACTTCATGAACCATTTAAATGTGTGGAGACACTCCAAGAATTAAATGTTTACATTTGGTGTGTAGGTTTCCTTTTGTGAATGGGGGATTGGAGAAGAGGATAGGGTAGGAGTCAAATTTTAAGGATAGAAGATTCAAAATAGGATAGGGGAAGGGGAACACGAAAGTTGGTTTCAGATCCCCACTTCAAGAAGAGGGATCCCCAAACTCGGATCCTTTTGCCTCGTGCATCACCTGTCAGAGATGCTTTGGCTTTTTTTCCCTCAATACAAAAAAGTTTGTAAACCATAAAATCTCAAAAGAACATGGAGAAAGACCAACACATTATATTTACACAACTAGGCCACCTAGCAATCACCGACAGAGAGTCTCAGTGAAGTCCTACAAAGCCAAGACAAATAGAATAAATAAAGGGGGCCAGCATTTGGGGGAGACAGGAACCCAGAACCAGACGCACACCACCCTCTGTTACACTTGTCTCATTTCAATCCAGTGAGGTAGGTTTGCAGTGACCTTAGCATGTAAATGAAACCCCATTTTTCTCCTTCAGTTAACACGTTAGAGAAATCACTACAGTCACAGGGCTGGATACTGGCTCCGGACACCACCGAGGTCCTCACTTATGGGTCTCCCTGGAAGCCAAGAATTTGGGAAGGTTTTTTTTTTTTTTTTTTTTTGACAGAGTAGACAGAAACAGAGAGAAAGGTCTTCCTTTTTCCGTTGGTTCACCCCCCAAATGGCCGCTGCGGCCAGTGCACCGTGCCTATCCAAGGTGCTTCTGGTCTCCCATGCAGGTGCAGGGCCCAAGCACTTGGGCCATCCTCCACTGCACTCCCGGCCACAGCAGAGAGCTGGACTGCAAGAGGAGCAACCGGGACAGAATCCGGTGCCCCGACCAGGACTAGAACCCGGGGTGCCAGCGCTGCAGGTGGAGGATTAGCCTATTGAACTGTGGTGCCGGCCCAGGATTTTTAGTCTTAATGTTTCTGTCCCTGGACAGCACAGGATGGGTACAGGGTTTTTTGTTTTTTGTTGTTTTTTTTTTTTTTTTTAAGATTTATTTCATTTGAAAGAGTTAGAGCGGTAGAAACAGAGAGGTCTTCCATCCACTAGTTCACTCCCCAGATGAGCCGATCCAAAGCCAGGAGCTTCTTCCAGGTCTCCCACGTGGGTGCCGGGGCCCAAGGACTTGGGCCATCTTCTGTTTTCCCAGGCCACAGCAGAGGGCTGGATCAGAAGAGGAGCAGCAGGGACTAGAATTGGCGCCCATATGGGATGCTGGCGCTTCAGGCCGGGGTGTTAACCCGCTGCACCACAGCGTCAGCCCCTGGGCATATTGGTCTTCAAACTCATCTTTAGCAGCCCACATTTTTTCAGACAGGTATATACACACACACACCCTGTTGTGTGTAGTAGGCCTAACCTAATCTGGTGAAGGATGGCTCTGTTACGTGAAGTGAAAGATCCATGTCCTAGGATCAGGCAACGCCAACCATGGCTTCCTCCCTGGGTTCAGCCTCTCTAACTTTCCTGCACCACCTTTTCCTGTTCAGACATTTTCAGTCTCAGGAGGAGGAGATCAAGTCATGGGGCAATCCCATTAACACCTTGTCTCCCATGAAACATGTTAAAGGTGGAGGGGGTTTCAAGAGGACAATAATGCAAAAAAGCCAATTCCAGCTGGCAAAATGAGGTAGTTCAATAGGTGGTACACTCCAAATAGTTGCTCTCCATGGTGACAAAAACAACAAAAAGCCTGCCTGCTATGCCAACCTGGAGCTGCTGCAGACATCCCTGAGATCGCGCATGTACCGGAGAACACAGTGCAGGAATTAAAATATACAGAAATACAAAACCAGAATATTCATATTAAGAAAAACAAGTTCAAATGCACAAGATACATTGTTCACACACAGGGCAGTTGGCATCCTGGAGAAAGTGAGACCCAAAGTGCAATTATCCAAGGGAGCAAATAAATAAATCACATTGCCCAGAATGGGGTAGGAGTGAGCTTAGTAGCAGCAGGTCTAAGACTGTTGCCCTAGCCACCCTTTTTGCCGGTCATCACACCCATTGCTTGGGACAGTTCCCAGTACCCTGTCCCAGGATCAAATTAGGAGGAAACAAGATGTGGAATGGAAAACCGTGCCTTACTCCTGAGACATCCTCTGCCACAGAATGTAGTGGTTTGTGGGTAGGGTCCAGTGATCTGGTCCCACAACCAATATTCTCACCCTGGTGAGGGAAGTATTCTATATACTTCCTTGAAAGGAAAACAACATCCCCATCCAGGCATCCCCCCTCCAAGAAACCCTTCATTTAAGGCATCCAAACTTCATACATTTCATAAGTACAACTTTAGAAACATGGTGATTCTTCCCACAATACCCACTTTCCCACCCCCCTCCTCCCTCTCCTATCCCCATTCTTATTTTTTACTAAGATCTATCTATTTTCAATGAACTTTATACACATATGATTAACTGTATGTTAAGAGTTCAACAATGGGCCGGCGCCATGGCTCAATAGGCTAATCCTCCGCCTTGCAGCGCCGGCACACCGGGTTCTAGTCCCGGTCGGGGTGCCAGATTCTGTCCCGGTTGCCCCTCTTCCAGGCCAGCTCTCTGCTATGGTCCGGGAGTGCAATGGAGGATGGCCCAAGTGCTTGGGCCATGCACCCGCATGGGAGACCAGGAGAAACACCTGGCTCCTGCCTTCGGATCAGCGCAATGCGCCGGCTGCTGCGCGCTGGCCGCGGCGGCCATTGGAGGATGAACCAACGGCAAAGGAAGCCCTTTCTCTCTGTCTCTCTCTCTCACTGTCCACTCTGCCTTTCAAAAAAAAAAAAAAAGAAAAAAAAGAAAAAAAGAAAAAAGAAATATGTTGAAAAAAAAAAGAGTTCAACAAATAGTATGAAAAAAAAACTTCCTCAACAGTTGAGACAAGGCCAGTTCAAGTCGTTGCTTCTCAAAGTGTCAATTTCACTTCTGTAGATTACCTTTTAGGTGCCCTATTAGCTATCACAGGTCAGGGAAAACATATGGAATTTGTCCTTTTGGGACTGGCTTATTTCACTAAGTATGATATTTTCCAGTCTCATCCATTTTGTTGCAAACAAACGGATTTCATTTTTTTTTTACTTCTGTGTAGTATTCCATAATGCACATATCCCATAACTTTTTTATATAGTCTTCAATTGACAGGCATTTGGGTTGGTTCCACATCTTAGCTATTGTGAATTGAGCTACAATAAACATGGGGGTACAGAAAACTCTTTCATATACTGATTTCATTTCCCTTGGGTAAATTCCCAGGAGTGGGATGGCTGGGTCATATGATAGGTCTATATTCAGATTTCTGAGGTATCTCCATACTGTCTTACATAGTAATGTAAACTGGTAAAGCCACCAACAGTAGATTAGGGTACTTTTTCCCCCACATCCTCACCAGCATTTGTTGTTTGTTGCTTTCTGTATGAAAGCCATTCTAACTGGATGAGGTGAAACTTCATTGTGGTTTTGGTACGCATTTCCATTTCCCTGAAGGCTAGTAATTGATTTGCATTTCCCTGATGGCTAGCATTTTTTCATGTGTCTGTTGGCCATTTGTATTTCCTCTTTTGAAAAATGTCTGTTTAAGTCCTTTGCCCATTTCTTCACTGGGTTGTTTTGTTGTTGTTGAGTTTCTTGATCTCTTTATATATTCTGATTATTAATCTTTTATCAATTGCATAGTTTGCAGATAAATTCTCCCACTCTTCACTTTGCTGAATGTTTCTTTTGCAGTACAGAAGCTTCTCAATTTGATGTAATCCCATTTGTCAATTTTGAGTTTGATCGCCTGTGCCTCTGGGGTCTTTTCCAAACTCTTTGCCTATGCTAATGTCTTGCAGGGTTTCCCCAATGTTCTCTAATATTGGATGGCATCAAGTTGTAGATTTAGGTCTTTAATCCATTTTAAGCAGATTTTTTGTGTAAGGTGTGAGGTAGGGGTCTTGCTTCATTCTGCATGTGGAAATCTAGTTTTCCTAGCAGCATTTGAAGAGCCTGTCCTTGCTCCAGGGATTGGTTTTAGTTCCTTGGTCAAAAGTAAGTTGGTTGTAGGTGCTTAGATTGATTTCTGGCATTTTTATTCTGTTCCATTGGTCCATCTGTGTTTTTTTTTTTTTAAGATTTATTTTATTTATTCAAAAGACAGAGTTAGAGAGAGAGGCAGAGACAGAGAGAGAGGTCCTCTATCGCTGGTTCACTCCCCAGATGGCCAAAATGGCCGGAGCTGCGCTGATCTGAAACCAGGAGCCAAGAGCCTCCTCCAGGTCTTCCATGCAGGAGTTGGGCCATCTTCTACTGCTATCCCAGGCCATAGCAGGAAGCTGGATGGGAAGTGGAGCAGCTGGGACTCAAACCAGCACCCATATGGGATGCCAGCGCTTCAGGCCAGGGCTTTAACCTGCTGCATCTCACAGCACCAGCCTCTGTTTTCTTTTTTGTTTTTTAAAGATTTATTTTTTTACACAAGAGATAAGGAGACACACACACACACACACACACAGAGAGAGAGAGAGAGAGAGAGAGAGAGAGGTCTTCCACCCACTGGTTTACTCCCCAGATGGCCACAATGGCTGGAGCTGCGCCAATCCAAAGCCAGGAGCCAGGAGCTTCTTCCAGATCTCCCACATGGGTGTAAGGGCCAAGAACTTGGGCCATCTTCTACTGATTTCCCAAGCCATCTCAGAGAGCTGGAGTGGAAGAGGAGCAGCCGGGACTCGAACCGGCGCCCATATGGGGTGCCGCACTGCAGGTGGCAGCTTTACCTGCTACACCACAGCGCTGGCCCCTATCCATCTGTTTTTGTACCAGTCCCAGGCTGTTTTGATTATAACTGCCCTGCAATATGTCTTGAAATCTAGTATTGTGATTCCTCCGGCTTGGTTTTTGTTGTATAAGATTGCTTTAGCTATTCGGGGTCTTCCATGTTTCCATATGAATTTCAGCATCATTTTTTTTCTATATCTGAGAAGAATGTCCTTGGTACTTTGGTTGGCATTGCATTGAATCTATAAATTGCTTTCAGTAGTATGGACATTTTGATGATATTGATTCTTCCAATCCATGAACATGGAAGATTCTTCCATTTTTTGGTACCGTCTTCTATATCTTTCTTTAATGTTTTGTGATTCTCATCATAGAGATCTTTGACATCGTTGGTTAACTTTATTCCCAAGTATTTGGGTTTTTTAGTAGCCATTGTGTATGGGATTGATCTTAGAAGTTCTTTCTCAGCCATGGCATTGTCTGTGTGTACAAAGGCTGTTGATTTTTGTGCATTGATTTTATATCCTCAGGCAACTTTCTAAAGCTGGGGATTTTGTGCACCTGGCCTCATAGAGGTTACAGGTGATATCCCCACAAACCCCTTATTTGCATTTGGATACAGCATGGTTGGAATTCCTTTGCCTCACTCCTTCCTCTCAGCATGAGAGAAAAAGGGGTGATTGTCGCTCCCCGTCTTCGTGGAGGAACGACACAGGACCCTGCGCTGTTCTTTTGTCTGCTCGGCCCTCCCCGGGTTTGCTGCTGGTTCTTCCCGGGTTGGCTACTGTCCCTTCCACCTCCGTGGAAGGGCGGTTCCCCCTGGCCACTTTCCCCACTTCTGCAGGGGAGCGGCACACCGCCGGCCGGCTCTCTCGGGGGCTGCACAGGTGTTCCCCTTAGATGTTCCTCTTAGATGTTCCTGGTGCATGCCGTCTCTCTCCTCCTTTATAGTCCTCCTCTGCCAATCCCAACTCGGCTGCCCACACGCCGAGTACGCTGCTCTCCTCCAATCAGGAGCAAGTCCTACAGTTTATTGGCTGAACTGGAGGCAGCTGTGTAGAAGCTGTTTTCTTCTCTCCCAGCGCCATATTGTGGGAGAGCAGATGCATAGAATAAGTCTTAATTCCAGTAACAGTATAGTCCGAGTTGCTCTCCACAGGTGATACCGTGTACCCCAGTTTGGGATACGTGGCAGTACCAGCTCCCCTCAGCTCATCCTCTACCCCACTTCATCCACTGTGTGGTTGATGCCTGTTCCTTGAAACTTCCAGGTAGCAGAACAGTCCCCACCCACTGAGGCTCAATTCTGGGCCTCAGGGAGCAGGGCAGGGCAGTGGACCTCTTCTTCATCCTCCCTGGGCCTTCGGGGGCACGAGGCCACCATATGGCTGATGCTCTGGCAGAAGTGGCACTTCTTGGGCTGGGGTGGCAGCTTGCACTCCTTGGCATGATGGTCTGGACCGCCACTGTAGCGCCTGTCTCCCTTTCTTTTGTTGTTATTATTTTTTTATTTGACAGATAGAGTTGAGAGAGACAGAGAGAGAGAGAGAGAAAGGTCTTCCTTCCATTGATTCACCCCCCCAAATGGCCACTACAGCCGGCGCTGTGCCGATCCAAAGCCAGGAGCCAGGTGCTTCCTCCTGGTCTCCCATGTAGGTGCAGGGCCCAAGCACTTGGGCCATCCTCCACTGCCTTCCTGGGCCACAGCAGAGAGCTGGACTGGAAGAGGAGCAACCGGGACTAGAACCCGGCACCCATATGGGATGCTGGCGCCACAGGCAGAGGATTAACCAAGTGAGCCACGGCGCCGGCCCCAAGCACCTTTCTCCTTTAGATCTGGGCTTCCCCGTATTCTTCCCTTGTTCTTTCCACCTCTCGCTGCCAATACAGAACTCCCCACCAGGCCAGGGGCACGGGTGAATTCCTGGTCCTTGGAGGACTTCTTGAAGGTGAACTCCACTGCTTAGTTCTCTTTCAGGCTCCAGAAGCCCTCCACATGCAGCTTACTCTAATGCACAAAGCCATCCACCAGGAGGTTGAATACAACCCCGGGGCAGGTGGTCATGGACAGAAAGCCAAGGCCCATGTACCTGCCCTGTGCAGCAGCTGCCACTCGTCTGCTGTCGGGGCCATGTACCTGCCTTGCTGCAGCCACCTGCAAACTGCTAGTTGGACACAAGACATGGAGCCCAGGATCATTGGCAGGGCCAGTGGCCCCGGGCCCCTAGTCGGACAGCTGCTGGCCCCAGAGAAGCCTGCCCTGAGTCTTAACCTGTCTGGTTATTTCTGAGGACATGTTTCTAATGTTGAGGAGTGGGTTGAGGAGAAGACGTGAGCACTTAGCACAGAGGACCGAGCTGCCCACTAGGGTGTAACAGTTCACTGCTTCCAGGAGAACCACTTCCCCTCTTCGACTGGAGCCGATCTGTATAGAGTAGCTACTCTTTAGTTAGGAAGTCCCAGGTTCTTCACAAAGGGTAACTCATCCGCAAAGCAACCCGCAAGCTTTAGGAATTTACCAGATCACACCAAAGCATCAGTGTTGAAGAAGGACACCCCCCAAACACTCAAATCACTCAGAAGGTAAAGTCCACGCTCATGCCAATCCTAAACCAGGTCACTTGTCTTTGGTATGTCTGGCGTAGAGCTCGCCTTTTAAAAATTTGTGTATTTTTCCTGAATTGCAGTCAAGATTCTCATTTGCAGTGTTTGAATATTTATGCAGGAGGATCTGGCTAAGGATCTTAACCACTTGTCAATTAGCCATTGTTTCCCTGCTGCATAATTTCTTTGAACTCTGTCTTACTGTTTAGAAGGTTTAAAGGTTTATGTGCTCTGCAGTTTTGCTTACATTTGCTATTTTTGAATGCAGTTCAGTATACGTTTACACTTCGAGAAGTGAAGACAGGTTAGTGAGCCGTCTGCAATGGGGAAGCTCATTAAAACAAGACAAAGCAATAGAAATATGAATGGCGAAATATTTTCCCCTTCTACTCCAAAATAGAACCTGATGATAAGGGAGGAAGTGTCTTTTTTTAATTGTAAAATTTCTTTATTATTTGTTTAATTTAAAAAATTAGTATCACTACAGAGCAAGCAGTATTTCAAAAAAAATACCTGATTATAGTTTGAAGACTTTAGAACTCTGAGTTTGGATATGGGAAAAACATGTTAATCACTTTTTTTTTTTTTTTTTTTGACAGACAGAGTTAGAGAGTGAGAGAGAAACAGAGAGAAAGGTCTTCCTTCCATAGGTTCACCCCGTGCCGATCCAAAACCAGGAGCCAGGTACTCCTCCTGGTCTCCCATGTGGGTGCAGGGCCCAAGCACTTGGGCCATCCTCCACTGCCTTCCCGGGCCACAGCAGAGAGCTGGACTGGAAGAGGAGCAACCGGGACAGAATGCGGCATCCCGACCAGGACTAGAACCGGGGGTGCCGGCGCTGCAGGCGGATGATTACCCAAGTGAGCCGCAGCGCTGGCCAATCACTTTATAATACATATTAATAGGCACTGGGATTGTGGCATTGGGGGTCCTGGTTATACTGCTTCAGATCCAGCTTCCTGTTAATATGCCTGGTAAGGCAGTAGAAGATAGCCCAAGTGCTTGGGCCCCTGCACCCACCCACATGGGAAGACAGCATAGAGTTTCTGGCTCCTGACTTTGTCCTGACCCAGATCTTGGTATTTTGGCTAGTTGAGGGGTGAGCCAGCAGATGGAAAAATTCAACCCCCCTCTCCCCACCCTCAACCTCCATCTTTTGCCTTTCAAATAAATAAATCTTAAACGAAACCATACTATAGCTCAAACAATTGGGATACATATCTAGCACTCACGGAATCCCCAGGACGTGCACCAGTTTGAGTAAATGCTGTGTTTAACAAAGAGGAGGTTTACATTTAATTTTCACTTAAGTTGTCACTTTTGTGACAGTATTTTTAAAAATTTCTAGTAATGGGGCAGGCACTTTGGCCTAGCAGGTAAAGCTGCTGCCTGCAGTGCCGGCATCTCATATGGGCCCAGTTCAAGTCCCTGCTGCTCCACTTCTGATCCAGCTCTCTGCTGTGGCCTGGGAAAGGAGTAGAAGATGGCCCAAGTGCTTGGGCCCCTATGCCCACGTGGGAGACCCGGAAGAAGCTCCTGGTTCCTGGCTTCGAATTGGCGCAGCTCTGGCCATTGCAGCCAACTGGGGAGTGAACCAGCGGATGGAAGATTTTTCTATCTGCTTCTTCCTCTGCCTCTCTCTAACTCTCCTTTCAAATACATAAATAAATCTTTTTAAAAAATGATTAGTGATTCTAGTACTATTACTAAACAGAGATGAACTTTGAGCCAAGTTCCTCATGAATGTTGGTTACATCTGAGCAACAATTAATTTAACTGGGTAAAATCCCTAATGTTTACTTGATTTTTATTATTGATACTTAGTAAAAAAAAAACAAAACAAAACAAAAAAAAACAGGTGTTTAGCTTAGTGGTTAAAATGCACACATCCCACATAAGAGTAACTGGGTTTGATAGGGAGTTTTTGTTTTTTGCTTTATTTACTTATTTAAAGGCAGAGTTGGAGAGAAAGAGAGCTTCCACCTGCTGGTTCACTCCCTACACAGCCGCTATAGCTGGGACTCCAGTCCTGCTTGCAGGGACCCTAGCACTCAGGCCGTCTTCCACTGCTTTCCTAGGTACCTTAGCAGGGAGCTGGATCAGAAGTGGAGCCACCAGGACTCAAACCTGCGCCCATATAGGATGCTGCCACAATGCTAGCCTGCTGCTAGATTTAGAACTGGCTACAGCTCTGACTCCGACATGATGCTACTGCAGACCCTGAGAGGTCGCAGGTAATGGTTTACGTAAGTGGGTTCCTGCCACCCATGGGGGAGGTCTGGATTGAGTTCCCAGCTTCATCTCTAGCTCAGCTCCAGCAGCTACAGGATTTCGGAGAGTGAACAGGTGCATAGGAGCGCTCTGTCTCTGGACAAGAACTCGGAGCGAGAGATTGATATTTCAAAGTATTGCTTAGTTTTGGGGTCAGTTAAGCTCTGCCAGTCTGCAGGATGAGGAGAAATGCTTCCCTTTGCCAGCCTGGGGGACTTCCTAAAGGACAGCCGGTCAGAACTCTTTTTGAGTAGGTGTTAGTATGTGGTTTGTGAATACCATAGGCACGTGTGACATATTTGAAAGCTCCAGGACAATTAGTTTTTCCGGTTACTAGCATCGGCATTGTCTCTGAACTGTACAGCACAGGCCTCTTACAAGTTCTTACTTTGCCTAAGGGCAGGCTGCAGAGCGGAAAGAGCAGCTTGCAGGGTAGGAAAAGATTAATTTTTTGTGGGTTGCTCGGGGGCAAGTGTTTGCGGATTGCAGCGCTATTGACGTCCTGATTGGATAATTCACTGTAGTTGATGTGGGATGTTTACCAGCATCCCTGCACTTGCCCTCAGACGCTGGGTAGCATGCCAGTTGTGACGACCAGAGATGTCCTTCAGAACTGCTCTAAGACTTGTGCTTCAATAACACACAAGGAAGTAAACTGGTCCCGATGTGATGCCTACCAGTGATCCGGCAGTAATCCTCTTAGGAGGGCATTCTCTCTCCTGTCTTACATACAGGAGGGACAATCAGGTGAGACAACCAGTCTAAGCAGAGCGCTCCATGGCCCATGGTCTCTCTCTGGTAGGAGAGTGGTAAAAGTTGGATGCATCCAGCCCAGATGAAAGTGGACACACACTGACAAAATGCACTTTTGTCCTGGGGCCACTCAAAAATCTGCTCTCTGAAATTACCCACCAAATTCCGCCACGTGGAGATCTGCTGCTTTGTTACCAGGCTGTATCCAGTTTTCCAAACACAAGATTATATGAAACACCAAAGCTTTTCTTTAGCAAATAGAGATTCTTAGTATGGGGGATTTTTTTTTTAATTTTCTTTATTTGTGAGTGAGAAAGAGAAATCCCATCTGCTGGTTGGCTGCCTGCAGTGAGTGGGCCTGGACCAGGACCACAGCCTGCAGTCAGAAGCAGCACACAACTCCTATTTGCTAACAGGAACCCAGTTACTTGAGCCGTCATCACTGTCCTCCCAGGGTCAGCATTAGGAAGCTATCTTCAGCAGCTGAAACTGGCACTGGGACCCGGACACTCGGGTGTCCAGGCTTCTTAATTGCTAAGCTAAACCCCCACTCCCAGGCCAGTGTTAGTTAAGCCCAGCTGAAACCAATATTTTCCTTAAACAAAGAAAGCAGAATGAGAACAAAATATCACTGCATATTAATGCGTCAAAGTGATTATTGTTTCTTGAGGCTTTTATTTATTAGACATAAGTGTATGTCTAGGCTTACTGGGTATTGTGTTTAAAAATGTTTGAGAGACACTAGCTTTGACAATTACAAGTGTTCATTTAAAAAACAATAACCCAAAAAGCTTCCTTTGCATTGAGTATTGGACTAGAAACTGATTTTTTTTTTTTGACAGGCAGAGTGGACAGTGAGAGAGAGAGAGACAGAGAGAAAGGTCTTCCTTTGCCGTTGGTTCACCCTCCAATGGCCGCCACGGCCGGCGCACTGCGGCCGGCGCGCTGTGGCCGGCGCACCGCACTGATCCGATGGCAGGAGCCAGGTACTCATCCTGGTCTTCCATGGGGTGCAGGGCCCAAGCACTTGGGCCATCCTCCACTGCACTCCCGGGCCACAGCAGAGAGCTGGCCTGGAAGAGGGGCAACCGGGACAGAATCTGGCGCCCCGACCGGGACTAGAACCCGGTGTGCCGGCGCCGCAAGGCAGAGGATTAGCCTAGTGAGCCGCGGCGCCGGCCCTAGAAACTGATTCTTAAGCCAAGCTGCAAACTTGAATTTCTCAGGGGCCAATTTTTAAAAACATGGACACCCACCCCCAGAGAGTCCAATTTCATGGTCTGGCACGAGACCTGAGCATCAGCATTTTGCCAGCTTCCCAGGAGAGGAGCCACAGGGCTGTTGATTAGATGTGGAATGTCCTGCGTGATGCCATTGATAGTCCCAGCTCTGAGAATCGGAGATCTCCTTTTCTGCGCGTTGATGGTCTATTCCATGACAGGCTAATCCATTTACACTTTGTACTTAACCTCTGCACACTGGCTACAGGATCAAGTCTCCCAGTTACCCAGCTGCCTCCTACCGCACCCGGTGCTCCACCCTGGAGGAATTTCGCAATTGATGCAAACAGTGACTGTACCTTTCCATCGGCCTGCGCCCTTTGCTGTGTTGGCTTCTGCATCCACCCCCGGAAGGCTGGGGTCCCAGGAGGGATGAGTGCTCTGCAGCCAGTGGGTGGGGCAGTGGGTCTCACTGTGGTGCATTGTGGGGCTGCTGCTTTGAGGGGACTTCCCGCTTCACCACCACCCCCTACCCTGCCCTCATCCTTCGCATCACATCCCAGAGACTTCCTGTCTTTGATTATTAACAAAATAGCAAAAAGTACAGCACACCAAGACTCAAGCCCTCACACACCCAGTCCTGGCCCAGCAGAGTAGGGGGGTGGGTACTTGAGAGTATACAGTGCTTCTGTGTTTGCCCCTCCTTTTAAGATTTATTTATTTATTTGAAAGAGTTACGGGAGGGGGGATATCGATCTTCATCCACTGATCCACTCCCCAACAGCCAGGGCTGGGCCGAGCCGTAGCCAGGAGCTAGGAGCTCCTTCCAGGTCTCCTGCATGGATGCAGGGACTCAAACACTTGGGCCATTCTCTGCTGTTTCCCAAGCACATTAGCAGGGAGCTGATTTGGAAGTGGAGCAACTGGGACTCGAACCAGCACCCATATGGTATGCTGGCATCACAAGCAGTGGCTTTACCTGCTCTGCCACAGAGCTGGCCCCTTGTGCACCTTCTAAGTCACACGTGCCTGGGCTTACAAACTGCAGTGTCACTTTCATGCCTTCGTGTCCCCCTGCTGATGCCCTCTAGAGAGTCAGTTTCTACTGAGTGGAGAAGGTTTACGACGACAGTGGCTACAGAGGCGCTCACCTGTCCACCTCTCCACCTCTCCTCTCCACTTTGGCATGCGATTGTCCCCACCATGGCTGCATGCACCAACACACTGACTTTTAAGTTCCCCCTTTCCCGGTTCCCATGGAGGCTTTTTAAACAGACATGGCAGACTTTTCTTTCAGCCCGGTGAGTGAGTGCCAGCTGCCATGGGTATGTTAATAAAAACCCGAGATGATTTATTAGTGCTGGGGGTGGGGGGTGGGGCTGGAATGCATCTTTGCTGTCTGCTTCTGGGCTTGGGAACATTTTGAAAGCGGGGCGGGGAGGTGCCCTTAGTGTCTCTGGAGAATCACTGACTTCAGAGTGCAGAAGGAGACAGAAATATTTTCTTTCTTTTCTTTTCTTCTTCTTTTTTTTTTAAGATGTTATTTATTTGAGATGCCGGGGCAGAAAGAGAAGTCTTCCATCTGCTGGTTCACTCCCAAGATGGTTGCAACAGCCAGAGCTGCGCTGATCTGAAGCCAGGAGCCAGGAGCTTCCTCTGGGTCTCCCACACGGGTGCAGGAGCTAAAGGACTTGGGCCATCTTCTACTGCTTTCCCAGGCCACAGAAGAGAACGGGATCGGAAGTGGAGCAGCCGGAACTTGAATCGGTGCCCATATGGGATGCCAGCACTGCAGGCGGTGGCTTTACCTGCTCCACCACAGCGCTGGCCCCAGCAATATTTTCAATATTTTCCTATCCCATGTGGGAACTGCTGTCAGGATTTGTGAGTTGTCTGGTTTACCAAGGTTAATATAAATAACAGACACACACACACACACGCACACACACACGCACCGAGTCTTTAAAGAACAGTGATGCTCATTTGGGATTACACAGAGAGCATCACAAGAGGAATCACCCGCGACTGGGAACCACAGCATCGGTGGGAGGCAACTTTGTGGTTCTGGCAGCCTTTCAGGCTTGTTCTTGATAGCAGGCACCTGTGCATGAGGTCACAGCTCCTGGCTTTATAATTATGATTATGATTGGCATTATTATTATTTGGTTGGGGCTTGATACAAGCAATTCCATTCTGACAACATTCACACTAATATGAAAAAATCTCTTTGAAGGTGTCTTAATAATATCCCTTTCCTGCCAAACAACAACAAACACTAACCCAGTTTTGACACTGCCACCTTCCTATTTAGAAAACCTGAATGAATAGCACACAGACCTGTGACTAAGTCACCGAGCCGCCCAGGCCCGCATCCTCACCAGGAAGCTTCACACACGGGGACCTTCTCCCTCCCAGGAAGCCCCTCGTTGACACTGTGCTATTATCAGCTCCCAACCACCTCCCTCCCCAAAATGTCCTTTGCAATACAATCCAAGATTATATACTGCCACCATCAGCTTAACATCTTTTAAATTATGTAAGTTTTGCTTAGAATTTTGAACATTTTACAGCTACCATACATAAGCACTATCGCTAAAGGATAGCTTGATTGGAGGAATTTGCAGGTAGCTCTTTAATATTTGTCGCTCCCCCTCTTCGTGGAGGAACGACACAGGACCCTGCGCTGTTCTTTCGTCTGCTCGGCCCTCCCCGGGTTTGCTGCTGGTTCTTCCCGGGTTGGCTACTATCCCTTCCACCTCCGTGGAAGGGCAGTTCCCCCTGGCCGCATTCCCCACTTCTGCAGGGGAGCGGCACACCGCCGGCCAGCTCTCTCGGGGGCTGCACGGGTTCCCTTAGATGTTCCCCATAGATGTTCCTGGTGCATGCCATCTCTCTCCTCCTTTATAGTCCTCCTCCACCAATCCCAACTCGGCTGCCCACACGCCGAGTACGCTGCTCTCCAATCAGGAGCAAGTCCTACAGTTTATTAGTTGAACTGGAGGCAGCTGTGCGGAAGCTGTTTACTTCTCTCCCAGCACCATATTGTGGGAGAGCAGATGCATAGAATAAGTCTTAATTCGAGTAACTTAGTCTAGTCCGGATTGCTCCCCACAAATACTTTTAATTTTTAAAGATATATTTATTTATTTGAAAGTCAGAGTTACACAGAAAGGCAGAGGCAGAGAGAGAGAGAGAGGTCTTCCATCTGCTGGTTTACTCCCCAAATGTGTACAACAGCCTAGGGTAGGCCAGGCTAAAGCCAGGAGCCAGGAACTCCATTTAGGTCTTCCCTATGGGTGGCAGGTGCAAATATATGGACCATCATCCACTGCCTCCCAGGCACTATAGCAGGAAGCTGGATTGAAAGTACAAACAACAGAAACTTGAACCAGGTACATGGATGCAGGTATCCCAAGCAGTGGCTTAACCCCATGCCTATCCCCACTAAACTGTCCTTAATCCAGCACTTCCCAAACTCATTTCTCCAGGGAACCCCACCCCAGCCCCACCTGGATGCAGACAGTAGAGGATAAGGGTTGGACATGTCCCCGCCCCTCTGTTGATGTACACAGGGACGGGGGAGGAGGCAGGATGCTCGCTGTGCAGGTCAGAGGAAGTGGGGAGGTGCAGAAAGCGGGGCCAGGCCAGGACGATGTCCCATGGTTCACAGCGTGGCCCATTTTCTTCAATCTCTGCCCGACATTAAACGGCACCTGGAGATATCTAACTGGAATTCTGCTGGGCATGATTTATAGAGATGGGTTTTGTTTTGAACACCGCTGACTTCAAATAATGGCATTACTCCCTCAAGGGATTAGTTAGTGGAGGGCACACAGGCCTCAGTGAAACTGCATTAGTGGCAGATCTTTCTGTTAGAATAGTCCCAGGCAGGCTGACTGTGACCAGGGATGCAACTCCCAATCTGTGGTCCTGAAAAAGATTAAAAAAGACCATGTGCATCACTGAAGAGAGAGAAACACACTGTTAAAAAGGGTTATAGGTGGGGCCAGCACTGTGGTGCAGTGGGTTAAGCAGCCATCTGCAGTGTCAGCATCTCATATGGGCCTGCAGTGTGGTTACCCCAACAGGGCGCTGGTTTGAGACCTGGCTGCTCCACTTCCCATCCAGCTCCCTGCTAAGGTGCCTGGAAAAGCAGCAGAGAATGGCCCAAGTACCTGGGCCTCTGCACTCATGTGGGAGACCCAAAGCAAGCTTCTGGCTCCTGGCTCCAGCCTGGCCCAGCCTTGGTTACTGTGGCCATTTGGGGATAGATGGAAGATCTCTGTCTCTCTGTCTCTCTCTCTTTCTGTAACTCTGACTTAGAAATAAATGCATTTTTTAATTAAAGGGTTATAAAAGGCAGTGTGGGAAGGAAGACAGGAGGGAGAGACGGAGGGAAGGGAGGAGCCCAGGAAGACTTGAAGCTGGCCTGTGTGTAGCACAAGCTGCAGAAACCTGGGGAGTGTTGCGGCAGTGTGGCAAGAACTGGTCGCAGAGAGAAAGAGAAAGCAACACGGGGACAGGAGCTGGAAGGAAAATGCTGGTGGGATTTAATGTCCCCTGGGACAGTTTTGCCCATGGGCCTATGAGCCAGTGACTCTCTTTTTGCCCTATTTAGCTTGGGCTTCCTCTGGGTAACCATGAGTCCTGGCAAAGCAGGCCGAGGGCTGGGCTCCAGGCTGGCTGGGTCCAAAAAAGGCCTGGGACACAATCAGGCCACTTAGCCAGGAAGCAAGGCAGCATCTCCCCCACACTGGCAAGAGGGGAGCTCCTGCAAGCCGCCCAGTGAACACCCAGCATCCTTTGCAAAGGGTGGTGTGTCAAGAGCGGATGAGGTCATAGGGGCCTTGGAGCATGGGATTAGAAGAATCTGAGCAGTCAAAGGGCTGTTGGAAGCAGGCTCAGCCCTGATGCTGGTGAGGCCAAGTGTAAATGGGGGCTCAGGATTTAAGCTAAATAAATGTCCGGCCGGCGCCGCGGCTCACTAGGCTAATCCTCTGCCTTGCGGCGCCGGCACTCCAGGTTCTAGTCCCGGTCGGGGCGCCGGATTCTGTCCTGGTTGCCCCTCTTCCAGGCCAGCTCTCTGCTGTGGCTGGGGAGTGCAGTGGAGGATGGCCCAAGTGCTTGGGCCCTGCGCCCCATGGGAGACCAGGATAAGTACCTGGCTCCTGCCATCGGATCAGCACAGCACGCCGGCCGCGGTGGCCATTGGAGGATGAACCAACGGCAAAGGAAGACCTTTCTCTCTGTCTCTCTCTCTCTCACTGTACACTCTGCCTGTCAAAAAAAAAAAAAAAAAGCTAAATGTCAAGCCAACAAATACTTAACCCATGCTGAATGTTCTGTACTTCCGGGTCTGTGGACGTAGGTTGCTTGGAGTACTCAGAGTCCCTGCCCCTGGCTCCCAGTCCCCAGCTCAGCCACCTTCTCCCTCCACCCCTCACTTGTTTCTGCACCTCCGAAAACACCTGCCCCTTAGCCACTTCTCTGGACCTGTGACTGTGTGGTCCTTCCTCTCAGGGCTGGGTCTGGAGGGCGCTGCATGGGCTCTGGACGTGGACTTGAGGCCATCTGAGTGTGGGACTTCCAGATTCCAGGGCCTGGAGGGGGTCCAGAAGCAGATGCCGTTAGTGCATTTCCCCTTACCCCTGCAGACTCCTTGCCCTGCGGGAAGGGGTGTGGCTGGGGCAGAGGTCCCCTTGCCAAGGTGTGAGAGGGGTGCTGGCTATGGTCTGTTCAGAGTGGGCAGCAGTTACTGTAGGCATCAGAATGGGGGTGAGGCCAAGAAGCTTTCTAGTTCTGCAGTCCTGGGCTCTTTGCACCTCCAGGTGGCCCTTTATTCTCAAAATGATGGCTTTGAGTTACAGGAAGAGATTTACTGTCCAGGGTTTGGGGCCAATCTAAGGCTTGAAAGTTGACATTTTTGGCTGTGTGACATTGAGTTTATCGGGCTCAGTTTTCTCATCTGTAAAATGGGATGAACTGAGAGGATGAAATGATGAGACTGGCTTAGCAGGTGCTTGGTAACTGGAAGCTGTACTGTCCTTTTCCTATCACTGTTGCCATCTCTCGGGTCCATTGCTACCAGCTCTACGTCAGCCACTCTGGAGCCAGCCGTGGAAGGCAGAGGGCTGTGGCTTTCTAGTTTATTCCCTGCACTCTGAGTCAGCAGTGCTGGGGGCGTGGCGTCTGAATTCGCCAGCGTCCCTTATTTAATTGTGAGCCATCAGCAGGTCACTAAACTTCTCAAAGCCTCAGTTTCCCAGAGAGTAATGTGGGTGTAGTAACAGTATCTATGTGCAGGGGTATTATTAGGGCTAAATGAGAGAATGTACCTAGGCCCTTCAACAAGGCCTGCTTGGCATAAAGCAAATTTCCAAAACTGTCAGCTGCGAGAGTGCTTCACAGAGCTCAGGGAAAAGGGAGTTTATTTGGGCGCAAAAAAATTGAAATCTATGCAATTTTTTGGTAATACACATTTTCCACGGACTTTTTGAAAGCCCCTCGTCCGTTTTACCAACAGCCTCCCTTCTCTCTCCGCTGTCCGCGAAGGGCAGATGCTGTCAGGGGTATTCGGGCTGTGCTGGAGCTGCCCCTGGGAGCCGCTGGATGCAGTCATCAGCTCTGAGCTTTCTTCACTCAATGAAATAGCAGCCTCGGAGGAAGAAAAACCAAGACTCTGATTCGATTGCTAACATGCAAGCTCTAATTGCTCTGGGAAGGAGCCTGCGTGGGCAGAATCATTTCTCGTGGTGTTCTTCCTTGCACCCCACGGGCAAAGCTTCGTCTCCGTCCGGCCTTTCCATGACATCGGAGAGAAGAATTTGCTGAGGAAAGAAAACAGCAGTGGGGGCTCTTGAGCCAGACAAGGAGATCGCGGCAGGAGCGCTGCTCCTCTGCACAGCTTCACTCCCTGCTTTTCCCTGTGCAAGGAAACTCAACAGGTCCGAGCCAACGACAGACAGATCTGGCGACCTCGGGCACCGCAGGGTCTGGTAAATGCTGGGCCACCTCGGCTTAGGCTCGTTCTGCTCCGGTTGCAGCCTGGTAGGGGAGGGGTGGTGAGAGGAACCAAAACATGTGAGAGCCTTTGATGCTGGTGCCTGAGACCGGGCCCCCAAATGGAGCGCAGCCGAACCTCTCATCCCAGCGCGTTTCCCGTGGGCAACTTCACACTTGTTGATCCTCTCCACTTGCTCCTGTGTCACCAGAGTGACTTGCTCAAGAGGGAGGGAGAGAGAGACACAGAGAGAGTCTTCCATCCGCTGGTTCACTCCTCAGATGGCCACAGTGGCCAGGGCTGGGCCAGACTGAAGCCGTGAGCCAGGAACTTCATCTGGGTCTCCCACATGGGTGCAGGGGCCATCTTCTGCTGATTTCCCGTGCGCATTAGCAGGGAGCTGGATCAGAAGCAGAGCAGCCAGATGCAAACCAGTGCTCCCATCCTGGATACAGGTGTCAGGTGTTGCAAGCAGTGGCTTAGCTGGCTGCATCACAGTGCTGGCCCCAATAATATAAATCTTTAAAATAAAAGTGACTCTTTGACCTTGGGCCAGAACCATGATCCAGAATAAACCTGTTTTTTTCTTAACTCACCCAGTCTGTGGTACTGTGTTATCAGCAACAGAAAACAGACTAAGAACCCAAGCAGGACAGCACAGGGCCTGGGGAATAAAACCCTGCGCTGAAATGGAGAGAGACGCACTCCTTGGTCCCAGGTCTCTGTGGAACCCATCAGTTCTTGGTTCGATGAGAGCTGGAGGGCACACAGGACCTCCGTGGTGCCCTCCCCACCCCGTACACCCTCAGGAAGTCTCCAGTGGCACACAGGGCTCCTGGGGGAAGACAGTGAGGCCGTCCTGCCTCCTGCAAGAGGTAGAGCCGCCTTGTGAGGCAGCAACACCAGTCATGGAGCTCAGGGTGAGAACTGATATCGTGGCTCTCCACCGTGTGTGATGAGCAGATGAGATCTGAGTCGTGGCCTCAGCCATGCTTGTAGGCTTGCGGGGGTGGGGCTCGGGGACAAGCGACTCTGGCAGATGGCAGGGTGGCCTGGGCCACCTCTACCAGGAAAGGCTGCGCTATCTCACCAGGGCTGGTTCTTGGCCCTGCGTGCTTCCTGCACACTGACCTGCCATGGCAAAATGCCGACCAGCACCCGGAGGCTCCTCGCGTCTCCACTCCAGGGATGCGTCTTTCGGAGAGCAGCAGTTGGAGGTCTTCTCAGGCCGGAAGAAGGAACAGAAGTGGGAAGAGGCACCCGTGGTCACCCTGGTTACAGGGAACAAGGCCCACCTGCCAGGGATATACATTTTCTGCTTTGGAACAAGATTTAGGCTGAATGAATCTGTTAGTAAGAAGAGAACTTCCCCTTGAGCTTTGACTCAATTTTCAAACTATCGATTCATCTGTGATAATTTCCACGTGAATGATTTTCTGCGTGCCGTCCTCTGATTTTAGCTGGGCTTGTGTTTGGTCTGCTGGCATCCCAGAAGCATTGCTGCTGGCATCCAGAATCGAATCAGTGCACTCTGTTTTTGTGAAACAGACATTCAGAGAAACAGCACTTTGGGAGCTGGAATGAAACGTAGAGGCCATGTAATTCCACTGCTCCTCTTACAGCGCAGTGGAATTGATTGCTGCAGGAGGTCACGCGGCTAATTAAGGTGAACTTGAGAGTGGAGCTCAGGTAGCACTGCCTCGTGGTCTGGGATGCAGACATTTGTTCTGTAATTTTACACTTTGGATTCCATCAGCTGGACCAGACATATGACGAGGGTGTTCTAGCAGTTCATGGAGAAATGGAATCAAAAGATGATCAGTTTATTTTGGTACAGAATGATTTTTGAAATCCACACATAATACACATGTCCTATATGAATTATTTCATAATAATACATAATAATATTATTTCATAATGCACATTTCCTATGAACTTTTTGACGATCTTTCATCAATGTGAATGTCAACAAATTTTTGCACCAAAATACACTTATCTTTTCCTTCTCTTTTTCGTAACCTTTTTGAAGTACCCTTGTATTAGGGCTCAGGTTCTTTTATTCTTTTGTAAAATTTTGTTTCTTTGAAAGGCAGAGTTACAGAAAAAGAGTGGGAGAGAGCTTCTATCTACTGGTTTAGTCCACAAATGGCTGCAATAGCCAGACAGGAGCCTGGAACTACACCCAGGTCTCCCATGTGGGTGGCAGGGGCCCAAGCACTTGGGCCATCTCTGGCTGCTTTCTCAGGAGCATTTGCAGGGAGTTGGACTTGAGGTGGAACAGCCGGGACTCGAACCAGTGCTCATATGGGATGCCAGCTTAACCCCCTGCGCCACAATGCCGGCTCTCAAGGGCTCAGGTTCTTTTTTTTTCTGTGTATTTTTCTTGGAACGAATTTGCAGATTGCTCTCTGAGGTGCCCACGGTCAAAATGGATGGAGTAGTAAACATTGAAACACACTGCAGGTTCCTTGAGTGCTGAGATCCTGCTCACCCGAAACGCCTCTGTTTACCGTGTGGAGCCTTGGAGAGCAAGCATCACGTACGTGACTCTGATCTGATTTTACTGAACTTTGTCTCCTTCCTCCTGCGGCCTCCTCCATTCCTCCTCTTCCTCCCTCTGCCTTTCCTCTGATTTTAGCTGGGGTTGTGTTTGGTCTGCTGGCATCCCAGAAACATCCTCCCCTCCCGCCTCACCCCTCCTAAGCACCCTCCTTCCTACATTTGAACTTGTGCTCTGACTGCTCCTAGGTCTGCCTGAGCAGGAAGTCCGACCCCCGGCTTTGTCCACATCAGCAGATTCCCACATCCTGCCCTCCTTCTTCCCTTCTCGTCCCACTTCCCCCCGAGCTTTTGTTTTCCGAAGTGCAGGCCTCTCAAAATTAATGAACACATTCATTTTCTTCACATGAAATGCACGCTGAAATGGCCGCACTCTCAGTCGGCCGCCAGTGCCTCCTCCGCACATTCGGGGTCTCCCGGGAGCTACCGCAGTGCGTCTCTTTATAACCTTGAGCAAAGATCATGGAGACGCAGGAGGCTCCGAGGAGGCAGAAGCCTTTTTCCGCTCTGCGCTTGCCTGGTCCCTTTGTCTCCTATTACTGGGCACGAGTTTCAGGCTCTGGGCACGAGTCAGGGACTAGATTATACTGTGCAATCAGTATTCTAGGAGGCTGCCAAGGAAAAACCTAAGACGGGATTTTGCTGGCAGAGCAGGTGTCCTGCTTTGAGTTGTAACATTGCCGGGGAGCAATAGCTCATGAAATGACCTTCTTTTCAATTTGTTAAAGGGCAAGCGTTTCTTGGAGACCTGTACGTTCTGCAGAGCTCTAAATCAGGACTGCACTGACCTTGGTTCTTTCAAAATCCCTTGCTCCGATTTGACTTTCACACACTTGGCTGTAAAACCATTCATTTCGTCATTTTACTTGTTAGGAAATTCTGTTTTTATTTATGTGTATTTACTACTGTCATTACTATCATTTTAAAAGGCAGTGAGAGAGAAGGGGGGAAGAGGGAGAGAGAGAGAGAGAGAGAGAGAGAGAGAGAGAGAGAGAATCTTCTATCTGCTGGTTTACTCTCCAAAATACAACAGCTGGGACTGGGCTAGGCCAAAGCCAGGAGCCAGGAGCTTAATCTGTTTCTTCCATGTGGGTGGCAGGTTACTCAAGTCCTTGAGCCATCACTTGCTGCTTCTTAAAGGCGTGCATTGCCAGAAAGCTGGGATCAGAATTTGATTTGGGGGTCTGGTGCTGTGGCGCAGTAGGTTAAGCCTCCACCTGTGGCACTGGCATCCTGTATGATGCCAGTTCGTGTCCCGGCTGCTTCTTGGTCTTGGGCTGGGAGGGGCGCTCTTTTGTGCTTCTATTTGTTGGTCCTCTGAGTCATGCTTGAATCTTTCAAGTTGAGGTTCACGTTCCAAGCTGATCTCCCTGGAAGCCACAAAGGAAACACTGGGGAACTGGCTGTGCCCACACTAACCTCAGCCTGGGCCTTTTTACTCCCCACTGTTGTCCTGCTCCTGTGTGATCCTCGAGGGCCCAGAAAGCACATCTCCTTGCAGCCCTGGGTGAGCAGGCATGCTCTGTGGATCTGTCAAAATTTCACCCGGGACTCTGGGGTTGCTCTAGGAGGCAGGCGTGAAAATATCCCAGGGGTTTGGGCTGGCGCTGTGGCATAGAAGGTAAAGCCGCCACCTGAAGTGCCAACATCCTATATGGGTGCCAGTTCAAGTCCCGACTGCTCAACTTCTGATCCAGCTCTCTGCTATGGCCTGTGAAAGCAGAAGATGGCCCAAGTGCTTGGGCCCCTTTACCTGCATGGAAGATCTGGAAGAAGCTCCTGGCTTCAGATTGGCGCAGCTCCAGCCATTGCAGCCAATTGGGGAGTGAACCAGCAATGGAAGACCAACCTCTCTCTCGGCCTCCCTTCTCTCTCTGTGTAACTCTGACTTTCAAATAAATGAATCTTTGAAAAATAAATAAAAAAAAAATCCCAGGGGCTCTGCTGTCCAAAGGTCCCTGGAAGAGCAGAGATCCACCATTAAATACACATGGAATGGAAGGTTACCTGCCCCCTAGTCAGAGCTAAGCTTAATGCCAACGTGTTAGGTCTCCTTAGTCCTGGCTAGAATGCCTCAACCTCACCAAGTTCTGCCTCTGTAGTTCCCACAAGCAACAAGTTCAGGGCAACTGGCCCTGGAGACTGAAGCCTGCAATGTCTGCTACCAAATGCATCCCTGTGTGCACAGGCTGCTCAGTAATTCAATATTCAACAGCAGCAGAGTACGGTCAAGGTAGTTCTGGCCCCTGCTTCAAGAAACACAAGCCAGGGGACATGTGGCAGGCAGAGTCCCTCGGAGCGGGAAGTCAGGCTCCTGGGTTGCTGTGACACACACACGCCAGGCCTTTCCCACCACGTGGCGCCCCCTAGTCCTGAGTTGTTCCTTGTAAGACACCACCCGCGTGATAACACACACAGCTCCTTAGCCCACACTGCCTTCTGCTGAGGTCTCCGGGTTCCAATATCTTTGATTTTGTCCCGTTGTGTGGTAACAAGCTGACTGTCCAGTGTGAACTGAGTGGTGTCTCCATCCCACTTAGACATGTGGGTGGCAGTCACCCCCAAGGTGACTGTATTTGGACAGGGGGCCTCCAAGGCGGGTAACTGGGGTTAAGAAGGTTCATAAAGGTGGGGCCGCGACCCCACAGGATTAGTGTCTTTCTGTGAAGAGAGGCCAGAGGGCTCATTCTCCCTCTGCCATGCGAGGACATGGCTGGAAGGGGCCTTCTGCAAGCCAGGAGGAGGGCGCTGGGCCCCTCATTGCAGACTTCCAGACTCCAGCGCTGGGAGAAAAGCAATGGCTACTGTGGAAGCCACTCGGAGTATGGTTTGTCGTTAGGACAGCCGGAGAAGACGAAAGCACAGCACCTCCGAGAATTCCTGTCTCAATGGCCTTGAACCAGGGGCAAGCTGGAGGCCAGGTGGAGCTTCCTTACCTACGTACGCCCTCTCCCAGCTCCACATGCACACAGTGCGGTCCAGAGAGGATGACAGCAGCATTTTGTCTCCTGTTATCAGCTCCAGTCAAATGAGATAAAGGGGAGAGGAGAGGGTCCTCCAGGCCGCTACTGCACGGAAAGGACTTGCATCGCGACGTCAGTTCTCTTCTAACCAAGGTTGGAACGCAGAAGCCGGGTTAATCTCCTGAACTATCCTTGGGAATGTCATTTCCCCACCTCCTACCACACCATGACCCTCCCCGTTCTCCCACTCCAGCCCCAGACGTCAAATGCGATGAACTGGAAACCACCTGTGGGCCATGGGTCTGGGGGAAGATCAGCACATTGAGAAGCATCATCTAGCACGAGTTCAAACCCCACCCTCAGCTCAGACTCCTTTCCACCCCGCTCAAAACAGTCCCAAATTTACTAAGCGCACACACTTACACTAAAACACCAGGGCAATTCAAGGAAAACAATCATCCACTTATAGAAAAATGCAGGGGGCCAGCACTGTGGTCCAACAGATTAAACTGCTGCTGGCAATGCTGGAATCCCATGTTGGAGTGCCGGTTAGAGTCCTGGCTGCTCTGTTTCCCATCTGGTCTCCTGCTAATGGGCCTGGGAAGGCAGCAGAAGATGGTCTAGGTACTTGGGCCCTGCCAGCCATGTGGGACACCAGGATGGAGCTCCTGGCTTTTGGTTTCTGCCTCTCCCAGACCTGGCTGTTGTAGGTATCTGGGGGAGTGAACCAGCAGATGGAAGATTCTCTCTCTGTCTTTCCCTCTGTCTCTCTATTGCTCTGCCTTTCAAATAAATAAAGGCTTCCAATCTTTTTTTTTTTTAAAGATTGATTTATTTATTTGAAACTCAGAGTTACACACAGGGAGAAGTAGAGGGAGAGGGGGAGAGAGAGAGAAAGAGAGGTCTTCCATCTGCTGGTTCACTCCCTAGATGGCCACAATGGCCACAGCTGTGCCAATCCGAAGCCAGGATCCAGGAGCTTCTTCTGGGTCTCCCACATGGGTGCAGGGACTCAAGCACTTGGGCCATCTTCTATTGCTTTTCCAGGCCACAACAGAGATCTGGATCAGAAGTAGAGCAGCCAGGACTTGAACTGGTGCCCATATGGGATGCCAGCCCTGCAGGCGGTGGCTTTACCAGCTACGCCATAGCGCCGGCCCCCCCATCTCTTTCTTTGGTTCTGTCTGAGCAACATGTTTCTTGCTTCCATCAACAGCAGAACTGAAGCACTGTTTGCCCACTTCAGAGGGCTCCTGAGAGGGACTGATTTGGTCAACACTGTGGGGATTATTTTTGGTCTTTTGCAAACTCTTGAGCACCATCGAGGGTACTCACGGTGTCACTGGGCTGACGTGGGCCCTCCAGAACGTGACAGCTAAATGAAAAGGCAGAACGCATCTAGGTAAGGTGGGAGAGTCAGCATGCCATGATGCCGGCTGCTGTGGACAGTTCCTGCGGGCTGACACACATCTCGGCCCTGCTACACTAATCCCGTGGCTGCTCACTTACCTACTATGGTAAGACTCCAGGCCAGGTCCCAGACATATGAAATAGGAATGGGAGCCGTGTTTGGTTTCATCCAGTGCTTCAGGTTTGGTAAAAACATAGATGCAAGTAATCCAAAAGAGTTTAAAACTGTAGCCTAGGGAAAGCCATATTCCCAACACTGGGAATAAAATAAAATACAAAGCAGATCATTTTTATTTTTATATCCTGATTTCTCTTACTTTGCCACTTAAACTTCTCCTGAGGTGGGATAAGCAAAGAATAAAGAGAAGTATGTGATTGTTTATCTCTAGATTGGCTTTCTGGAAATCTATTTGATGGCATATTTTGTAGCCACTTAAGAACGAGAGTAAGTATGCTTCTTTGGGAAGTTGTCTAAGAGACAAAAAAAAAAAAAAGTTCTGAAAATTATGTATCATTGTGTGTGTGTGCCTCTATAGTACAAACAGCTACATGTTTTTTTAAGGACCCAGGATCTGGGGCCGGTGCTGTGGCATATTGGGTAAAGCCACCGCTTACAGTGCTGGCATCCCATATGGGCGCTGGTTCTAGTCCAGGCTGCTCCTCTTCCAATCCAGCTCTCTGCTGTGGCCTGGGAAACAGTAGAAGATGGCCCAAGTCCTTGGGATCCTGCACCTACATGGGAGACCCAGAAGAAGCTCCTGTTTCCTGGCTTCAAATCGGCCCAGCTCCAGCAATTGTGACCATTTGGAAAGTGAAATAGTGGAAGATTCTCTCTCTCTCTCTCTCTCTCTCTCTCTCTCTAATTCTGGCTTTCAAATAAATAAATAAACATTAAAAAAAAAAAAAAGAAAGAAAGACCCAGGATCAGCTCTGAGAATGCAATGTCAGGTGGTTTCACTGTTGGGCAAACATCCTAGAATAGGCCTGGATAAAGCAGGAAGCTGCATTTCTAGGCAATACCATCGCACAGAGCCACCAATAGACACGCAGTCTGGTGTTGACCAAGCCGTTGTTACGTGGCACATGACTGTAAGAGCACATGTGTGTCCACAGGCCTTCTGGAAGGAGATTCAGACTCCTTAGCAGCCTTGCTAGGGAGCATTCGTGGGCGATGTGGGTGGAAGAGGAGGTCAGGAGAACAACTTCCATTTCTCACTTTCCATTATTGCCTATTGCTTGTTTTTCCCCTAAGCATAAGCACTTTTATAATTGTATAAGTGTTCTGAAACTTCAAACAGATTTTGGCTACTACCAAAGCAAGATATGTGCAGAAAAAAATAGAAAAAAAACACAGATGTTCAAAAAGAAGAAAATTAAAAATATCTGTAACCTCATCTACAGAGAGACAGTGTCTGTTAAAACCTTGGTTTCTGGCTTCCCAAGCCTTCCAGCTTTGCTTTAATGAAGAAAGGAAGCCTACTGTAATTCCCTGTAGTGAACTGATTTTTTCATTTAAATGTTTTTTACAAATATTTTTCCTGTGAGTGCATTTTCATATATAGCAGCATTATTTAATGACTAAATAATATTCTAAAGCATTCTACCATCATGTATTTAATCAAGGCCCCTTAAGTTGGACATACAGAGTGTGTCTATTTCTCTCTCTCTAATAAACAAAATACTGATGCATGATCTTATAACTAAATCCTTGTGTTCATTTATTATTTCTTCCAGCCAAAGCCCTAGAAGTGGATTGCCATTGAAAGCCTTGGATGCGTATTATCAACCTGCTTTTCAGATAACGTACACTCATTGCCTCTATTCAAGAGCATATCAGCACCCATTTTCCTGCCTCTTTGCCAATGCTGAATACCTTCATTAAAACATTTTTCTCTAAATCTGCTTTTAAAGGATCTTAAAAGAATCCATCTTCATTTGGCCTAACTTAATTTTCCCAACCAGGATATTGCACTAACAAACGGACGTCGCACCCATCACAGTGGGTAACGTGGACAAATCCATTGCCTACTCTGGGGAGGCTGTTGTTCCGGTCCCTGCAGGCCGTAGTCCTGGATGTGGTAGTCACGGATGAAGCCTTGCTGGTCAGCCAGGTAGGTGAGGCTGTCCTCTGCCATCACGGCCATGCTGCTGATCTGAGCTCTCCCTCCAGCCTGAGACACACACACACACACACACATACACACACAGCTTGTTAAAGGCATACACAGACACATACACACTGTTGTTAAACACACACACACAACTTAAACACACACACGCACGGCTCATTCTGGATGAAAATTGCCTGCTGGGTAACCGTGAGGGAAATGCTATATCCAGTTGATGGTAAGAGCTGCACTTACCATAATGCTCTGTGGCTATTAATCCTCCAGGGAGAGATAGGACCCCCATGAAGGGGAATAAAGCTACAGGCCTGGAACCTACAGTCTAGTCCCAAACCAACCCCACAGCAGGGAAGCTGTTTTCCCTTGACTGCCCAACTTACAGGGATGAAGCATGCAATGAGGCCGGCCCTAACAAACAGCCTCCAGAGGGTGGTGGAACCTGGGAGGGAAGGGGCAGTAAGCAGGGAGCATGGCATTTGCAGTTTGCCAGGGGCCTTGAGTCTCCAGGGCTTGTGCTGAGATCCCCGAGCCTCCCAGCCCTGGAGCAAACAGCTCTCCCGTCCCTTCCGCACCGGGTTTATTTTGATCTGGTTAGGATTAGTGGTGGATGCTGGGGAAGGCAGTCCTTCCTGTCCGTGGGTTTTGGTTTCATTGTCTTCTCCACTAATCAGGCAGCCTTCCTGGGACAGGAGGGGAGTACAGTGGAGCCTTGCTCTGGTGCAAGGTGACATCTTGCAGGCTGGGGTGTGGTGTGTGGGTTTATTTTGAATGCACTGTGGGACTTCCTAGACCCACAGGGAGTCCCTGGGGGTTCTTTGTGGCCTCTGGGTCACGGTTCTTGCCCATCGTCTACATGTGTACATTGGCTTGACCTTCACAAAGTGGGACTCTGTGCCTTTCTCATCCTCTTGGGAGCTCCCTGAGCCATCTTAGGATTCTCTCCCTCCTCCAGGGAATGGGTGTGTATGCTCTGTGTGTGTGTGCTCTGTGTGCCCACTCAGATAAAGCAGAAGTGAGAGGTGCCTCAGAGAAGGGGGGGATGGAGGAGGGAGGTGACTGAGGGCCCCCAGCACCCTCAGGGCCTGAGCTGTGGAGCTGTGGGGCCTGGGGCACAGAACAGAGCAGTGGGATCAGGTGGGCCAGCTCCCTGGACAGTGAGAACACAACCAGCCACGCAGTCCTGAACCACTCCTGCACCCAGAGCGGCACAAGGTGGCTGCTCTCCACTTAGAATTTTACTGAAAAGCAAGTATTGGGGCTCCTATCAGCCACAGGGGAGGCCGGCTTTGGCCTGGCTGGGCCCCAGTCATTGTGGGGCTTTGGGGAAGTAACAGCAGCAAATGGGAACTCACTCTGTCTCTTTTTCTTTCTGTCTGCCTCTTAGATAAAAATAAATAAGAATTAAAAACAAAACAAAACAAAAAATCCTAGGGCTTTGGGGCTGGACCCAGGGGGTCTGCACTTTTTTTTTTTTAAGATTTATTTATTTATTTGAGAGTCAGAGTTACACAGAGAGAAGGGAGGCCAAGAGAGGTCAGTCTTCATCCGCTGGTTCACTCCCCAGTTGGCCACAATGGCCGGAGCTGGGCCGATCTGAAGCCAGGAGCCAGGAGCTTCTTCCGAATCTCCCATGCGGGTGCAGGGGCCCAAGGACTTGGGCCATCTTCTACTGCTTTCCCAGGCTACAGGAGAGAGCTGGATCGGAAGTGGAGCAGCCAAGCCTCGAACCGGCGCCCATATGGGATGCTGGTGCTTCAGGCCAGGGCGTTAATCCACAGCAGCCCCCATGCTACTTGTTTAATGTTGTCTCGCTGATCGAGGTGGCTCTGGCCCCAGAGGACGTCCCCCAGCTCTGGGGGAAAGGGGCCCTCTTCCTCCTCTCAGAAGGAGCAGGCTGCCCAAGGGACCTGTGGCCCCGCCCACACCACACCATGGGGCTCTTTGCTTCGCCTGCCTGGACTCCTCCCTCAGTTGCCCATGGCTGCTGGCGCACCTTTCCCTGAAAGCCTGTGCTGACCAGAGCCACCATGCCCCCTGCAGCTGCCTGGTGGGGCTGGTAGGGGCCGTGAAGCAGGGAGATGGGATTCTGAGGAGGTAGGGGCAGAGTCCAAGCTGCAGCTCATCACCTCCCTAGAGGAGAGGTTGAATCTGGAGCAGCCTGGGGGTGGGGATGCTAGATGATCTAGTCCCTAAAGACAGAATAAGGCCAGCAGGAAGTGGCAGAGGGAGCAGGGGGTGGGAGGTGAATCTTAGGGACCCCGACTTGTGCAGCTGGGCTCAGAGAGCCAGTCTTAGGAAAGAGGGACACTCGCCTGCATGGAGCTCTGGCCTTACCTCTGGGCCCGTTGGCCATGAGTGAAGCAGCCGGCAAGTCCAACTTGGCCACCTGCATCTTCAGGAAGGCGAGGCAGGAGACACCGCCGTCTGGGCCTGGCCATGGGGGAAAGATTCATGGCTCTTCCTCCTCCTCCACCCACAGCGCGCGCCTCCCTGTTCCCTGCCCCAGCCTCTGCACAGTCCCTTACCCCCACCCCCGTGATTGGTTTCAGTGGACATTCAGACACCAAGGGAGGCACAGGTGGCCGCCACGCTGGCAGACAGCCCCACCAGCCTGCTCAGTAGAGGCCAGTCCGACAGAGAGGCTAACGGCCCTGGCAGCCTGGAGAGAGACAGGGCCAGGAGACTTGACAGGGGCAGGAGGGAGGGGCTGAGAGTTCTGAGACACCCAGCAGGTGCTCAGGGGCTGAGCCTGGGGTCTGTGGATACTTGCCAAGGGTACCTCCTTCCCAGGAGTGCCTGGTTGGAATAAAGTGGATTAACCCTTACAGCACCTTGGACATTCGCCACTGGCTTTCCTGCACAGGGGACTCTTGTCAGTCCTGTTGTCAGCCAGGAAGGGACCAAGACCACAAAGATGTCCATTCATTACCACATTTACTTATTTATCTATTTTTTTTTAAATCTCCATCTGTTATGTGTGTCTCAGGGACTCGGCATGTGCCCAGCACCACAGAAAGAAGAGAAGCAGAGATCCTAACCAAAATAGCAGGGACTGCTCCCAAGGAAGGGACAGACGCCATCAGCTTGTGCTGTAGAGTGCTTTGCTGTGTGTGGAGGGACAGGGACGGAGACAGTGGCTCAGGGGAGGCTGGCTTTGCTGGAATCTTGAAAGATGGGACTGACACTGGGCAGAGAGGGCCCTCCAGGGGGAGGCAGGTGGCAAACCCAGGCCTCCACAACATGGCTAAAGCCCTGGCTCACTCCCGATGCACCTGCTCCTTCCGCAGTCTGCCACTCCTCTACTAGACCACGCAAGGCCCCTCCGCCTTACTGCTGCTCATCCCCTGTCGGCTCAGCGTGCTTAGGACAGAGGACTCCGGTGTTTGCTCTTGGTGAAAAATCTTGCAAACCTACTTAGATCCAAACCTGCAAGAGCCGTGAAGAAAGTGGTCCCTTGGAAAGAGGGAGCCTGGGCACAGGTTCTCCTAATCCCACTCCCCCTGAGGCTGGGGGCTCCAGGGGTGCGTGGCCCACACTGGAGGGAAGATGAATGGTCTTATGTATAAGGGCTTGTCGAGCCCTGAGTGGCCGCAGCCCTCTCCCCAGTGTGATGGTGTTTGGAGGTGGGGCCTTGGGGAGGTCATGAGGGTGAAGCCCCTTCCGATGGGGTCACAAAAGGGACCCCAGGGGCGCACTTGCTGTCTTCCTGTCACAGGCTGGGCCCAGGAGGGGGTTCCTTCACAAGAACCCAGCCTTGCTGCCTCTCTGATCTCAGACTTCCGGCCTCCAGAGCCATGAGAGAGAAGTTTCGTCGCTTATAAAGCATCTGGCTTACCGTGTTTTGTCACAGCAGCCTGACGGACGGTATGAACAATGGGATTGGTGCCGGAGTTGATACAACACATCTCTCCACGATGCCGCCCGTCGGCTAGCATGCGACACTACTTCTTCGGCTTGTCTGTGAGCTCAGGGCCGCGCTGTCACTTGGGAGCTACAGAGGACACGGCAGACACAGGGCCCTGCCCTCGAGGGGGCTGATGGCAGCAAGGAGGACTGTTCAGTTCAGGCCACTCACTGTTACTCACCTGGCCCCAAGGTGGGCACTGTCCCAGCATGGCTGTATTTCATGATAGCAAACATGGGCACACAGGCACTGTGCATCCATCTTACAGGAAGACAGATGCTTTCAGAACGAATCAGACGTGGCCCCAGTCACACAGCTCTCATGGGGGAGTTTAGGGTCCAAACCCAGGTGTTTGCCTCCAAAGCCTAGGATCTCGACAGGGTGCTTTGTGGGGGTCCACAGGGGCTGAGTTCTGGAGGCGGCAGAATGGGGTGTTGCCCACCTGGAGGTGTGGCTCCTGCATGGCTCCTTCGCCCCAGTGGCCTCCCTGATGCCTGGAAGGCACCACCAGCGATGTTGAGCTAAGCACCGCTCTACTCTGGGGCTATCGGGCTCCTGGGCGTGTTGGACTCAGGGCAAGGAAGGGAGAAGGGACACGAGGACAAACTCCCTTCACTTGTCTGCCTGTGTCCTGGAAGAGAGGCTGGAAGCCCAGGGAATGGGGGTGCCTGCTGGCTTCCTCAAATAACTGCATCATCCAGGTGGAGTCTACAAGAGCACGTGGGAACTTCAGAGGGTCTGTGGAAAGTGGAATAAACGTAAGCTCACTTTGATGTGAAATCTTTTTTGAAATTCATGTACAAAGGAAGGGTCTTTAAAAGTTCATGGAAAATGCATGTTGTAGAAAAACCTATGCATGGATTTCTAAATCTTTTTGCACCAAAATAAACTTCTCTTTTGATTTCATTTTTCTACAAACATTTGAAGAACTCTTGTATTTCTCCTCCGTGAAGCTCAGTTTTCTCCACCTGTGATGTGGAGATTGCCTGATTCATAGGGAATTAAAGGGGGTTGACCAAGGCACTTCGAGAACAACGCCCATGTCCTTGCTGCGAAGGCTGAGGGCATTTGATGAAGCTGAAGGGCCTGGCAGAGACTCTCCACAAATGGAGCTGTTACAACTCTTGCTAGGCAACTCTTCATCCTCGGTTCCCTCATGTTTTGAAAATGGGTACAATACCACCTGTCTCTTGGGGTCTCTGACATACAATATTAAAAGCACTCAGGAAAATTTCTGACGTATTAGAGGCGCCCAACAAATACTGCTCTATCTTGCTTAGATAAAATATTTTTTCTCCCAGTAAACTCACAAGTTTTTTGGGTTTTAGTGTGTTTGAAATTTCTCGATTTTACTCTTGAATCCTTTTTATTTTTTTAAAATATTTATTTATTTCAAAGGCAGAGTTACAAAGAGGCAGAGACAGAGACAGGGAGAGACAGAGAGAGAGGTCTTCCATCCACTGGTTCACTCCCCAAATGGCTGCAATAGCTGGAGCTGGGCGGATCACAAGGCAGGAGCCTGAAGCTTTTTCTGGGTTTCCCATGTGGGTCCAGGGGCCCAAGGACCTGGACATCTTCTGCTTTCCCAGGCCACAGCAGAGAGCTGGATGGGAAGTGGTACAGCTGGGACTTGAACCAGTGCTCATATGGGATGCGGGCACTGCAGGTGGCGGCTTTACCCGCTACGCCATGATGCTGGCCCCTTGAATTCTTTTTGTTTGATATGAGGAAAGAAGTGACAAATCCAACAAAAAGGAAGAATGAAGCTGAAATTTGGAGAAATTGGCTGAAAGAACATGTTTTTAGCTCATGTGGCTTTGTTTGCACAATTGCCTTTCTCTTTTCTAAGAATAACTTTGGCAGAACTATCTAGGGGTGGGAGTGGCAGCACAGTGGGGTAAACCATTGTTTGGAATGCATCAGAGTGCTTGGGACTGAATCCCATCTCTGCTTCCTGTCCAGCTTCCTGCTAATGCAAACCCTGGGAAGCAGCAATTTTGGCTCAAGTGTTTGGGTCCCTGAAATACATGTGAGAGACCTAGATTCGGTTCCTGGCTCCTGGCTTCAGCCTGGCTCAGCCCTGTCTGTTGAGGGCATTTGGGGAGGGAACCAGCTGATGGAAGAGCTCTCTCTCTCTCTCTCTTTCTCTGTCTCTTTCTACTCTCTGGCACTCTTCCTTTAAATAAATAGGAATAAAGAAAAAAATTTAAAAGAATAATGGTCCACATGGTTTTCAAATATGTTCCCCCTTCACCAATGCCGTGTAAGGAAGAGTGCTGTGTTTTCATTTTCTCAACCTTCAACAAGAGCCAGGATGGTTCTTTCCTGGAGGCTTGTGGAATATTCACGTATCGTATCTCACTTTTATAATTTTTGCAACATGAACGATAAGCCATTGGCTATGGCTGTCTTTGCATTTTTGGAGCAGAACAAGGGTTTTGCAGAACCATCAATCACACAACTTGAGCCATAACTGCTGCTGCAAACAGGGTTTTAAATTAGTTCTGCTGGCTGAAAGGTGACTATCACATTCTTGGCCAGTGACTTTATTTTTTTGTTTCAATGGCAATGAAAATTAACCTTTAGAAGGAAATGCCACTGCTTCTTCTCCAAAGATTTGAAAAACTCTGAGACACTCCCAGACAGAGCTTCATAGAATGATCTTTGTTATGGGTAGCAAGGGTAGGATAGGAAAATAAACTCAATGTGTGTGCAGGGAAGAATGGCCTTGGCACGTCCTGGAGTCCAGTAGTTGCCGTTTCTAACTGCTGCCCTCCAGGGTCACTCTCGGTCACTCCAGGGCCAAGAGCATTGCTTCGGCACAATTTTACGTATTGGATGTGCACACCTTATCTCTGAACTTAGATCATGAGCCCCTGGAGGATGGTACCAGGCATCCTAATGCACTGGTTCCCTCTTCACATCTCCCACAGGCTTATGCCCGTGGGAGCAGCTCGAAGGTATTTGTTGACTGAATGAGTCACTGGAGGTTTCCTTGGCTAAGAAATTACCACATGCCTAAAGCAGGACATCTTAATCTGGGGCTCATGACTCTCAAAGGATTTGCTAGTTGGGTCTTGGAAAATACAACTCCTTAATTTTATGCAAAAATGCTCAACTCCTTGTATTTCCTGCAGCAGGGCTCCACAGCAGATGGGTGTCTGTAGACTGCTGCTTGGAAAGGAAGAGCCTAGGCTTTGGAGGTGGGAGAGAAGTGGTTGCAAGGAAGTCCACTTGGCTCCAGGTTCCAGCTGATTTTCCAATGCAGCACAGCCAGCAATGGAACATCTAAATCCTCCACTTGTTCCCCATGTGTGTTTATGGAATGCTTTAGGACTTGGAGGTAGAGAGATGTGATGACAGCCCCGAGCTCACCCCCAGCATTGTACCAGATACAGAACAGGTGTTCATCAGTGTATTTTTAATAAATAAATGAATGACTGAACCCATGATCATGTTAGCAGCAGAGAGAGAGAGAGAGAGAGAGAGAGAGAGAGAGATAGCCTTGAAGACATGGAACCAGGGCAGAAAAATGATAAGGATGAGGTGGAGAGTGGGGAGGTATTTGCAATTCAACATACTGTACACAGTAAGGCAGGCCTAGGGGGCCTAGGGGACTGTGGATCACCAGAGAGGGCATACAAGATGAGAATGGTGTAAAGTCTGATGACATGAAGAGGAATGTGGTACCAAGGAGGAGGGAGGGGATGTGGGAGCTGGACTGGAGGAGCGGGCTGCTGGTGGGGTGCAAGAAGCCTATGGCAAGTGAGAATAGAATGAAGAGGGGTTCAAGTAAGAGCTGAGGTGAGCATCTGGCCTAGCAGTTAAGACACTGTGTTGAGACACCAGCATCCTATATTGGGATGCGTCTGATTCCAGCTTCCCGCTCATGTGCACCTTGGGAGGCAGCAGGTGATGGCTCAGATACTGGGCACCCTGCCACCCATATGGGAGACCCAGATTGAGTTCTTGGCTCTTGGCTTTTGTCTGGCCCATCCCTGGCTGTTGCAGGCATTTGGGAAATGAACCAGCAGATGGGAAATCTCTGTCTGTCAGTGTGTCTCTCAAATAAATAAAGATGAATAAATACATTTTTAAAAAAGTAACAGCAACATCCAAGATGCTCTTGGAGGTACAGAGCATGTTTCAGGTTGCAGTGGATGAATGGGGCTTCTCAGGTGGTAGGCTGGCCAGTAAGATGGACTTTGATGGACAGGTACCCAGGGAGTGGCTGGGCTAACTGAACTCTTAAGCTCCCATTCAGCTTTGGGAATCTCCACTTGACAAGTCAACCACGAAGCCAAGCACATCCCTTCTAACTGGGGGAGTGTCCAGGATGAGGCTCCTTCAGCTGATCTGCCAGCAAGGGTTGGTGCAAAGTGGCCATTGGGCCTGCCCCTCACCTACCTTCTCTGTGGTCCAGGCCCTCTGAGGGGCTGGGACCATTCAACTTGCCTGATGTGGCCTGAGATGACATTGCAAATGACAATCTCCCCATCATAACTGGAGGTGGCAAGGAGAAAGGGTGGGCATTGGGCCATACACAGGATGTCTTTCTGGTGCCCGTGGTTCTGAGAGAGAGAGAGAAAGAGAGAAAGAGAGAAAGAGAGAAAGAGAGAAAGAGAGAGAGAGAGAGAGAGAGAGAGAGAGAGAATGGGGCAGAGTTAAGAAATCACATCCCAGAGCACACACAGCTAACTTTCCTTCACCTGATGCAGGGGTGGGGTGGGCTGCCCACATTCACTGTCCACCTGGAAGTCCCCATCCTTCTATGTAGGGTCTGTCCCAGCCAGAGAGGGGTGGAATCTCGTTGGGTCAGTTTTCACCCTCTCTGGGGACCTTATCTTTCCCAGGAAACCCTTACTCCCAGCAGCTTCCTTGCTGTACCATGCTGCCGGCAGGCAGATGATTCACAAGGCGCCTCACTGGGGCTGCAGTGTTGATGGAAATGCGACAAAAGGACCCGAGCACTGGCCAAGGTTACTTCCAGCAGCCGAAGGCGTAACCCTCCGAGTAGGGTGTACCATGACTCAGTTGCTATGGGACACCCATCTGCCCCACACTGGGGCTTACATGTGCCGGTAGAGGGGGACGGCATGTGCTTCTCCTTGAAAGGAGTGGTTTTGGATGTGCCGTGCTATGGTTTGGGTGTGGTCCGCACCCCCCCCCCCCAGGTTCTATCTAGTGAAATTTGACCCCCATCATGAGGTATTAAAAGGGAAGAAACTTAACCTGAATCTGATGCCTAAAGATGGAGCATCTGGGGATGTGATTCGGATCAGATAAGATCATGAGGGTGGGGTTTCCATGACTGGCTCCTGACTGCTTTATAAGCAGAGGGAGAGAGACACAGTGCCAAATGCCACGCACCCTGTCATTCACCAGCGCATGCTCTGCACCTCCTCAGGACTCTGTCAGCACAAAGGGCATCAGCAGAGGCAGCTCCCAGCCCCTGTGCCTTCAGAACAGGGCACCTACATAAACCTCTTTTTATTTAATTTATTTTTTCTATTTAAGGTGAACAAATGTCATGTATTTCATATGTACAGGTTTGGGAACATGGTGATACTTTCCACCCTACCCTCCCTCCCACCCATGCTCCCACACTTCCTCCTCCTTCCCCTCTTATTCCTTCTCTTTATTTTTACAATGACCTACTTTCAGTTTACTTTATACTCATAAGATTAACCCTACATTAAGTAAAGAGTTCAACAAATAGTAAGAAGAAAAAGCAATGTTCCTCAACAGTAGAGACAGGGGCTGTAAACAATCATCAAATCTCAAAATGTCTATTTCACTCCTATTCATTATGTTTTTGGTACTCTATTTAGTTAACACAGATTAGGGAAAACATATGGAATCTGTCTTTTGCAGACTGGCTTATTTCACTAACTATAATGATTCCCAGTTTCATCCATTTTGTTGCAAAAGACGACAGGATCTCATTATTTTTTATGGCTGAATAATACTACACACACACACACCATAATTTCTTTATCCAGGCATCAGTTGATGGACATCTGGGTTGATTCCATATCTTAGTTATTATGATAACCATGGAGGTACAGATAGCTCTTTTGTTAATTGACTTCATTTCCCTTAGGTAAATTCCCAGGAGTGGGATTTCTGGTCACATGGTAGACCTATTTTCAGCTTTCTGAGGTATCTCCATGCTGGCTTCTACAATAGCTTACTAGTTTACATTCCAACCAACAGTGGATTACAAACCTCTTTTTGTAAAGTAGCTCACCTCAGGTATTTTGTTATAGTATCAAAGAGTTGGCCATACATAGACACTTAGGAAAGGTAAGACACCAAAATGGATTTTGGAAGACCAGTGCTGCTGAGTGCACAGTGTCCCTGGACATGACCCTGTCAACATTCTCCTCGGGAGGCAGTTACTGTGGGAAGAGCATGGACTTCTCTTGTCCCTGGAATGATATTTTTTCTCCCCCTCCCTGGCATACTTGCCACAGAATGTCCCCTGAGGACCCATCGACAATTGCTTCCTATACCTCTTCTGCTTAAACACAAAGATGTGGCAAAGAGGAAGTCAAAGGCCACCTCCTTCCTACAATTCTGTGCTTCCAGGCTCCCATCCCAGCATACTTTGCAGGTTGTGAATGTTTAGGTCTGGGGTCCTCCTTCCATAGCTGCTTTCTTAAGGAGTGGGGTTTACATATCCATTATGAATTGAATGTGTGCATCCACCCCGCCAGATTTATTTATGTGCCTAAGCTTTAAGACCCCAGCATGATGACATTTGGAGAAGGGGTCTCCTAGCCGTAACTAGGGTTTGCTGAGGTTATAAGATGGGGCTACCACAGCAGGATCAATGCCCCCATAAGGAGTCACGCCAGAGGCTTGCTCTCTCTCAGCCACGAGAGGTCGCATGAGAAGGCGGCCATGTGCAAGCCAGGAGGAGAGCCCTCACCAGAACTCATGTATGCTGGCATCCAGATCTCAGACTTCCAGCCTCCAGGACTGTGAGAAATACACTTCGTTGTTTGAGCCTCCCAGTCTGTGGCATTCTGTGAAGGCAGCCTGAGCTGGCCCAGACAGTTTTTTGGCATGGCTTTCAATTCCTAAGAGAATTTTCCAATGCTTTTCTTTCCTGTGCTCAACACCCTCAAACTTTCCAAAGTCCTTCCAAACAACGTGCTTTCTGTGTAATTAGGCTTCTTTCGTGTTTAATCCTTTCCCCTGGTTAGACTGCTTTCCCTTCTGTTAAAACCCTAGCCAGCTTTTATATCCTGTGTGATGTTAGAACAAAGTCAGTGAGTGCTGCCTCTGCGCCTCTCCATTATTGTGAGTGTCTTTAGATTGGCTGTCACATTCAGGATTTAGTATTTTCTCAGGTTTGCATCTCCTCATCAGGCTGTGAGATCCTGGAGGCCAGGGGTATCATTTTATTCATGTTTCTAGTTCTGCATTGTACTCCTAAGGACAGCACTGAACACCAGGGCTCGATGCATCGTGTGAATGGATGGAACACTGCCTGAATAGGTAGCTCATTGACTCACGCTCGGCTTTCTCCCTGGGGCATTTTCTGTATATGTTTGTTCTTTCACTCGGCATTCACCAAACTGCAAGCTCCATGAAAGCAGGGACCACAAGGCAGGTGCTCATTGATGGATCTCTAGTCAACAACACACACTTGGTCCGCAACAGGCATCTACCAGATGCTGGTTGAAAAAAAAAGTATTTGGGGCAGGTTAAAACCCTGGCCTGAAGCACCGGCATCCTATATGGGCACTGGTTCGAGTCCCAGCTGTTTCTCCTCCGATCCAGCTCTCTGCTGTGGCCTGGGAAAGCAGTAGAAGATGGCCCAGGTCCTTGGGCCCCTGCACCCATGTGGGAGACTCAGAAGAAGCTCCTGGCTCCTGGCTTCAGATCAGCACAGCTTTGGCAGTTGCGGCCATCTGCGGAGTGAGCCAGCGGATGGAAGTCCTCTCTCTGTCTCTTCCTCTCTCTGTAACTCTGTCTTTCAAATAAATAAAATAAATCTTTTTAAAAAATATAAAGAAAGAGTATTTACTGGGCCACTACTAAAAAACAGGCACAGGCCGGCGCCGCGGCTCACTAGGCTAATCCTCCGCCTTGCGGCGCCGGCACACCGGGTTCTAGTCTCGGTCGGGGCGTCGGATTCTGTCCCGGTTGCCCCTCTTCCAGGCCAGCTCTCTGCTGTGGCCCGGGAGTGCAGTGGAGGATGGCCCAAGTGCTTGGGCCCTGCACCCCATGGGAGGCCAGGAGAAGTACCTGGCTCCTGCCATCGGATTAGCGCAGTGCTGCGGCGGCCGTTGGAGGGTGAACCAACGGCAAAGGAAGACCTTTCTCTCTGTCTCTCTCTCTCACTGTCCACTCTGCCTGTCAAAAAACAAACAAACAAACAAACAAAAAAACAGGCACAGGGCTAAGTCCCAAGAATTCCACAATATCTGGGGCCAGCATTGTGGCATAGTGAGTAAAGCCACCGCCTGTAGTGCCAGCATCCCATATGGACACTGGTTCAAGTCCCGGCTGCTCCACTTCCAATACAACTCTCTAGTATGGCTTGGGAAAGCAATAAAAGATGGCCCAAGTCCTTGGGGCTCTGCACCCACATGGGAGACCCGGGGGAAGCTCCAGACTCCTGGCTTCTGATTGGCACAGCTCCGACTGTTGTGGCCGACTGTTGTGGCACAGCTCCAACTGTTGGAGAGTGAACCAGCGGATGGAAGACCTCTCTCTCTCTGCCTCTCCTTCTCTCCCTGTGTAACTCTGATTTTCTAATAAAATAAATAAATCTTAAATAAGTAATTATAAAAAATAGAATTCAACAAGATCTGTCTTCATAGAATTTGTATTCTAGTGACTTGTGCCTTTTGGAATACTTACAGGGTCCATGAAGTAGAGAAAGTGGCAGACGATTGGGAATGGTGACCTTACTTTCTTGATATGTGTCATATTGGCTTGGCATCCAGATGATTTTGAGGGCACTGATTCAGGCCCAGGGAGCTGTAGAAAGCCTGAGCACTGGTAAGTCCTAATAAGACTCAGAAGCAGTCTCATGGCTGCGGGCCCTAACAAGACACAGGGCAGCAGTACTGTCACCTCCTGGACTCTCTGGCTGCCTAAGAATTGCACAGTGAATTCACACCAAGCAAGAGCAGGAGATGGGTGCTTTCTTGAGGAAAATGACACACAGCCCATCCCCGAGCTGCCTTTCCTGCACGATGGGACTCCCAGCTGGACTTGGGAAGAGCTGCATGGACTTGACCCTCTGGCCTCACATCCCAGCCTGAACATGTAGGGGAAGTGACTGCTGGGAGCTCAGTGCTGCCGGCTGTGCCAGACTCCGTCACAATGCTGCCACAGCCAGGACTGCTGATGGCTGTGCCCGCCTGAATAGGTCCAGAACTCGGGAGAGCCTCTGGAGCGCAGGAGACATCCATGTGTGCCACTGTGTGGGCTGAGAGTCAAACAGTGAACCGGGCCTCACCAGGTCGCCTTGCCAGTTGGTTGTGGCTCCCAGAAGTGATGCAAGTCACATGGTGAGTCCTGCATTCAAAGCCAGGAGGGGACATTGTACAAGGGATGAATGAGCTGCCAACACACTCCCAACTTCAGAGAGAGGGCACTGGCATATTTTCTAACCCTACCCCCCACCGCACCAGCCATGCAGATTTTTGAAATGTCAAAGCAAATTCCCCTAATGCCAGTGGGAATAAAAAGCAATCCGCTTCTGATGTGTGGGTGATTGCATTGCAGCAAATCATATGTCAGCTGACAAGCTCTGTTCCACGGGCTGCATAGCCTCACCCTCATAATAAGACCCACAGCTCTCACATGCGCTAAAACCAAAGCCGTCAGCCCAGGGACCTATAACTCTAAAGGACAAGTTCAACGCCGAGACTTCCCAGGTAGTCTTCTCTCAAATGAGTCGAAGGATGCAAGGCTTAGGCTGTGAAATGAATGAAGAATTTACAAGGTTTGAAGCCGTTTGGAAATCTCCGTGACCATCCAGCATAGCAAGCAGGAGAAATAAAACGCACTACATGTCAATGTCAGACTTGGGTTCCAACACTTTCAACTCCCCCTGTCTATTCATCCCTTTCCCCGTCTCTAATCATTCACACACGGAGAATTTTCTTTAGGTAGAGCTCTTTACAGATGGCATTTCATTCCCTCTCTCTATTTACAAAGAGACCAGGATATACAGACAAGACAGGAGGAAGAGGGGAGGAAGGGAAGGCTGGGCGATGGCAGGTGATGAAGGAGAAGTGAGATGTCGCTGGGAGATCCTGCACCTGGGGAGAGGGCACCACAGCCTGCCCGTCTCAAGGGTAAGGCAAGCGGGCAATGCAGAAGAGGCCAGGGGAAGAGCTGCAGGTGTCCCCAGGCTGCCCCCTCTGGCCATGATAGCTTTTCTAGCTGGTGTTTTTTCCCATGGAAGGAAACCAGAACAAAGGAACCATGAAGCAAGTGAGGTAAAAAGAAAAGAAATAAGGAAGGAAGGAAAGAGGAGGAAGAAAGGAAGGGACCGAACATCTTTTGTCTATGTCACAGCTTGACTTGTGCCAGATAGTAGAGGCAGACAGAATTTTCCCAAATCTATTTTTAAAAGGAAAAGGGGGAGTACTTTGAAATATAATCATGTTACTTACAAAGTACACATTTATTCTTCTGTCCCATCCAACAGCTATGATACACCCAGAACAACAGCAGAGGTTCATGTTGATACTTGAGCTTCTCATCCAGTTAACTTTTATATGGAATCAACACTGTGGTTCAGTTGTGCCATATGAGAGAACAAGAATATAATCTCTTCTGCTTCCTCTGAAGAACAAGATAAAGTGGGATTTGGTAACTTAAAGTCAGGCTTTCAGAGGGTGCTTCAAGCATCAGGCAACAGGACCAGGGCATCCCATGGTTCTCAAGGCCGGCAGTGGTCACTTGTTGCTGGTGACTCCCCAGGGACCACTGATGTGCTGAGCATGGCTGGGCCACAGGGTGAAGGCACCAATAGACACTGACCAGCACCTGCTTTCACCCTTCCGGTGTGCAGGAGGGAATTTTCCTGGCTTCTGTTCTTTGACTTATGGTGGCCAAATTCAATCACTCCTGGCTCTGATTCCATTCTTAATAAAGCATTTGGTGGGGATGATACTAGTGGAGGTGGCCAAGGCAGAGAGGAGGAGCTGAGCTCATGAGCCCTCCCCTAAGACCTTGCCTCATCCACCCAAACCCCCTCCCCACTTTAGTGCTGTGGAAAATTACTATTTCTGCAAAGCTGCCACCCAGAACTGGCACCAGCCCCAAATAGCCAACATGGCTGCTGGCTGTGTCCTTCCCCACCCCGAATGACCTGTTATTACCTATTACGATGCCATTATAATAAAATTACCATGATGATTCATCTACTCCCATCATGCATCTGATGCCATGACACTTCCAAAAAATGGCCAGAAAATGAGCAGTGCTCAAACCTGCCCCCGAACATCTTCCCCTGCGAATCTTCAATTAAACCTTGTCCCAGACACTGCCCTCTGTGTCTCCGGATCATATAAAGGGATGGCCTGGACCTGCTCACTGGAGTGGCTCACTCTCCAGCATGCCTGCACTCCCTCTCTAGTGTGTAGGTTCTGCTTGCAAATGAATCTTCTTCCATGTACTTTGCTTGCGTCTCCTGTATCAGACAGGAACCTGGCCCCAACTATTCAAACACAGGGAGAGATCCAGTGCTTTTTTTTTTTTTTATTTGACAGGTAGAGTTACAGACAGTGAGAGAGACAGAGAGAAAGATCTTCCTTCTGCTGGTTCACCCGCCAAATGGCCGCTACAGCTGGAACTGCGCTGATCTGAAGGCAGGAGCCAGATGCTTCCTCCGGGTCTCCCATGCGGGTGCAGGGCCCAGGCATTTGGGCCATCCTCCACTCACTCCCAGGCCACAGAAGAGAGCTGGACTGGAAGAGAAGCAGCCAGGACTAGAACCTGGAGCCCATATGGGATGCCGGCGCCACAGGCCAAGTGAGCCACAGCCCTGGCCCCGATCCAGTGCTTTCTAGTGCTACTTCTAAACAATTGTCAACATGTGTAGAGAATTGCTCCAAAATTCTAGAGGAATCTAGTTGCCTAAATCACCACCAGGGAGCAATGGGATCCTTGGGAATGCCTTGGCACGGTTTCTTCTGGAAGATTCGCTTCATTGTTTAAGCATCTTCTTCCAGGACAAACTTTGTATCAACCCTTCTGGTACCCAAGCTGAACACAACTCACTTATTTTGGTTCACCTCCATGTAGGTGCAATCACGGACTTCACTTGTTTTTCACTTGGAAATATAATAATATCTTTTATTGCCGGCGCCGCGGCTCACTAGGCTAATCCTCCGCCTGCGGCGCCAGCACACTGGGTTCTAGTCCTGGTCGGGGCGCCGGATTCTGTCCCGGTTGCCCCTCTTCCAGGCCAACTCTCTGCTGTGGCCCGGGAGTGCAGTGGAGGATGGCCCAAGTGCTTGGGCCCTGCACCCCATGGGAGATCAGGAGAAGCACCTGGCTCCTGCTATTGGATCAGCACGGTGCGCCAGCCGTGGCGGCCATTGGAGGGTGAACCAACGGCAAAGGAAGACCTTTCTCTCTGTCTCTCTCTCTCACTGTCCACTCTGCCTGTCAAAAAAATGAAAATTAAAAAAAATATCTTTTATTAAACATTTTTCTTTATTGATTCTTAAATCAGCTTACACACATTGATGTAATCCAACTGATGACTGGGCAAAACTTGAGGGCATTTCCCTCATTATTCACAGGAATTTTTTTTTGACGGGCAGAGTGGACAGTGAGAGAGAGAGAGAGAGAGAGAGAAAGGTCTTCCTTTACCGTTGGTTGGTTCACCCTCCAATGGCCGCTGTAGCCGGCGCGCTGCGGCCGGCGCACCGCTTTGATCCAAAGCCAGGAGCCAGGTGCTTCTCCTGGTTTTCCATGGGGGTGCAGGGCCCAAGCACTTGGGCCATCCTCCATTGCGCTCCTGGGCTACAGCAGAGAGCTGGCCTGGAAGAGGGGCAACTGGGACAGAATCCGGCATCCGGACCGGGACTAGAACCCAGTGTGCTGGCGCCACAGGCAGAGGATTAGCCTATTGAGCTGTGGCACCAGCCAGGAATTTTTTTTTTTTTTAAGATTTATTTATTTACTTGAAAGTCAGAGTTACACAGAGAGAAGGAGAGGCAGAGAGAGAGAGAGAGAGAGAGACAGAGACAGAGAGAGAGAGGGGGGTTTTCCATCCTCTGGTTGGTTCACTCTTCAATTGGCTGCAAGGGCCAGAGCTGAGCCAATCTGAAGCCAGGAGCTTCTTCTGGGTCTCCCACGTGGGCGCAGGAGCCTAAGGACCTGGACCATCTTCCACTGCCTTCCCAGGCCACAGCAGAGAGCTGGATTAGAAATGGAGCAGCCAGGTCTTGAACCGGTGCCCATACAGGATGTCAGCACTGCAAACGGTGGCTTTACCCACTAAGCCACAGCGCTGGCCCCCAATCCACAGGAATTTTTTCATGGACCCCATGGATATTAAAATCCCTGGATGCTCAAGTCCCTTAAAAGAAATGGCATAGTATTTTTATAGAACCTACACAACCCTCCTGCATATTTTAAATCAGCTCTAGATTACTTAGAATACCTAATACAAGTGGGTGCTGTGTAAATAGTTGTTCTGCTATATTGTTTAGAGAACAATGACAAGAAAAAAAAGTCTTACATGTTCAGTACCGATGAACACTGCTTGCAACCCCAGGATCCCATGTTGGAACACGGATCCAAGTCTTGGCTGGTCCACTTCTGATCCAACTCTGTGCCGACGTGCCTGGGAAAGCAGTGAAAGATGGCCCAAGTACTAGGGCCCCTGCAACCCATACACGAGACCCGGATAGAATTCCTGGCTCCTGGCTTCAGGCTGGCCCAGCCCCTGTTGGCTGTTGTGGCCACTTTGGGAGTAACCAGTGAATGGAAGATATCTTTCTTTTTCTACCTCCTCTTCTCTCGCTGTCACTCTGCCTTTCAAATAAAATACAATAAATCCCTTAAAAAAGAAAAAAGTCTTTTTGATTAGCAGTTGTTTGGGTCCACAGGTGAGAAGCGTGTTGGTAAGGGCGGCCTACCTGTTTTTGAGGTTAGGTGGCTCTCAGGCCGTTAAAGTACTATTGACACTGACACCCTCAGTCCCCTGGGATGCTGATGCTGCCCTTGCTCTCCTGTGGGAAGAAGCTCGCATTCTCCTGGCCAGACCCTAATAGGCCACGATACTGGTTGATTGTTTGGATCAGTGAATGATCGTGTGCAGGTCCAAGGCAGAGCCAGGAATCCCAAGCTCAAGCTTGAATGTCTCTCAAGCTTCTGGTTCATCCCTTTGGTCTCTGACTTTGTTTCTCCTTCTCTGATAGCTGGAGAGTGTTTGCGTCTTGTCTTCCTTGTAGGAGTTTCACATGCTGGAATTAGGACATTTTTAGCAAGAATAGACAACAGGAGAAAAAAAAATGTGGTAAGCAGCTTGTGGAGGGAAACACACCATCAGGGGAAGACACTTACTTTAGGTTTGCTGCACATGTGATGTGCAGATGTTTAGAAAAGTGAATGTCTTCTTCTTCTTTTTTTTTAAAAGATCTATTTAAGGCCAGCGCCGCGGCTCACTAGGCTAATCCCCCGCCTTGCGGCGCCGGCACACCGGGTTCTAGTCCCGGTCGGGGTGCCGGATTCTGTCCCGGTTGCCCCTCTTCCAGGCCAGCTCTCTGCTGTGGCCAGGGAGTGCAGTGGAGGATGGCCCAAGTCCTTGGGCCCTGCACCCCATGGGAGACCAGGAGAAGCACCTGGCTCCTGCAAAAAAAAAAATCTATTTATTTATTTATTTATTTGAAAGTCAGAGTTACACAGGGAGAGAAGGAGAGGCAGAGAGAGAGAGAGAGAGGTCTTCCATCTGCTGGTTCACTCTTCAATTGGCCACAACAGCTAGAGCTGCGCCAATCCAAAGCCAGGAGCCAGGAGCTTCTTCTGGGTCTCCCATGTGAGTGCAGTGGCCCAAGGATTTGGGCTATATTCTACTGCTTTCCCAGGCCATAGCAGAGAGTTGGATTGGAAGTAGAGCAGCTGGGACTTGAACTGGTGCCCATATGGGAAGCTGGCGCTGCAGGTGGCAGCTTTACCCACTACGCTACAGCGCTGATCCCAAGTCAGTGTCTTAAGAAAGCAGGTATACACCCAAACAGAAAGAAGAAAAGTGTCAGGGGCAGGTGGGGGCACACAGGTTTACGTGAAGCGCATGCCTCTTACGTACAAGTTTAGAGTCATTTAAGTAGAGTGAAATGCCAGGGAGAAAGGATGTGAGGTTGTTACGCACTTCCTAAGTCCTCTCTCTTTTGGATTCTTGGACATGTACTGCAAATGCCTCACCTTGCATCACTGTTTTCTGGAACCCCTTAGAAGGAAGTGACTTGCTGTGCTTCAGGGTGTGCAGGTAGCGCCCGTTGTAACTCCATATTCTCAGACAGCCGTCCCTGCCTAGGAAACAGAGTCCCCTTAGGGTAGCGTGCCAGGGGTCACCCCACCAGTCAGGGATAAGGCGCATGCCTTCTTCCACTGGAGTCCAAGGTCAGACAAGCGATCCCAGCATCGCTGTGAGCCCCAATAAATTCAGACAACTCTCTTCCTGTTTCAAGAGCTCACACTGTCACCATCAGCGGCAGGAAGTTGGAAAAAAAAATGCATATAGAGGTACTGGCTAGCAAATGAAAGCGAGTTTGCATTGAGGTCTAGTGTCCTAGATACTAAAGATAAAAGTACCCTGAAAGTATTTGTACTTGCCATACAAGTTGGCTTCCCCAAGGGCACTGGGTTGCTAAGGCTGTCACGAAAAAATACCAGATTGGGTGGCTTAACCGACTGATGTTTATTGTTGCCAGTCTAGAGGCTGGCAAGATGTAGGTGCTGGCAGGGTTTCCCTTCTTCCAAGGTCTCTCTCCTTGGCTTATAGAAGGCTGTCTTCCTGCTGGGTCTCCATGCAGCCTCTCCCCTGTGTGCGCGCGCACACACACACACACACACACACACACACTTGATCTTGCTCTGCGTCCTTATCTTGCCTTACAAAGACAGCAACCAATCAGATTGGATCATGGCTCACCCTGAGGGCCTCATTTTAATGTAATCACCTCTGTGTAGCTCCTGACTCCAAACCACAATCTGAGATACTGGTGGTTAGGTTCCTGGTGGATATAAATTTTCAGACATGCAGAAGTCTGGAAGATTTCAGAACCACAGGGTGCAAATCTGACCGTCTAGGTTCAGGTGCAGGTTAAATTTTGAGCAGCAAAGTCTGTTCACCATGAGAGCAAAGGTGAGTGGGAAGGCCGATTTGCTTCTTGGGAGGCTGTATTATCTACGCCCTCAGCCTGCTGATCTCATTCTGATAAGCCCCAATTCACGGTTATTTCTTTGAGTTCCATCCCTCTTGCAACTTTTGAAGGAGACTCCTCTGGAAGGGAGTCAACTGGCACCTTCCAGGACTGGTTGGGGTAAGCGCCAAACCCAGAAGGGCTTCCTCTGGGTCAGGCTTCCAGGAGCCTGCACCCAAAGTCCTCCACCGTGGATCTCCAGGAGGCAGTGCCAGCGGGGGAGGAGAAATCATGAGGGAACAGCATCCTTTCTCAGAACTGTTTAGCATTCCTTTTCATCTGCCACTTTGCAAAAGGGGGAGCCCCATCGATTGTTGTGAATTTCAAGTCCCTGCAAACAGACTTTCGGTGGCAGGCACTTTTCCCTCTTGTCCACGCCAGGGTTCCTAGGGGTGTCTAATCTTCAGGAGCATTCTTCTGTTCTCAGTAACACTCCAGGAGCCTCTTGGCAGCCCTGTCAATCATTTGCAGATATCCAAAGTTCTACAGGGGTTTGCAATGCGGTTGAGGACCAGATTTGAATTAAATACCTCCTGGCTGGCAGTGAGGCACTGGGTGGGAAGCAACATTATGCTCTTAACACTGTGTATATGAGATACGTGAAACTTGTTTCCCTTATATAACAATTTTTTTAAAAGAAAGCATAATCCAGAGCTGGAGTGTAGGCTGCGCCATCAGCCCAGGAGCCACTGTGAAGGGAGGCCTGCTTTGTCCCAAGCTGTCTTTCAAGGCTCAGGTCTCCAGTTTAGTATCTAAAAAGACACACCTTTGTTTCTTCAAAACAAACAATCAAACAAAAGCAAAAGCTGTTTACTGCTACTGGTAAGGGAAGTAAAAAAGATTGAAGTCATAAAAATAACTTTCCATATGACTTCAGTGTTGCATTCATAGACTCAAGAAAAGCTGAAAGGTGCTATTTATACAGTTTCAGGTGCGCCTCACTCGCATTTTGTAGGAGGGATTGCATAATATCTCCTTTAAGAACTTTATGGGCCCAAGCTGTTCTTCCCCTTGGGGACTCCATCAATCAAATTAAAATGCAAGCATATCCCAAATTAAAAACAATTTTGATATTGTTTTAACATTTTTTATTTACTTTTATTTGAAAGGGAGAAAGAGAGAGAGAGAGAGAGAGAGAGATAATCTTCCATTCTTCCATCTGCCGATTCACGCCCTAAATGCTTGCAATAGCAGGGCTGGGCCAGGATCCCAGAAGTCAATCCAGATCTCCCATGTGTGAGCCATTACCTTCTGCCTCCAGTAGACCACATGAGCAGGAAGCTAGAATGGAAAGCAGAGCTGGGACTTGAACCCTGGCATTCTGATAGGAGATGTTGGTATCTATTTTTTTTAAGATTTATTTGTTTATTTGAAGAATAGCATTACAGAAAGGCAAAGGCAGAGAGAGAGAGATGTCTTCTATCCACTGGTTCCCCAAATTGCCACAACGGCCGGAACTGGGTCAATCCGAAGCCAGGAGCCAGGAGCTTCTTTTGGGTCTCCCACATAGGTGCAGGGGCCTAAGGACTTGGGCCATCTTCTACTGCTTTCCCATGCCATAGCAGAGAACTGGATGGGAATTGGAATAGCCAGGACTTGAACCAGTGCCCATATGCCCATATGGGATGCTACCACTGCAGGTAGTGGATTTACCCACTGTGTCACAGCACTGGCCCCAGGAACGGTGGGTAGGTATCTTAAGTGTAGAATCAATTAGTGTGCTGATTTTAAAATAATTTAATTTATAATCTTAAGCCATTGGTGAAATTTTATTTATGCTATTCTTTTTTAAATGAGCTGATTTTTCAAAAAAGATTTATTTAACTTATTATTTGAAAGGCAGAATTTTATGTAGAGAGAAGGAGAGACACAGTTCACTCCTCAAATGGCCACAATGGCTGGAGCTGGGCTAGGCTGAAGCCAGCCTGGAACTCCACCTGGGTCTCCCACATGGGTTCCTGGGCCCAAGGACTTGAGCCATCTTCCACTGCTTTTCAGGATGCATTATCAGGGAGCTGGATCGGAATTGGAACAGCTGGGACTCAAACTGGCACTCATAGGGGCTGCAGCATCATAGTTGGTGGCCTAACCCACTGCGCCACAACGCCAGCCCCTATTTATGTTACCCTTGTACAGTAAACTTCCTTTTTATGTATAACTATTTACATTTAAAGGAAAGTTGATATGTAACATGTTGTAAACATTTAACTGGATGTTTATTACTTTCATTGTATGGTTTTCAAACATTTTTAGAGATGATGGAAGTTGGTAGTCCTTAGCACTTCTGGGTGTGTGATCAAGTGGAATTTGGGACAGTGGTACTCATAAAGTTGAGCTTCATGAAAATCTTGGGCTATATTTTCTCTTCCATAAATGTTAGGAGTGCAATGTGGTTTAGATGCTATGGATTGTGGCCGAGGGCATAATGATATCATAAACACTTCCCACATCAGCCTATCTGCAAAGGGAGCCAATAGTGAACTCAGTAATTTAATCCAATCCTTATTAGAGAGTTTGAGAGCAGCTCATCTTCCACAATAGCTGTGGGAGTATTTCTATCTCAGCTCAGCATCTGTGTACCACCTCCTGGAGGCGAGCTGTGCTTCTCAGAAGTAATGTACTGGGGGGGCGGGGCAGTGTCACAGAGTCAGAAGCCCAAGTGCTAACGAGGCCGTTCATTCAGCTTGCATGGGCTGGGAAGGAATCTCGGAATGTTTCTTAGAGGGGTTGAAATCTGAGCTGGGCATTGAAGAAGGAGGATTTTTTTTTTTTTTTTTTGGACAGGCAGAGTGGACAGTGAGAGAGAGAGACAGAGAGAAAGGTCTTCCTTTTGCCATTGGTTCACCCTCCAATGGCCGCCACGGTCAGCGCGCTGTGGCCGGTGCACCACGCCGATCCAAAGGCAGGAGGCAGGTACTTATCCTGGTCTCCCATGGGGTGCAGGGAGGATTTTGACAGAGCAGGAGGGAGAGGAGGGAGAACCATGGGTGCCATGATTCCCGGCCTCAAGTGGCAGAATTGTTGTGCAACACTGGTTTTGGGATGGTTGCTATAGCCTCAAGCCTTGATGGGAGGTGCTAACTGCACATATAACTGCAGCTACGCAGCAGGGGTGAGTCAGGTAGGGAAGAGAGGTTCATGGAGGAGATGGGACTTGAGTTGGATCTTGAAGGATGGCTCAGGGATATGTAGGACAAGAAGAGGCACATAGGGAAGTTCCAGGGTGGAGATCGGGAAGAAGTTGGACAGAGCCCTGGGCAGGATGAGTAGGATACAGAGGAGATCAGAAAGTTGGCCTGATGGTGTCTGAGATTCTGATAAACTCAGAGGACAAATTCTTCCTTATGCACAGGAACCTCCAAAATGCAATTCACTTGAGCCTTCTTTAAGATGGATTGTGAATGAGTCATTGTGAAAAAAAACAAAACAAAACCTTTCTTTGGCCAGTAGACTGAATAATCCAAGTTTGAAATCTTTCCCATGTTCACAGTGATCAGCAATCCCGGGAGCAAGAAGACCGTGGAGTCTCGCTGAGGAGCAGCTGGAATGCGTGTGAGTGAGAAAGAGACATGCCCAGGCTGGCGTGGGATGCACCCAGGTCCTGCAGAGCCCAAAGACCAGCGAGCCAGGCGCTGGCAGGGAGCAGGAGGGAAGGTGTGGCCACATGCCCGGCTACTCGCTTCCAGAGCGGGGGCTGAAGCCAGTGACTCAGAAAATAACCCATCAATGCAAGGAGATTCCAGGGCATGACAACGTCGTGAGTGTAGCTGGGGTGTGGCCTCCCATGAGCGCAAGGACAGAAGAACATGTACCACGGGGTGTGTGTGCATACCCTATTCACGAGCACTAATTGTGACCTCCTGTGGCCAACACCATGTCACCCATAAAGGACACAGACAAGATGGTTCCCAGGAGCCCCTGTGTGCTGAGGAAGTGGAAAAGGCTGGGTCCCCTCAGAGTGGATTAGAATCAGGCTTCAGGGTCCGCTATGTGGCCTAGGGGGTAAAGCCGCTGCCTGCAGTGCAGCGTCTCACATAGGCACTGGTTCGAGTCCCAGCTGCTCCACTTCCGATCCAGCTCTCTGCTATGGCCTGGGAAAGCAGTGGAAGATGGCCCAAGTCCTTAAGCCCCTGCACCCGTGTGGGAGACCTGGATGAAACTCCTGGCTCCTGATCAGCACAGCTCTGGCCATTGTGGCCATCTGGGGAGTGAACCAGCAGATGGAAGACCTCTCTCTCTCTGTGTGCCTCTGCCTCTCTGTGTAACTCTGACTCTCAAATAAGTAAATAAATCTTAAAAAAACAAAAGGAATCACAGGCTGCTAGGCTGTAGTAATCATTCTGCATGATACAAGGAATCACAGGGCCATGGGTGAACTCTAAGCTTTTTCATCCAACTTTCTTGGAAGACCATCCAAACAACGCCTGCTCACGGGTAGATACACCTGCTCCTCCTCTTCTTTACTGTTAGGGACACAATGTCCCCAGGACACACTGCTCAGCTCCAGGGGAGGGCAGAGAGCAGGAGTAGCAGCTGACCGTGTGCCCCAAGGCTGGGTTGTACCTGCAGCATCTCACGGGCTCTTGGAGGGAAAGCACCAGCTGAGGCTTCCGGGCAGATCTCGCTCATAAAAAACAGACAGAAAGGGCAGCAGAGCTGACTCCAAGTTCAAATTCTTCCCATGTTCACAGTGATCAGTAATCCTGGGATTACTCCCTCCAAAGGGAGGCACCTCCTGGTCTGCTACAGAACAGTCATTGAGGGTGGGCTTTGGGGACAAGCGATGAGGCTGGGAGTTAGGGGCAAGTCCCCAACTGCTCAAAACCCCAATCTTGTTGGTTGCAAAGTAGGGATGATATCCACTTCGAAAGGATTTTTGGAGGACTCAGTGAGACCCCATGGACAACGGCGTCAGCCCCTCACACACCGTGTGTCATGGGGGAGCTGAGAGCCCGCGTCCGCTCTAGGGATGGAGGAGCGTGGCTTTATGAGGTCTCAGACTGTGCCTTCCCCACTTCCCCGACAAAACATTAACAAACACAAGCCATCAGCCCACAGTGAGTCCTGTGTTCTGCAAGGCAGCACTGCTGGCTCCCGGTGGGGACACGTTGAGCCCCTGTGGGTGCCCGGGTGCCCCTGAGATCACAGGACCTTGTCCCAGGAGGCGCCTTCAAGGGCTTGGCACTCGGAACGGACTGTCCACGGGGTGCGCCTCCTTCTCTGCAGAAAGGAATCCCTCGTGGAGTTTCTGTGAGGAGTGAGTGGAGAAGGGGGTTGGGATGCTGGAGGAGCATAGCATACAGGATGTGTTTGATGCAGAATGTTGGTTCGGAGCCAGCACCGTGGCCTCTCGTGACTGCCCCTCCCCTGCGTAGCCCACAGCTCAGAAGGGCCCATGACAGAGCCGAGGCTTCACACTCCGTGCAATTCCTGACGTGGGAAGAACCCTTTCGTTTTTTCTTTTAACATTTGATTTATTTACTTTTTTTAAAGAAGAATTATTTATTTTATTTGAAAATCAGAGTTAAAGAGAGAGAAGGAGAGAGACAGTCTTCCATCCTCTGGTTCACTCCCCAAATGGCTGCAATTGGCAGAGCTGTGGCGATCTGAAGCCAGGAGCCAGATACTTCTTCCAGGTCTCCCACGTGGGTGCAGGAGCCCAAGGACTTGGGTCATCTTCTACTGCTTTCCCAGGCCATAGCAGAGAGCTGGATTGGAAGTGGAGCAGCTGGGACTTGAACCAGTGCCCATATGGGATGCCGTCACTGCAGGCGGTGGCTTTACCTGCTATACCACAGCGCTGGCCCCATAATTTATTTATTTTTAAAAAATTTGATTTATTTGAAAGGGAGAGTTACAGGGAAGGGGCATGTGTGTGTGTGTGAAAGAGAGAGAGAGAGAGAGAGAGAGAGAGAGAAACAGATCTTATATAAGCTGGTTCACCCCCCAAATGGCTGCAATGGCCAGGGCTGGGCCAGGCTGGAACCAGGAGCCCAGAACTCCATCCAGGTCTCCCACGGGGGTGGCACGGGTTCAATTACTTAGGCCATCTTCTGCTGCTTTCCCAGGAGCATTCGCGGGGAACTGGATCCGACACAAAACAGCCAGAACATGAACTAGCACTCCAGTATGGATGCTGGCATTGCAAGCAGCAGCTTAACTCATTGCTCCACAATGCTGGCTCCAGACAGAAGCTTTTTCAAGGAACATCAGGATTTGGCAAAAGAGCATTTAAGACTTTTCCCTGGATGGTCCCTGGGCTTCAGGAAACCAAGATGGAGGCTGGCTGGGCAGAAGGAGGCCGTGGGAGCCCAGCATGGAAGAGCAGGTGCTGGCTGTAGAGCATCGTTTCCGGTTGCTGGGAGGAAGGTGTGGGGAGCAACTCAGACTAGACTAAGTTACTGGAATTAAGACTTATTCTATGCATCTGCTCTCCCACAATATGGCGCTGGGAGAGGAGGAAACAGCTTCTACACAGCTGCCTCCAGTTCAACCAATAAGCAGCAGGACCTGCTCCTGATTGGAGGAGAGCAGCGTACTCGGCGTGTGGGTAGCAGAGTTGGGATTGGCGGAAGAGGACTATAAAGGAGGAGAGAGACAACATTCACCAGGAACATCTAAGGGGAACATCTATCTGAAGGAACACCTGTGCAGCCCCCGAGAGAGCCGGCCGGCGGTGTGCCGCTCCCCCGTGGAAGTGGGGAATGTGGCAGGGGGAACCGCCCTTCCACGGAGGTGGAAGGGTCGGTAGCCAACCCGGGAAGAACCAGCAGCAAACCCGGGGAGGGCCGAGCAGACAGAAGAACAACGCAGGGTCCTGTGTCGTTCCTCCACGAAGACGGGGAGCGACAGAAGGAGTTGAGCTCTCCAGCTCAGGGATGAGGTCACACACTCCCTGTGACAGAGCAGGGGTGGGGGCTGGTATCTGGCACAGAGGTGTTGGCACTGTGTTTGCCATGCCATGGAATTTCTGTCACTTTACGCCACAAAAAAAAAAAAAAAAAATCAGTCACACAGGCTGTTTGTTCCACACAAGGCTGTCACTTAGAACAAACAGCAGTTTGATTGACTGGTGCTTCCGGCTCTCGGCTAGCTGCTTTGGCAGCTGAGTCTGGCTGCGACAATGATTGGGTACTTGCTCTGCACAGGCTCTCCTGATGCATGCAAGCCCGCTTCACGGCCTCAGTGAGCTGCCTGGGGCAGGGGCACAGTCACAGGTTGGAACCTCACACTGGGGACTTCTCCATGGGCTTCTGGTGTGTGAAACAGGGTCACTTTCTGGGCCCGGAGCTGTAGCGTAGCGGGTAAAGCCACCTCCTGCAGTGCTGACACCTCATATGGGCACTGGTTCAAGTCCCAGCTGCTCCACTTCCAATCTAGCTCTCTGCTATGGCCTGAGAAAGCAGTAGAAGATGGCCCAAGTCCTTGGGCCCCTGCACCCATGTGGGAGATCCAGAAGAAGCTCCTGGCTCCTGGCATAACTCTGACTTTCAAATAAATAAAAAAAAAATAGGGTCACTTTTCCATAAAGTTAATTTCTAAAATTATTTGAAAGGCAGAGAGGGAGAGAAAGAGAAACTCTTCCATCTGCTATCTCACTCTCCAAACTCCTGCAACAGCTAGGCCTGGGCTACGGTGAAATCAGGAGCTAGAGACTCAATCCAAGTCTTCCACAAGCGTGGGAGGAACCCAAGTATTTGAACCATCACCTGCTGCTTCTCGGGTGTTGCATTACAGGAAACTGAATATATAGTGGAAGCAGGACTTGAACCCAGGCACTCATGGGATGTGGGCATCCCAAGCATCAGCTTAACTGCTGCATCAAACACCCACCTCCATAAAGTTCATTTTAAAAAAAATTATTTTGGGCCGGTGCTGCGGCTCACTAGGCTAATCCTCCGCCTAGCGGCGCCGGCACACCGGGTTCTAGTCCCGGTCAGGGCGCCCGATTCTGTCCCGGTTGCCCCTCTTCCAGGCCAGCTCTCTGCTGTGGCCAGGGAGTGCAGTGGAGGATGGCCCAGGTGCTTGGGCCCTGCACCCCATGGGAGACCAGGAAAAGCACCTGGCTCCTGCCATCGGATCAGCACGGTGCGCCGGCCGCAGCGCACTGGCCGCGGCGGCCATTGGAGGGTGAACCAACGGCAAAGGAAGACCTTTCTCTCTGTCTCTCTCTCTCACTGTCCACTCTGCCTGTCGAGAAAAAGAAATTATTTTATTTATTTGAAAGACAGAGTTAGAGAGAGAGAGGAAGAGCCAGAGAGAGAGAGAGAGAGAGAGAGAGAGAGAGAGGTCTTCCATTTGCTGGTTCACTCCCCAGAAGACCACAATAGCCAGAGCTGAGCTGATCCAAAGCCAGGAGCCAGGAACTTCTTCCAGGTTTCCCATGTGGGTGCAGGGGTCCAAGCAGTTGGGCCATCTTTTACTGCTTTCCCAGGCCATAGCAGAGAGCTGGATTGGAAGTGGAGCAGCCAGGACTCCAACTAGCACCCATATGGGATGCTGGTGCTGCAGGTTGGGGCTTTAACCCGCTATGCCACAGTGCCAGCCCCATAAAGTTAGTTTTTGACATGTGATTTGACTACTGAGTATGATATGATGGGTCTTATAACAAGTACACGGGAAATGTTTAATATGAACAAATTATGCATGGAGATAAAAATTTTTTGCACTAAAATAAATGTCTTTTAAATGCATTTTCCACAGTTTTTTGAGACTTTTCCCATACCTATTTTCCCAAATGAAGAATTTTGGTGAGTTGTCCTGAGTTTTGACTTGGGAAATCCAGTCACTATTATCAGATAGCAAGGCTTTGAGATATGCAAACGGCAATATTTGCTCTAAGAATCTTCCTACGGCCTTTCTCAGCTCACGTGTGATCTTGCTGAATACTAAGAGGAAAACTGCCAACAGGCAATGAAGACTGTGTTTATGTCAGCAAGCCAGGAGGGGTAGTTGGGGTGCAAGAGAGGGCTACGCTGGAACCGTGAGCAGGCAATGGTGATGTTTGAATTGTCCCGAGGCAAAGAGGTCCTTGTGGTGCTCACTGTGCAGGTGCTGCCCCTGCTGCCCGGCCAGGTGGGCAGGGCTGAGTTCTTCCCCTGCAGAGCCCGGGAGAAGGGGTGTGACTTACCCCCGGGTCACTGGGCCTCTCAGGAGCATCTGAAAGAAGCCACTTCACCCACTCTGGAGAGGGGACACTTGCCAGTGTGCCGCCTATTGTCTGGTTTTTGCTTTTTAAACCTAGGTCTCCCCTTTCCTTTTGACGTCTTGGAGTGCTTTGCCTGTTCAGTGGGAGTAGCTCGGTGCAGTAAGTCAGGACAACTGGGCCCAGCTGTGGGTCTTGCTTCCCTGTGCCCCTTCTCTAGGCCTCTGCTCATCTGCAAAGCTGCAGAGCTGGACCAGAGGACTTCTGGGTACCCGGGCAGTAGAAATGCAGACTTTTCAGAAGGATCAGACGGCCCCAGCTCAGGTAGGACAGAGACAGGCAGCTGGAGCTGAAGCCATTCAACATGAAGGGAGGCACCCTCAGTACCTTCCATTCATTCTCCTTCTAGAATGTTGTTGGCAAATGTGCGCCAAGAAGTCCAAGACCCACTGCAGAGCAACGCAGGAGACTTGGGTCTTTAGGCATTGAGTCTCCCGGGTACGGAGGCCCTGGGAAGAAGCCGCTCCCTGGGGGGGACTCTCCAGAGGAACCTGTCTCATCACCCAAGCATGTGCGACCCCTGCATGACTGCCCTGTTTTGGGGACAGGGGTTTCAGATGTGGGATATCACTAAAGCAGCAGAAACAGTGGGTGGGCCCTCCTGGGTTGTCTCTGCTTGGCTTCTGCCAGTCAGATTGATGCCTAGGGACTGAATCAGCAACCCCCACAGAGCAAATCTTCAACAATTTATCATAGAGGGAGGACAGGAGGGTGGAATAGGCCTACAAGGGAGATCACAGGTTTTTGGATAATACAGTTGCTTCAAAATGTTTACAGGAAAATGCAATTAAATGTGGGGAGCAGCCCGGACTGGACTGAGTTGCTGGAATTAAGACTTATTCTGTGCATCTGCTCTCCCACGGTATGGCGCTGGGAGAGGAGGAAACAGCTTCCGCACGGCTGCCTCCAGTTCAACCAATAAACTGTAGGACTTGCTACTGATTGGAGGAGAGCAGCGTACTCGGCGTGTGGGCAGCCGAGTTGGGATTGGCGGAGGAGGACTATAAAGGAGGAGAGAGACGGCATGCACGGGGAACATCTAAGGGGAACATCTAGCTGAAGGAACACCTGTGCAGCCCCCGAGAAGAGCCGGCCGGCGGTGTGCCGCTCCCCTGCGGAAGTGGGGAATGCGGCCAGGGGGAACTGCCCTTCCACGGAGGTGGAAGGGATAGTAGCCAACCCGGGAAGAACCAGCAGCAAACCCGGGGAGGGCCGAGCAGACGAAAGAACAGCGCAGGGTCCTGTGTCGTTCCTCCACGAAGAGGGGGAGCGAAATAATGGTGCCGTGACTCGGATATGAAGCCTAGGCAGGGTTCAGTGTCGTTCCTCCACGAAGAGGGGGAGCGACAATTAAACATCGAGTTATGGGGGCCAGCACTACCTACATCCCATAACTGAATGTTGATTTGAGTCCTGGCTGCTCCACTTCTGATCAGTTCCCTGTTAATGTTCCTGGGAGAGCAGCAGAAGATGGCCTAAGTGCTTGGGCCCCTGCCACCCATGTGGGAGACCCAGACGGAGTTCCTGGCTCCTTGTTTTGATTAGGGACAGCCCAAGCCATTGTAGCCTTTTGGGGAATGAGCCAGCAGATCAAAGACCTCTTTCTCTCTTTGTCTCTCCCTCTCTCTGTCACTCTGTATTTCAAATAAATAAAATAAATCTTTTAAAAAGCAGGTGAATTGTTTTGATGCAAAACATTTGAAATCTGCACATAGTTTTTTCATAATATGCATTTTTCTGTGAATTTTTAGGTCACTCATGTACATGGATTTCAAAACCTTTTGCACCCAAATAAACATTTGTTCTTGTTATAATTAATTTATTTGAGAGACAGAGAGATGGGAAACAAAGCTCCTAGCCACTGGCTTAACTCCTCAAATGCTTGCAATATGCTGGGGTAGGCTTGGTCAAAGCTGGGTGCTGGAAACGCAATCCAGGCCTCCCATGTAGATGAGGGGAACCCAACTGCTTGAGCCATCACTGCTGCTTCCCAGAGTCCACAGGGGCAGAAAGCTGGAGACAGGAGCTGGAGCTGGATATTCAGCAAATGTGCTCCACTGTGGGATGTGGGCATCCAACCCTCTGGGCCAAACACATGCCCCTTAATTTTTAACTGCATTTTCCATGAACCTTTGGAAGTACCATCATATAGGGAAGTGGTGCTAGAGTAACTAATGGATAATATGTAAGAGAGCTTGCCAAATATACCCTGTAATCTAGGGGCACAGGGCCTGGGGCTGGGGAACCCTGGGCAGAGATCTGAGCAGCAGAACTCAAGCAGAACCCCCTGGCAGGCTGAGTGCTGGGAGTCAAGACAACCTCATACCTCAGTCTCAGGTGCAGGTGTGCCACAGCACCTGAGGCCACGCATAGGGCCCTGGTGTTGGGAGGAAGAGGCAGGTGGAGAGCTCCCCCTTGATGCAGCTCACCTGGATGAGGTCCCCAGGCCCCAGATCTGAGGAGGAAGCAGGGAGAAGTGGTCAGAGGCCTCCCGCAACTTGCTGCGCTGTTTTCCAAGCTGCTCTCTCTTGTGGGCTCTGGTTTGCCTTGACTCAAGCTTTAACACTGCTCCACACCCACCCCACCAAAGGGAAAGACATTGAAAAAATTGTGTTTCTCCTTCTCGGCAGTTTGTGAAGGATATAGACACCGAGGGCTGTGGTCCAGCCCCCCTTTCATGTGGAAGCTGCCCAAGGAGAAGGGACGCCTGGACCAGGCCACCCAAGGGGCCCTGCTTCATTGTCCTACAGGGAGATGGCCAGCAACATCTCTGCCCATTGTCTTAGCTTTCACAGGGGAGCTGACACTGTGGATCTGATTTATGACACAGAGGTACCTCTGTCCCCAAATATGTACCTATTTCTCAATACAGATCTTCAAAACCAGTCACCAGGAAGTGGCTAGAGGGCACAAGGAACAAACTTCAGGGCGGCTGTTGGTTGAGCGCATGGAGGTCCTGGGTTGGCACCCCAGGGCTTCCACCCAGTGGCTGTATGACTTTGGGCAAGTCCCTGCTCTCTCTTTCCCTCAATTTCTTCATCTATAAAATAGAGAGAATAATACTGGTGCCTCCCTTGTAGAGTTGTTTGAAGAGGTTTAAAGAAATCAACCAAAAGCCGAGTGCTTAAAATAGTGGCTAGAATGTGACAACGGTCTTACATAATGAGAATAATAATGTTATTGTCAATCAGTTGTTAGGGTTGGTGGGTGAGTCACGCCATGAATCTTGTATTATCTTAGGGATGGCTACACCCTTGGAGAGGAGCAGATGGGCCAAGCATGAAACCGGGGAGTTCACAGCTGTCAAGAAGGCAGTGGTTATGAATAAGCGCATGTGCACCAACCATTGTGTTAAATTCTTTACAGGGGCCGGCACTGTGGCATAGCCAGTAGAGCGGCCACATGTAGTGCCGGCATCCTGTATGGGTGCTGGTTCAAGTCCCGGCTGCTCCACTTCCGATCCAGCTCTCTGTTATGACCTGGGAAGGCAGAAGATAGCCCAAGTCCATGGACCCCTGTACCCATGTGAGAGACCCAGAAGAAGCTCCTGGCTTCAGATCAGTGCAGCTCCAGCTATTGTAGCCATCTGGGGAGTGAATCAGAGGATGGAAGACCTCTCTCTCTCTCTGCTTCTGCATCTCTGTTAACTCTGCTTTTCAAATAAATAAATGCTTTACATACGTGGTTTCATTTATTCTTTGCTGGGGGTGAAATTGTGTCCCCTGCCAGATTCCTGTTAAATAACCCCAGGACTTGAGAATGGGGCCTCGGAAATAAGGTCATTACACACATCATTAGATAAGAGGAGGGCACCTGGAGTAGGAAGGGCCCCTCGTGCAATATGACGGGTGTCCTTCTAAGGGAACATTTGGAGGTAGACACACACAGAGAGGGAGTGCCATAAGATCACACTGACCCGGCAAGGAACATTGCAGACTGCGAGGAGACTCCAGAAGCCAGGGCAGGACCAGGAACTAATTCTACCACAGTCCTCAGAAGGAAGCAACCCTGCTGGGACCGCGGGCTCACACTCACAGCCCCAGAATGTTAGAAATACATTCCTGTGGTGTGAGCCCACAGCCTGGGGCACTTTGCTGTGGCCATCCTAGCAGATCTGTACTTGTTCACATCAGCCACTGGAGGTGAGCATTATCGAGTGAGTCTCAGAGGGGTTAAATGACTCACCCAAGTTGAAGGGCGAGTACGAGGCTAGACGGGGAGCCAGTGGCAGGTCCGCACCCCTCTGGAGCAGCACAGGCAAATACAGAAAGTTCTTGATGGGGCTGCTTCCCCTCCTTTGAGTCTCTGGAAAGCAAATCGGCTATAATGAGATTTGCAACCTTTATCTCTTAAGCCAGACAATAATTTGTCCTATTGACACCCTCTGTTTATTGTCCTATTATCCTCCCTGGCAGTGAGCAAACTTATTCTGAAAGTACCAGTCTGGTTACCTGTGTTGTGGTATAGCGGGTAGCATCCTATATGGAAGCCCATATGAGATCCAGCTGCTCCGCTTCCCATCCAGCTCCCTGCTGATGCTCCTGGGAAAGCAGCGGAAGACGGCCCAAGTGCCTGGGCCCCTGCACCCATGTGGGAGACCTCGAAGAAGCTCCTGGCTGCTGGCTTTGGCCTGGTCCAGTCCTGGCCATTGCAGCCATTTGGGGGAGTGAATCAGTGGATGGAAGATCTCTCTCTCCCTCTCTCTCTCTCTCTCTCTTTCTCTCTCTCTGTCTCTCTAACTGCCTTTCAAAAAAAAGTAAGTACCAGCCTGTTTTTAAAGGTGTTTTTAGGTCATGGCATAAAAGGGGTCAGCTGTGCTTCCTGTGGGATCAATAAGGGAGAGAGTAGTGATGGAGGTAGAACAGTGCCATGGAAAAGATGCCCCCGGGGATGCTGGATGATGCTCAGTTTCCTGGAGAGTAAGGTGACACACAGCTATGATCAGTCGTTTAAACATCTTTGGGAACCCATGTATCTGTTGACTCCTCGCATCAGGAGAGAAGGTTACTGAGACAAAGAGGGTTTGGAAGTGGAGGAGGAGGAGGAGGAGGAGGAGGAGCAGGACTCAGGTAACTGAAGCCTGGAGCACTGGGTGCTCTACAGACTCCACCTCAGTCCAAGAACGGCAGGTGGGGAGAGGGTGTGTCCTGAAGTTGAGATTGATTACTCTAGCCGGTGTCAAGTCCCACAAATGAAAAAGAGCTACCACAAATCGGGGGTTGTTGACTTACCCATTGTCTGCCCAGAACCTGCCTTTTTGCCTCTTGACTGCTGGTGAGAGACATGGCGGCCAGGCCTGCCCAGGCTGTATCATTCCTTCAGATTTGCCTTCCTGGGGCTGGTAGTGAGCCCGGAGTTGGATTGACTTCAGGGCTGTGATCATCTATGTTCCCTACCATTTCAAAGGAGGAAAACTGTGTGCAGTAGGTGCCTATGAGGTCTACGCATACCACAGAGCAGAAACGAGAGCATTGGATGACAGTCCCATCTCTGATCCCAGCTGCTCCTAAGGCTGTCTGTGCAATGATCTGATGGCAACAACCAGCAACATTCCCTTCTAAGCCCAATTTGTTTATGTTATGCTTTTGTCTCTTGGACTCCAAAGAGTCTTATGCTGTACTGAGCATGGTTCTTACATTGTCTTTATTGAACAAGACTACTCTATAAGCAAAATTCAGGATGTTTGTGGGAAATAGAATTAAAAGATAAGTTCATTTTGGTGCAAAAATTTTTGACATTCCTGCATGAAACAGGTCTTCAAAAAGTTCATGGAAAATGCATATTATGAAAAAAGACTATGTGGGGATTTTGGAACTTTTTGCACAAAAATAACTTTTGGAATTTTATTTTCCATGAACTTTGTGGCATATCCTCATACAAAGTGGGTCTTTCATTTTGGAGAGTAAACCCATGTCTGAAAGAGATAAACAGCTTCATTCAGAAGAATTGAATAGTTTGCCCAGGGTCACCTAGCATATGGTGGATTGACTAAGTTTAAGCCCAAGGTGTCAGCCCAAGGTTGTACCAAATCCATGCTTTTTTGGTCCACATGTAAAGTTGTTGCCAGCAATTAAGTGGCCACCCAATTAAGGTATTTCCCAGTTTCCTGTATGCCCAGGTAGGTCCTGACCACAGCTATGGAATGGGGGGAAGGGACAAGTCTCACTTCCGGATGGGATTTTTATAGAGGCAAGTGTGCTTTCTCTAGTCTCCTACTGCCTACATGTGAATGGAGAGAACTAGGAGAACCCAAGACAGGTGGGGCTACCAGCTGGAGAGCCTGCTCTTTCAGTGAGAGAATAATATGCCCCTACTTGCCAGGAGTCCTGGGGGGTGGGGATTGTTACAGAGGACAGAAGCAAACTTCTATTGTGCTACCCAGTGGGAAACACAGGGTTTCTTTGTTACAGTGGCAAGCCTTACTCTTATCTGTCATGCTATCTTCTTTACAAGAAGCAACTTTCTGTCATCCTAATTCCCCACAACACAAAACAGCTCTCTTGGAGAGGTGCAATTTTAAATTCACAGAAAAATAACAACTGAGAAAGGAAATCTGAATCTGTCGCTTCATTCTCCTTGAGAGAATGCCAGAAATCGGCAGGCTCCTGAAATGTTTTGTGTGTCCCTATGATTTAAAGGAGGAAAATATTTGGGCTGAAAAATCAATTCAAAGAATGGAGACTGTCTGATCAGGCATGCTAGAACCCTAGCTGTTTGGCTCCTGGTTGATTAGTTTTTATTTGACAGGAATAATATATTCTGAAATAACTTACACACCATATTTCCAAGACAGGATTTCAATATATTTTAAATACACATTGGGAAGGGATTCAATATGCCTGACTCATCACAGGCAAGATGCTAATCTTGTAATCATGAGTTTAGATGGGAAGAAAATCGAGAGGCAGTAGGGAAACGGAATAGGATACAAGATGTGTCCCCACCTACAACATGATGAGCATCTGAGGGCGGACAGTTTAAAAAAAAGCTCATTAAAATAGGAAGTCTCCAACTTTGTGGCTTTAGATATCTTCAGGTGAATTTGATTTTCCAAATGAATCAGAAACCGAAGTTCTTAAATCTTCCCACTGTCATCAAGTTTTCTCAGAGCAGCGACTTGAGTTTGGCCCCTGGTTTGATACCTGACTGTGATCTCAGCATTTTGTTTGCTCTCAAATATCCTCCTCACCACCATGGAATGGACTCTAAGCTCACTGCACAGGAGCTGCCCCAGGCCAGCACATAGAAGCCCCCACCTCCACCCCATGCATCCCAGTGCCCGAGTGCTCAGTCCATGAAGTCTTTGCCTCCTTTGCTCACTCCCATGGCCTCCAAGATCTATCTCATCCATCCCATGGCTTAAAAAATTCCATCTAAATGCTAATGGCTGCCGCATCGTATCTCTAGCCTGACATCACTCCAAACTCAGACGACTCTCTCCAGCGCCTCCGCAGCTGAACTCCCAGCCTTGCACACCTCACCCTCACCATATTCCCTGTTCTAATTTTTGGGCTGAGACCCCAAACCTTGATGCCATTCTTGATTCTTCTCCTTCCCTACCCACCACCCTTAAAATATAGCAAATTTATTTGTGATAAAACTCACATAACATGAACTTCACTTTTTTTCTTTTTAAGATAGAGGAGGAGAGACAGCGAGAGAATCTTCCATCTGCTGGTTCGTTCCTGAAATGGCCGCAATGCTTGGAGTAATGCCAGGCCTAAGCCAGGAGCCCAAGCCTCCTCCAGGTCTCCCACATGGGTACCAGGCCCAAGTACTTGGGCTGCTGCTCCCCCAGGTGCACTAGCAGGGAGCTGGATCAGAAGTGAAGCAACCAGAACTCAATCTGGCACCCATATGGGATGCTGGTACTGCCCATAATGGCTTAACCCATTGTACCAGAGCATCAGCTGCACAAAGTTCACATTTTTAAAGTGTACAAGTTGAACAACCATCAGCACCAGCTGATTCCAGGCATTTTCACAAGTTCCCAAAGAAACCCATACCCATTAGCAGATATTCCCTATTCCTACCTCACCCCAGCCTCTGCTAACCTCTCAGCTACTTCACAGCTATATGGATTGGCCTATTCTGGATATCATATGTCTACAGAATAAGAACCCAACATGTGGGTTTTGGAGGCTGGCTTTTATTAATGTTTTGAGGTTCAGCCGTGTTGTCACGAGTCACTACTTCATTCCTTTTGTTGCTGAGTTCTATCCCATTGTTCACACATACCTCCCTCACCAGTTGATGGACATTTCCCTTGTTTATATTTGAGACTACTATAAATAATGCTGCAGTGAACATTCATATGCAAAGTGTTGTGTAAACATATGCTTTTGTCTTTGGCATATCTCTGTGAGTGCAATTGCTGGCTCATTTGATAATTTGAGGACTGGGTTGGGTATCATGGTACAGAGGGTTAAACCACTTCCTAGACACTGACATCCCATAGCAGAGCCCTGAATCCTCTGCTTCTGACCCAACTGTCTGCCAATGCACCCAGCAAAGCAGAGGAGGATGGCTCAAGTCCTTGGGTCACTGCCATCCACGTGGGAGACCCACATAAAGTTCCTGGTTCTTGGCTTGGGCCTGAGTCCAGCCTCAGTTCTTGCAGGCTTTTCAGGAGTGAACCAGTGGATGGTTTTGCCATGTTGCTCTGTCGCTCTGCCTTCCAATAAAGACATTTTTAAAATTATTTTTGAGAACTGCCAAAGTATTTTCCCAAGTAGCCGCACCATTTTAGTTTCCCACCAGCAAGTTAAAAGGACTCCAATTTCATCACATCCTTGCTAACATTTATTATTGTCTTCTGATTTTAGCCATCCTAATCAGTGTGAAGTGGTTTTTGTTTATTATTATCCTGTTAATATGGTATGTTACTTGGTTTTCATATGTTGAATCCCACTTGTGTTTCTGGGATAAATCCCATTTGGTCGGGATAAATCCCATTTGGTCGTGTTGTATACAACTTTTTTTTTTTTTTTTTTTTTTTTTTTTTTGACAGGCAGAGTGGATAGTGAGAGAGAGAGACAGAGAGAAAGGTCTTCCTTTTTGCCATTGGTTCACCCTCCAATGGACACCGCTGCCGGTGCGCTGTGGCCAGCACATCACGCTGATCGAAAGCCAGGAGCCAGGTGCTTCTCCTGGTCTCCCATGCGGGTGCAGGGCCCAAGCACTTGGGACATCCTCCACTGCACTCCCTGGCCACAGCAGAGAGCTGGCCTAGAAGAGGGGCAACCGGGACAGAATCCAGCGCCCCGACCAGGACTAGAACCCAGTGTGCCAGCGACACAGGCGGAAGATTAGCCTAGTAAGCCGCAGCGCTGGCCTGTATATGTCTTTTAATGTATTGCTGGATTCAGTCTGGTAGGATTTTGTTGAGGATTTTTGTAACTAAGGTGATTATAGATGTTAATCTCTTTTTTTTTTTTTTTCTTGTGATGTCTTTGGCTTTGGCATCAGGCTCAGGGATGAGTTGGGGAGTGTTTCTGCTTGTTCTGTTTTTTAAAAAGAAGATTGTGTGGAGAATCACTGTTAATTCTCCTCTAAATATTTGAAAGGATTCACCGGTATGTCATCTGAGTCTTGCTTTTCTGTGTGTGTGTGTGTGTGTGTGTGTGTGTGTGTTTAAATTAGTAATCCAATCCTTTTTACTTGGATTTTCTTTTCCCTCTGATCCAGTTTGAATAGCTTATGTCTTGTAAGGAATGCGTATATTTCACCTAGCTTTTCCAATTTGCTGGCAATTGTTCATAGCATTTCCTTATAATTATTTTCATTTTTTAAGGTTGGTAGTAATGTCTCTTGCATTCTTGATTTTTGTTTTTTCTTTTTCAGTTTTTTCTCTTCCCCTGCCTTGATCAAAGTAGGCCAAGTTTGCAATTTGGGTGATACTTTTAAAGAATCAACTTTTGGTTCCGTTGATTTTTATATTATTTTTCTAATTTCTATTATTTATTTTCACTCTAGTATTTATTATTTACTTTCTGGGACTTGCTTTGTGTTTGGCAACTTCATTTTTCAAATCTCTTAATGTGGAAAGTAACTGACATAAGATCCTTTTTGTGTTTAGGTTTTTATGGCTACAAATTTCTCTCCAAGCTGTCCTGGGTGTGGCCACTGCGTTCCAGTGAGTTCTGTAGTCTTTCCTTCTTTCTTGTTGCTAGAAGCTTCTCTAATCCGTCACCAAGTCCTCCAGTCTCTACCTTCTGTGGCCTGTCTTCAATGTCTTTTCTGAAACCCTTTGGGCTCGAGGTGTTTGGGAATTCACATGGTTTTGAATTTTGAAAGATCAGGAAAACCTAATAAGCCCAAATAGACTCTGGCAGCACCCTATAAGCAGTCATATATTTCTGTAGCAGGACATGGAAATACTAACTTCCAGCGGGTTAAAAGCTGTGAAGTAAGCTCGGGTTACGTTTCCCTGCCAAATAAATTCGGCTCACCTGTATTAGAAGGAAGCCTTCGAGGTCTGGGATTGTAAAGCAGGGGCCGTTGGCCTGGGTGTGGAGAAGCACACGGCTTCTCTCTGGCTGCGCAGTGGCCGTCCTGGGCCAGCGGGCACCCGCTTTCACCTCGCCGTGCCAGAAAGCTCCACTCCGACCGCCCTGGGATCTCCTGGCAACACAGCAGCAAGCGATTCCTGTTAAAACGGAAGTCCTGTCCCATCACGCTTCTACCTCACACCTCCGAGAACAAATGGAACAACAGCCAAGAGCCGGTGCCCAGGCCTCTTCTCCACGGCCCGCCTCCCTCCTGCTGCCACTCTTCCCTCTCTGACCTCATGGCCTTGGCTGCCCCCAGGGCTTTTGCACTCGCGCTTCCCTCTGCCTCTGCAACTCTACTGCAGATCGGCGCATGCCCCGCTTTGCTTCTTTCCAGCATTTTCTTAATCCCCCTTAGCGTCCTCACTCCATGATCAACCTGTTAGACACAGGAACCACATTTCCTTGGATATTTATTTATTTATTTATTTATTTTGACAGGCAGAGTGGACAATGAGAGAGAGAGACAGAGAGACAGGTCTTCCTTTGCTGTTGGTTCACCCTCCAATGGCCGCCGAGGCCAGTGCGCCGCGCTGATCCTTGGATCTTCTTACCTTTCCTGCCTTCCTGCTCTCCACAGCACCTGTCACCATCCAATATTCGGAAGGTCTCTTTGTTCGCTTTGGTTTCTGGTAGCCCGTTCCTCCCCTCCCCCCCCCCCCACACCCCCGAGAGGACAGAATTTTGATACTCCTTTGCTGAATCTCCTATACTTGGTACAGCGGTGCGCGGTAGGCATCTGGTAGACTTGCTGAAAGGGTGGACGAATCAGACCTGCTCGTCTGATCCCGGAGTAGGCAAATCTGTCATTTGTTTTCTGGGCTGCTCTCACAGAGTGCTTCAGACTGAGCTACTGAGACAGCAGCAGTCCATTTTCTGACAGTTGTGGAGGCTGAAGTCCAAGATCGAGGTGTCAGCAGGGCTGGTGTCTTCCTCGGTCCCCCCTGCTTGGGGTGCAGATGACAAGATGCCTGTTTTGCAGTTGTCCCCACATAAGCCTTCCCCCATCTGGGTGGCTTAAATCTCCTCTTTTTCATAAGGCCAGCAGGCAGACTGGACTAAGGCAGACCTTAATGGCCTTGATTAGCAATAGTTGCTTTTTAAAAGGTCCTGGCATTGTGGCTCAGTGAGTCAAGCCACTGCTTGGAATGCTGGCATCCCACATGGGAGCACTGATTCAAGGCCTGGTCCAGCTGCCTGCCAGTGTATCTGGAAAAGCAGTGGAAGATGGCCCAAGTACCTTGGCCCCTGCCACCCACGTAGGAGACATGGATGGAGTTCCTGGCTCCTGGCTTTGGCCTGACCCAAACCTGGCTATTGTAGCCTTTTGGGGAATGAACCAACAGCTGAAGGATCCCTGCCCCCACTCCCTGCCACCACCTCTCCCTCTATCTCTGTGGCTCTGCTTTCCTAAATAAATATTTTTTTAAAGCCCTATCTGCAAGTGTAGTTACTTCCCATCTCCTGGGAGTTAAGACTTCAATATGTGAATCCTGGGAGGTGGTGGCCCATGGTTCAGCCCATAGCATCTAGCAATACTCTCTGATGTGAGTGGTCAGGGGGCTGGATTGCTGGCTTGTGTGTGTAGGTGAAGCAGTGAAATGATCCGCCTCCTACGCTTCCCACGTTCCACTGATTCACTCCACATGCCTTCCCGCTGGCCCAGGACAGTCTAGTAAGGGATGGTAGATGGGCTGGGGACATTTATCAAGCTCATTAGGAAACGTGAAATAATGGAAGAAGTGAATCAGTGAGATGGCCTTAGGAAGGTCACAGAGCTTAATTTCTGGTGGCGGCAGGACCTTCAATATAAAGAGAGGTACAAAGGCAAACAAATTGACATGGTGGTCTGACCACCTGCACCATGCCCAGAAATGTTCAAATTCCAAGGCTTACGGGTGACACTTCAGCAAAGGCCCCCTGCCCTAGTGCATTGTAACATAAAATGAGGACTCTTGATGGCAAGGGGCTGCTGCCTTCCCCAAGGCTCCCATTCCATCTCCAACTCCCTACCTTCACCCTCTAAACACGTGCGGACTACAAGGGAATGTCAAAAAGTTCACAGAAGATGGAATTAAAAGATACCCCTATTTTGGGGCAAATGATTTTGAAATCCAGGTGTGATTTTTTTCCTCATATGCATTTTCATGAACTTTTTGAAGATGTCTCATGGGAATGGATTTCAATTGCTTTTTTTACACCAAAATAAACCTACCTCTGAATTCCATTTGCTGTGAGTTTCTGTGCTGTCCTTGTATTTGGGACAGGGGCTATTTGGATAGGATGCAAGCATGGGTCTAAATGCTGGGGGGTCCATGCATCCCGACACAAAACACCTGGTAGGGAAAGTTCCCTCCAAGTCCCATTGCCCGCACGTCCTCCTTTCCCAAAGCAAACTCGCGGGTGCAGACATCGTTTGAGCCTCCACCTAGGCACAGGCCCCTCAAGCTGTGAAACCGGCAGGAACACCTTCTCTGCCAGAGACCATCTTAGACAATGCAGCCAACACAAAAGAGGAAAGACCTTCGCGGTGCTGTTGGCGGCGGAGGTGGGAGATGTTTTGTCATCCTCTGCGGACACGTGGACGTAGATCACTGGAGCCCTGTGGCTTCTCAGCAGACCTGTTGGTTTTCCAAAATGGAAACAGAACAGATGAGCACAAACCAGCTCTGTCTGCTCTTTCTAAATAAAAACGCGAGACTCAACTTGGCCCAGATCTGGCCGTTCTATTCCGCCTGGAGGAGGCCTGTGTCTCTCTCTGACATTGCCCAAGTGTGTATCTTGTGAGATAAAAGGACTGAAGCAAATAACATCTAGTTATAGCAACAGAACCTGGGGTGAGATCCTGCCTGGGGCTTTGTTCCTCCAGCTGCTGACACTAAAAGGAACACTCAACGGTGCAGTAGAATAGAATCCAGGACAGGCTGCTGTCGCTTTGTGTCGCTGGGGGGAGAAGTAGGAGGACCTTCAAAAAGTTCATGGAAAATGAGTTTGCTGAAAAAGCTCTGCGTGGATTTCAAAATTCTTCTGCACCAAAATGAACTTATCCTTTAATTCCATTTTCCATAATTTTTAAAATAATATTTATGTATTTTAAAAACAGAGTTACAGAGAGGCAGAGGCAGAGAGTGAGAGAGGTCTTCCATCTGATGGTTCACTCCCCAGATGGCTGCACCGGTGGGAACTGGGTCAATCCAAAGCCAGGAGCCAGGAGCTTCTTCCAGGTCTCCCACGTGGGGGCAGGGGCCCAAGAACTTGGGCCATCTTCCACTGTGTTCCCAAGCACAGTAAGCAGGAAGCTGGATCAGAAGTGGAGCATCCAGGACTTGAACCCGTGGCCATAGGGGATGCTGGCACTGCATGCATTGCCTTTACCTGCTACGCCACAGGGCCAGTCCCCACAAACTTTTATAAGGATTTATTTATTTGAAAGGTAGGGTAACAGAGAGGGAGAGACAGTGCAGGGAGGGGAGAACTTCCATCCACTGGTTTACTCCCCAAATGGTCAGGGTTGGGCCAGGCCAAAGCCGGGAGCCTGGCACTCCATCCAGGTCTTCCACATGGGTGGCAGGGGCCCAAGGACTTGGGTCATATTCTGCTGCATTCCCAGCACATTAGCAAGGAACTGAATTGGAAGTGGAACAGTCAGGCTCAAACAGGTGCTGCTACGGGATGCTAGCATTGCAGGTGCTGGCTTAGCTGCTGCACCACAGTGTGGGCCCCTCCATAAATATTTTGAAATATGCTGATTTTATAGCCTGAGGGTAATGGCTTTGTGAGTGAAGTTTATTTTAGGGAGCTGGTTGTGCAGTGGGAGGGGAGGAGGCAGAGATAAGAGAGGCAGGGTTGAGGTCTTATAACCTAGTCATTGGAAAGTATGCAAATTGTTCTCCATAATCAGACAAATAGTTGTCTAAGATAATGGGGAGGTGAAAGATTTTTCTTTATTCTTATGCATCTGACATTTGGGCAGGCATTTTACCTGGATGCTTTCATTTTAAATACTTCTAACTGCTTTTGTCATCAGCACTATAGCCCCAGGTCAGGATTACCTGGCTACAGAGGCACAGGGGACAGGATGGATCCAGTGAGCTCCCTGCTTCCCAGCACCAGGTCAATCCAGCCCCGGCATTCCAGGGAGGTGCAGGGCCAGCTTGAGGGGGCCCCCCCGTGGATGCCAGGAGAGTGGCTCAGCTAGGGTCCTCGGCGCGTGCTCCGCTTCTCTGAATTCCCACTCTCAGCTGCCCATTTCCCACTCTCCTTCCACGGTCAACACTCAGAGGGAGTGACAAGCTTGCCTTTGAACTCTGGTTTTGCCGGACATTATTATACTTCCTGGGCTTCACTTTCTTCATGTGTTATAGTGGGTCGAGGTGAGGATTGGAGCCAAGGTACAGACGGCATAGTGCTCTGCGCCAAGTAGCTGCTCAACCAGAAGGTAGGTATTGTTACCACTAAGGAAGTGCTCTCTTAACACGGGCTCCATAGGGCCCCAGGAAAGGCGTGGCCTGGTTCCAAGAGCACAGCGATCCTCTGTTGAGGGGGTGATGGATACCTGCGCGGCTTGCAGCCTCCTCCTCCAATTCCGCGTTTTCCAGAACAATCCCCATTTTCTTCGGTCAGCAACACCTGCTTTTTTATGTCAAAGCTGTTATTCCTCCTTGGGGTGGTACAGTCACTAATCCTGATGTTGTTAAGCAACCGCAGTGCAGAACTGAGTGTGCACTTGAGCAAAGCACACAGAACATACACATCACATAGCCGAGCCCCAGGCATGGTCTGCACGGCAATGGGAGGAGAGAAATCACACCCAGATGTGGATGAATGATGGTGCCACGCGGGCTCTTGGTCCTCACAAGGTGCCTGCATTGTCAATGAACTGTGATGACCCCAAAGAGGGGACTTCCAAAGGTCACAGCTAGAAGTTTCCCAGGCTTTTGTGCAGGGAGCTTAGTTTTGGACAGAGGCTCTTTCAACATTCCAACAGGGAATTAGTGAGCCCCAGGCCCGTTTTCATGGACATTATCACACTGCTGATTGGAGAAGGACAACTTACCCAGGTAGGGAAGGGCTCCAGACTCGAATCACTCAATCCATGCCACCTGTCAGCAGCCAGTGTGTTCTCTTACGGAAGGAAAATGCCTTGACTGCTGCACAGAGAGGGAAAACCGTTTGATTACATTCTGCTCACCTCCAGGGCAAACCAAAGAATGCTTGGCCTTTCCATGGTCATGATGTCTTTCCCAACACTCCTTATCTGCTTCATCTTTTGCTTGACATTTGTTGTCCCCATGCTGTGCCCGAAGAAAATCCACAGAAAACAGGACACAACTTCTTACTAGGATCAATCGATTTCCTGACAAGGCGCTCCTTCCTAAAGGCCCCATGTTTGTTTTCAGTGATGGCTTAGTGGTTTCTTCTGTCATCCCCAAGGTGATGAAAGAATGAAAACAATGAAAAGTAAGAATTTTCCCCCTTCTTTCTCAAGAAAGGGACAAGAAAAGTCCCTTGGGGAAGAGAGGTAACACGGAGAATATCACAGCGTTTGGAGAAAACTAACTTTTATTAAATCTCTACCTCGTGCTAGGGTCTCTCCAGCCACAGTCTGATTTGAGTCTCCCAGAAACCCAGTGAAGTAAACTCTTGTCTTCCACCTTGTGGGCAAGGAGACTCGTGCCTACAGAGGTTCAGAGACTGGTCATTAAGAAAATGGCCCGGTATCAAACCCAGCACTGTCTGACTGCTCATTTGGGACTCACTGGTTTGACCTCTCTGTCCTACCACCAACTAATCTTGTCCTGTAATTATTTTGACAGTTGTTCTCAGCCAATGACTCACGGGCTTATGAATCCAGTGAACACTGGACTCGAAAGAGCAGCCTCCTACAGAGGCCATCACAGGTCAGCCAATGGTCTAAGGAGGTCATCATGAAGGAAACGTGGGCATACTCACCAGTGCCTTTTCCTACCCTGAGAACCTGGTTTATCCCAATCACCGAACTTGACTTTGTCCCAGGTGGCTGCAAGGCTCTGGGACAAAAGAGGCTATCATTTGCAACTTCAACTCTGAGCTGAGGGGTAATTGGTTTCGCATTAGTTCTGGGCCCTTTTCTACAAGTTACAAGCCCAACCGTTTTCCAGGAATCATGAAGAATTTGCTGTTCAGAAAAGTTCACCCAGAGCCATCTGGGAGGACAGATGCTGCTCCATCCACAGGCCCTTGTCAAGCAGGTCTGATTTTTCGAGAGAAGTGGGAAGTCTTTATTTTCATTGGAAACTTCCAGAATTTCAAATGCTGGTGTTCAATTTTGAAATATGCTCTAAATGCTTGTCTGTGGCTGCGCTTAGCCTACTGCTGCCCCTTGGGGCCTCTGGTTTAGAGGCATGGGGCTGTGATGGGGCTCACGGAAGTGTCCAAGAAGGAAGAAGAGCCCTCTGCTCTTTGGACTCCTCCTGAGCCTTTTCCTTGCGCCTGGTGCATAGTCCAGGGAGCCCGCTCTCCAGCCTGTGAGTTCCAATGGAGAATGTGGACTCATTTTTAGATCATGAGGGTACGTATTCCCAAGTCCTTGGGCCTGCAGCCGAGTCCTGGGTCTCCTCTGGCTGCTCTGCTGGCAACCAACTGAGCTGCCAACCCTGTTGTCCATGGCATGTCTCCACAGCAGCAAAGAGCCGGGTTTCGGCTGGGCGGCTGGCTAGTCCCTCTGCCCTTGTCTCTCCCTTCATCCTTTAACATGCAGTAAGAAGGCAAACAGCCTTGAACTTGCAGGGCTTCAGCTGCCGGGCAGAGGGGAGGCAGCGTCATGGTGAGTGTGGATCATGATGTGAGACAGCAGAGTCAGCCTGCGAACTTAAAGTGTCAAAGCAATGCACAAGCCCGCCTCTGACAGCAGCTGGACACATCTGCCCTTTTTGTCATGAGCAGAGAGCTGAAACTTCTAAGCAGCTGTGACACTTTATTTTTATTTTGTTTCATTTTTAAAAGTAAAGGGAGAGCAGCCAGTTCATTTGCATGATCTCTGGCAGTTCATTTCCAACAGAGCCAGACAGAGAGATACACGGGTAAATGGTTGTCATGGAAACCAGGGAGCATCGCTCCCCTCCAAGGTCTGAAGGAAGGATGATGAGAAGTTTAAGTAATCACCATGGAAACCTGGATCAGAGTCAAGGTGGGTTCAGACCTCCAGCATGCTAACTGGCAGATAGGTCTCTGGGGACCAGGGTCTCGGGAGGAGGTTAATCCTGTCTGTCCACTATGGCTCCTAGCATCTGGGCTGCTCCACGCACTACTTCCACAGCCACAGGCTCAGAGCATCGGTGAGGAGTCAGCAGCAAGCTGAGTGTGTTCCTCTGCAGCTCAGCCTTCCATTCCCCTAATACCAGGGGCGTCTTGAGATGTCTGCTACCCATTTCCCCATCCACCAGTTTCCTCAGTGTGGGTGTCAGGGAGCCCTCGGATCTCTGATCACAGAATGGAACCATGCCGGGGACTGTAATTCAGCCCTGGTTTCTCCGTGGCTGTGATGGAGACACAGGCTGCCTTCATGTTCATTCATAACAGCAGCGAAGCCAGAGTTTTCTGCCTTAGATAAACAACAGCACCTGAAACCCTGTCCCAGCTGCAGGGCTGCCTCAGCAATCTTTGGTTTCAGCTGTTACAGGTTCCCCCTCCTGTCTGAGGTCCGTGCATTTGGGAATGGGTTTAGCTGATCCTGAACCCAGCTATGAAGTCCAGGAGAAGGTCAAGAATGATTCCAAGGTGCATGGTAGGGTCCCTGCGTGCAGAGGGAGCCAGTGGGATGGGGTGACTCACCTTCCTCGCTTGCTGACAGGGGTATGACTCTTCAGTGTCCCCTTAGGGATGGGAGCTGGTGCCATGGCACATGGGCAGGTTGGGACACACCCCTCACTGTAAAGTGACTCAGGCATGGGAACTGTGGGCACATGGTGGGGTGGGGGAGGCCACACCTCCTGGAGTGTGATGCCCAGGGCACTGCTTGGGAGGGAGAGGGAGGTGGTTCTGCTTCTGACTTAACAAATATGTTCATGCAGAAAGCATCTTTTAATTAATTAATTTATTTGAAAGGTAGAGAGCGAGAGAGAAGTCTTCTATCCTCTGGTTCACTCCTCAGATGGCTGCAATGTACAGAGCTGTGCTGATCCAAAGCCAGGAGCAAGGAGCTTCTTCTGGGTCTCCCGCGTGGGTGCTGGGGCCCAAGGACTTGGACCATCTTCTATTGCTTTCCCAGGCCATAGAGAGAGTTGGATCGGAAGTGGAGCAGCCGGGACTAGAACCAGCACCCATACGGGATGCCGGCACTATAGGTGGCAGCTTTACCCACTACACCACATCACCAGCCCCAGAAAATATTTCTTGAGCATCTACCACGTGATGTTGTAAGTGCTTAAGACACAGCAGTGAACAAACAGCTAAGAATCCCTGTCTTTGAAGGATGATAGGTTTCAAACAACAAACGCAGTAGACATGGGCTACCCGAAGCTGACTAGATGAATGGATTCAAAGGAGGCTGGAGCGAGGTAAGGGGATTGGGAATGCTAGGGGCATGGTAAGGTCGCACAGAGAAGGGGAATTTGAGTACAGACAAAAAAGCTTAGAAGTGAGCTAGCTGGACATTTGCTAGAGAAGCTGCCAGACCAAGGGGGAACCAGAAGAAAGGTCCCAATATGTTCAAGGCAATTGGTGCTATTGGAACAGAGTGAGGAAGGGCTGGACGCTGGAGATGAGGCCAGAGAGGTAAGGGTTGGGGTCCATCACACAGGGCCCAGCACAACTTACACTTTTTTTTGTTTGTTTGTTTGTTTATTACCTGACAGACAGAGTGAATGAGCTCTCATTTACTGGTTCACTCCCCACATGCCTGTGATGGTCTCGGCTAGGCCAGGCCTAAGCCTGGATCTGAAAACTCAATCAAGTCTCCCATGTGGGCGGCAAGAACCCAAGTACTGGAGCCATCACCTGCTGCCTCCCAGGATTTGCATTGGCAGGAAGCTGAAGTCAGGAGCAGAGGTACGTTTCTAACCCAGGCACTCTGAAGGGGGATGTGGATGTCTCGACCTGCATCGTAGCTCCTGGGCCACATGTGCACCCCAAGAGCTTGTTTTTGACATTGAGTGAGATGGGAGCCTGCTGGAGGATCTGAGGGGATCTGACTTCTAGTGTTCCAGGATCCCCCTGGCTGTGTGGAGGAGGACGGAGGGAAGCAGGGAGAGAAGATAGTTCCTACAGCTGGTTGTAGGCTGCTGAGAAGGGGCCAGAGCCTGTGTGCACCTTGTAGGTAGAGCCAGCACATTGGTGTGGATTTCGAGAGAATGAGTCTGGGTGGACCAGTGGGTTCCCTGCCTCATCAACTCTAAGCATGGATCCAGCACCAGTGGGGGTGGGGAAGATGGCAGAACAGGGGAGCAAGATGATCCAGCTTCAGGTTTGGACTTGGTTTTAACGTCCATGATCTATCCGTTAGCAAGCAGTGATAACCGGAAATAACAGACGGAAGTCGGGGGCGGGGGGCTGGCTCAGAGGTGTACATCTGGGAGTGGATGAGATCTGAGAGTGGGGCTGGAAGAGATCATCAAGGGAGCGATGCCGACATGAAAGGCCAAGGACTGAACTCCGGGGCTCCAGTGTGAAGGCAGGAAGTGCTGCGGGGAACAAGCAGGGGCGACGCAAAAGGAAGGAAAAGCAGGAGAGGCTGGGGTCTAGAAGCCGAGTGAGAGGGAGCTGGGAAGGCAGCCGGAGCTTCAAGCGCCGAGAGGGCCAATGAGACGGAGATTAGTCAGTGGGTCCAGCAACAGGGGGGCGTCACTGATGCTTGTGGGCACAGCGTTGGTGGCACTGTGGGGACAACGGCTGCACTGGAGTCTCTTAGGGAGTTGGAAAGGGCAAGTACGGGAAACTCTCCAGGATGCCCATGCAATGCCCTCTGAGCTTCAGTGTCATCATTGTAACATTCTGCCTGGAACCTTGCACATAGCGGGTTAAAAAGTCGCCAGAGTGGCCGGCGCGCCGTGGCTCACTAGGCTAATCCTCTGCCTTGCGGCGCCGGCACACCGGGTTCTAGTCCTGGTCGGGGCGCCGGATTCTGTCCCGGTTGCCCCTCTTCCAGGCCAGCTCTCTGCTGTGGCCAGGGAGTGCAGTGGAGGATGGCCCAAGTGCTTGGGCCCTGCACCCCATGGGAGACCAGGAGAAGTACCTGGATCCTGCCATCAGAGCAGCGCAGTGTGCCGGCCGCAGCAGCCATTGGAGGGTGAACCAACGGCAAAGGAAGACCTTTCTCTCTGTCTCTCTCTCTCTGTCCACTCTGCTTGTCAAAAAAAAAAAAAAAAAAAAAAAAAAAAGTCGCCAGAGTGATGCTGATCCAGGGAACGTTCCTCTTCATAACATGGGGAACTGGCTCACAACAAATGCTGGTTTGCTGGCATCTTTGTCATTGGGAGCTGTAATCAATTTCAGTGCCCAGGCTCTCTGTGACATGAGGAGGAAAAGGGGGCAGACAAGACTCTCCCAGCTGGGTGAGGACCCTGAGCACCTGAGCTGGAAACTGAAGCTTCGCATCACAGCTCTGCTAGTGGCTGAGCTGGGGATAGAACTCAAAGGTACTTGTTCTGGAGACACTGTTTATTTATTGATTGGTTTATTTGAGATTTGGGGCACTGGGGACGTAGGTTCCCATTTGCTGGTTCACTCCCCAAGTGCCTGCAACAGATGAGGCTGGGCCAGGCTAGCTGCAACTCAATCCATGTTTCCCGAGTGGGTGGCAGGCACCCAATGACTCGAGCCATCATGGCTGCCTCCCAGGGAATGCATTCGTGGGAAGCTGGAATTGGGAATGGGGCCAGGACTCTAACCTAGTATTCTACCGCAGGCTGTGAGCATTCCCTGGTAGTCCGAATGCCCACCCCTGGAGTGAGTGCTTTCACTCTGTCCAGATCTTGAACTGCTATTCGCTTCAGTGCCAAAGGCTCAAGGCTGAACTTCAGTTTCATGTGATTCATAGCCATTGTCATTCCCAAAAACCAAATTTCCCAATACCAAGAAATTCTAACACAAGCTCCCAAGAAACTTCTTAACCACTGCCCATCTTTGGTGAACAATTTAGTGATTTCAGCATTGGTGAATCCGAGCTGTACAGAGCAGCTTTCCTTGGGAGATAATGTGTGTTCTCTGGCTGAGAACAGGGGAGCAGAAAGGGGTCTCGCGGCAGCTCTCTTGTCACAAAGAAGCAAGGTGTGCTTTCAGACGAGGCTGAGACCTTGGAAATAAGGCATCGCTGATTCTCAGTTACGTTCAGTGGCAAATAGAACTAGATCCAAAGGCTACAACGAAGGAAAAATGAGGATTCCAGTCCTCTCCAGGGCTCATAAATGCTTGGGCATGGCTGGGCTGGGAGGTATCACACAAAAATGGCTGCCACTGTTTTATGCGGGTGACTGATTTCAGGCGTTCAGCCTGGCCGGGAGACCTTTCGGGTACCTGGGTTGGATTCTCAGCACCCTCTCTGGATTCCAGCTTCCAGCCATTGCAGATCCCGGGAGGCAGTGATCATCAAGTAGCCGGGCTCCTGCCACCCACGTCGGGGACCTGCATTGAGTTCCTGCTCCCAGCTTCAGCTCAAGCTCTGTTCCAATTGTTGCAGTTTGGAGAGGGTGAGCCAGGAGATGGACTTGTTTTCTCTGCCTCTTAAATAGATATAAATAAAAGGACATGCAATATTTTATGTACTAAAAATGCACTGCTTGGTGAGGGGAAACCAGTCTCTTAAAATCCAGGCTTGGGGCTGGAGGTGGAGTTAGGAAGAGGAGAAGGGAGACAACGTAGTTACAGGGCAGTTACCACAGAAGTGACAGTAACCCCAGAGAATGAAATGGCCTGCCAAGGTGTCCAGCAAAAATGGCCCCAATTCCACCTTGGATTCGGTTCCCTGCTAATGCGCCTGGGAAAGCAGTGGAAGATGGCGCACATGCTTGGGTCCCTGACGTCCATGAGGGAGACCCAGATGGAGTTCCAGGCTCCTAGCTTTGGCCTGGCCCAGCCTCTGCTGTTGCAGCCACTTGGGGAGTTAATCAGCAAATGGAAGATTTCTCTCTCTCTCTCTCTCTCTCTCTCTCTCTCTCTCTCTCTCTCTCTCCTCTCCCCTCTCTGTAACTCTGCCTTTCAAATAACTCTTATTAAAAAAAAAAAAAAAAAAAAAAAAAAAAAACCAACAGGCCATGCAGCTCACTAGAAGGATTCTGATGGTGGATACTGACATTGTGTGACATGGATTTTGCTGTTACTTCCACACATAAGGACAGAGCTCCTGGTGTGTGTGTGTGCGAAGCCCTCCCAGCTCTGTCTCTCCTGCAGCCTCCTGGGGGTGAGGCAGATGGAACTCAGTGCAAACTCAGAAGTAGAGGAGCTCTAATTCTTGGTCTGCCCTGGAGTTCTGAGCAGAGCGTGGGGGGCTCGCTGCAAGGCAGAACTAGACAGACGGGAGGCAGCCCAGGGTGTGACATCGGAAGGAGAGGAGGGCAAAGGTGGGAGAGGTAGGAGCGGTACCTACGACCAGAGCAGGGGGCTGGGAGCTGGAGATGACGGTGTTCAGGGCCTCGTAGTCCTTTAGCTAGGAACCAAAGAGCGAGAAAACGCCAATTAGTATGAACACCACATGCCAGGTCGAGCAGGAATTCCCGACAATGCCCACATCCCTCCTTTGTGGTCCATTTCTGGAGGGAGAAAGAAACCACTTGTTCAGAGCCAGGGACGCTTTCCACAAACACACACTTGTGTGGGCGGACGCGTGGGGGTGGCCTGGCGGAGGGTGTAGCAGTTTTCTCCTCCCTGTGCATCGCTCCAGGCTAAGAGCAGAACAGACAATTCCTGGGTTTTCTGTCTGACAGACTGTGCTGAAGTTTCTAGTGCCTATTTTAGATTCTTCCAAGAAAATCTGAACGCTGCCCACAGAGCTGCAGGGGGCTTTCTCAGAAAAATAATCCATCCTCCCCGGAGAACAGGCGTAAATGCCAGCTCTGCTGAGTATCAGGCTGGGGGTGCTGAAAGGACTCATCTCCTTGACCTTGGAAACAGAGCTGAGACCGATGTGGGGGCTGGGGGACCAGGGTCTTGGGCCAGGGCCAGTCTCAGCTGCGAGACTGCAGACTTGGTGGGGTCTGGGGCCACAGCAATGCTCAATAATGGAATTCTGGTGATCACTGCACAGCACACTAAACTTGCTAACCGTCTGGGAACTGGACAATAAAGATGGGTAAATTTTACAGTATGTAAATCGTCGTTCAATAAAGTTGAAGAAAAAAAGCGCATTGTTCCAACTACCCTCAAGAAACACATCATATCATTACAGTGTTTCTGTTGTCAGATTACTGTTATCTTCTTGGATCCTGCTTCTTGAATCATGTTTGCCTTCTACGGCATCACTGGTGCTTTGTTTTTTCAGTTTGTGTTTGCAAGTTTCTTGACTCTCATTTGCCAAATGCTGTTTATTGTCTTGGTCCAGGCTTTCTTCCCCTTTAACTTTCCTTATCACGTATCAGATATGCGTAGTAGTTTTCCTATCCTTTCCTTTCACTCAATAATACTTACTACCACTCTTTTCTTGCAGAAGACTCCTTCATTAAGAAGCTTCTTGGGGGCGAGGGGGGCTGGTGTTGTGGTATAGTGGCTAAAGCCGCCACCTGCGGTGCCCGCATCCCATCTGGGCCCTGGTTCAAGTCCCAGCTGCTCCACTTTAAATCCAGCTCTCTGCTACTGCCTGGGAAAGCAGTAGAAGATGGCCCAAGACCTAGGGCCCCTGCACCCGCATGGGAGAACTAGAAGAAGCTCCTGGCTCCTGACTTCAGATCAGCGCAGCTCTGGTGGTTGCAGCCAATTGCGGAGTGAACCAGCAGGTGGAAGACCCCTCCCTCTCTCTGCCTCTGCTTCTGCTCTGCCTCTCTCTAACTCTGCCTTTCAAATAAATAAATACATCTTTTTTTTTTTTTAAAGAATCATTTCTACCTGGTTTAAGCTTGATTTGTTTAGAGAGGTGGAGGGTCCTTGGTGGGCACCTGTGACACCCCCCCCAAAGCACAGTGTCTTGATTTTTTATGCACTTGAGAAACCCCCGTTTAGCCTCTCGGAGGCGGTAGGAATCAGTTTCAGGGCCACCATTGTGGTACGGATCCTGAGACTGGCTGCTCATCTGAGTTAGCTCTTGTTCTGCAAGCAGAAGGCAAAACACCTCCTGCAGGCAGACCCCCTGGATGCCTGGAGCCAGGACCCCCACACCAATCCACCAGGAAGTGCAGACGGGTCAATTCCCTGAGCTTCTCGACCCCAGTTCTTTGTCACCATTTGTGCCATTCTCTGCATCTCCTGGCATCTGTTCGTTCCTCAGCTGGGCCAGCAGCGACTGATTCAGGAACAGTTACTACTCTGATTTATTGCATTGCCTGGGTAGTGTACTTGGAGGGAGAGGGAGCCGGCTAGCAAATTCCAATTTTCCTTCTATCTTATTTTATTTGCTTACCTGAGTAACTCAGTCTCCCTGCACTTTCCAATGGAGATAGCTCATTGAGCTCGTGGCGTCCTCTGAGCCCTGGGCATCTTCTTCCAAGTTCTAAGGAGACCAGAGAGGTGACAGCCGCTGCTCTGGGCAGCTTCTTGCCAGGCCATCGCTGCAGGCGAGAGCGCCCTCCTCTCCACTTCTTCACTCCTGGTTTACTTTGCATCCCTGTGGCCCTGCTCCTCATCCTTGCGGGCCTATCTGCTATGCCAGAGCTTTGAGCTCGCCCTGCCCTGGACCCCAGGAGACTCGAGCGTGTCACCCAGCCCAGGGTGTGTGCTGCTGTCCCTTTCTCGTGAGCTGTGCACAACCCCAAGGCAAGAGCGCCGCATCCATTGCCCCATGAAGCCTCGCAGGGAGCGAGGGCTCAGCACCGATCGGGTGGGGGCTCCAGTGCCTCCCAGCTCACTGCCAGCTGAGCATGGAGCGGCTTCTCATCAGGACTTACTGGGCTTTTAAAGTCAGATCTGTGGGGCCATCACTGTGGCATATCAGATAAAGCCACTGCCTGAAGTGCTGGCATCCCAGATGGATGCCAGTTCGAGTGCCAGCTGCTCCACTTCCAATCCTGCTCTCTGTTGTGGCCTGGAAAAGCAGTAGAAGATGGCCCAAGTCTTTGGGTCCCTGCACCCACGTGGGAGACCTAGAAGAAGCTCCTGGCTCTTGGCTTTGGATAGGTGCAGCTCCAGCTGTTGCGACCATTTGGGGAACAAACCAGCGGATGGAAGACCTCTCTCTCTCTCCCTCTGCCTCTCTGCAACTCAGCCTTTCAAATAAATAAATAAAATTTTTTTTTAAATTACAAAGTCAGATTCATCAAATGGGTCTTGCTCAGGGTGAAGGCAGGTGGCGGCAGCAGTGCCCTCCCCTGTTAGAGAAGCTCCTGAATTCCCAAGATGCTCTGAATCAGGCTGTCCATCAAGCAGCCAGGGTAGGAACAGAGCAGTTGGTGCAGGAGAAGTGGCTGGTGATGAGCACCTGATAGCCCCTCCCCCCTTTCTTCTCTGCCAACAGAGCCAAGGCAGAGACCGCCTTGATTTCCGAGGCATCATGAGGGACAGCACTGGCTAATGAGATGAAGGGCAGAAGAGCTCTGAGAAAAAGATTTTACTCTCTAATAAAATATGAAATTAGAGTGAGACTCTCTCTCTGTCTCCCTCGCCTCCCGCCTCCCTCCCTCCCTCTCTCCTTCCTTCCTTCTCACCTCCCTCCATCTATCTGTCATTATCTGTCTTTGTTTTTCTTTTTCTCTCTTCTTCTTGATTTCAAACATAGTTGAGATATCTGTGTGGGGAGCAACCCGGACTGGACTGAGTTACTGGAATTAAGACTTATTCTATGCATCTGCTCTCCCACAATATGGCGCTGGGAGAGAAGAAAACAGCTTCCACCCAGCTGCCTCTCACCAACTTGACAAGCTGCAGGACCTGCTCCTGATTGGAGGAGAGCAGCGTACTCGGCGTGTGGGCAGCCGAGTTAGGATTGGCGGAGGAGGACTATAAAGGAGGAGAGAGACAACATGCACCAGGAACATCTAACAGGAACATCTAAAGGGAACACCTGTGCAGCCCCTGAGAGAGCCGGCCGGCGGTGTGCCGCTCCCCTGCGGAAGTGGGGAATGTGGCAGGGGGAACCGCCCTTCCACGGAGGTGGAAGGGACGGTAGCCAACCCGGGAAGGACCAGCAGCCAACCCGGGAAGAACCAGCAGCAAACTTGGGAAGGGCCGAGCAGACGAAAGAACAGAGCAGGGTCCTGTGTCGTTCCTCCACGAAGACGGGGAGCGACATAATGGTGCCGTGACTCGGATATGAAGCCTAGGCAGGGTTCAGTGTCGCTCCTCCACGAAGAGGGGGAGCGACAATCTGGAACTATAGCAGCCGTTGTGGGACCATGAGGTCATGGGCAAAAGAACAAAATGCTAACATGCTAAGCACAGGATGGATACTGAAAGCTCTTGATGACCCCATTAATAAGCAAAATGAATGCCAACAAATCCAATATCCTAACTTTTTTAATAAAGAGCAATAAACCCCTTTATTCTGTTAGTCACCTTAAAAATAACAAATGTTTAAGTTCTTTCTATTTGTTAAGATCTGTTCTATGCACTATACACTTAATAATCCCATTTATTCCTCAACAAAACCCTACGAGACAAGTATTAATGGTACCTTTGTAAGGGTAAAGGAAATTGAGTCATAGAAAGAGAAGAGAAGTTGCTAAAGTTAGCATGCTGGGAGTCAGGATTCAAACCCAGGTGAAAGGGGTTTCAATTTGTAGCATTCTTTTTTTTTTAATTTTTTAAAAAAATTTTTGACAGGCAGAGTGGATGGTGAGAGAGAGAGAGAGAGAGAGAGAGAGAGACAGACAGAGAGAAAGGTCTTCCTTTTGCCGTTGGTTCACCCTCCAATGGCCGCCACGGCTGGTGCGCTGCAGCCAGCGCAGCACGCCAATCCAAAGGCAGGAGCCAGGTGCTTCTCCTGGTCTCCCATGCGGGTGCAGGGCCCAAGCACCTGGGCCATCCTCCACTGTACTCTCTGGCCACAGCAGAGAGCTGGCCTGGAAGAGGGGCAACCGGGACAGAATCCGGAGCCCCGACCGGGACTAGAACCCCATGTGCTGGCGCCACAGGCGAAGGATTAGGCTATTGAGCTGTGGCACCAGCCCAATTTGTAGCATTCTTAATGGACAGTACATGCCGTACTCATGAGTGTGCAGTGGGTGTTCTCACAGCTCGGAGAGGTGTAGACCGGGGCACTGGTTTGGAGCTGTGAGGGATCCTTTGAGGTGACTGATGGTATTGGAGTCGACGTAGCCTAGAACGCTGATCCGTACGCCACCGATGTTGCTGTGCGTACTGCCAGCATCAGAGAAGTCCCTGGCTCCCCCAGAGCAGGTCCAGTGCTCATTTTTTCCCTCTTGCACAGGCTGAACATCCCCTTACCCAAAACGTTTGGGATCAGAACTATTTCCGGTTCCGTATTTTCCCCCCTGATTTTGGAATATTTGCAAACACACAGTAGGAGATCTGGGGAATGAGCCCCGAGACTAAACACGGAATTCATTTACATTTTGTGCACACCTTGCCCCTGCAATGCACCTGTCACATGAGCCCAGGGGCTGAATTTTCCACTGGTGGCTTCAAGGTGGTGCTGGAAAAGTTACAGGTTTTGCATTTTCAGATTAAGGCTGCTCAAGCGGCCACTGTTTTTTCCATTTTATTAGACAAGTCATAAAATAGTTCTCTTCCTCTCCACTTATTCATTGTTAGATGGGAGAATATATTTTTGTTTAAACTTGTCATCACTTTGATTTTCTAGTGGTAAGTTTGAGTGTTTCAATCCAGTCCCAAGTTACTCCTTGAGAACCTTCTGTCACCCTCGGTGCCGAAATCGCGGCTCACTCGGGCCTCCCGCTGATTGGCCCGGGCCCTGCTCACCTCCTCCTGGCGCTGCAGGACCGACCTTGTCCTCAAAGGACCTGCCTGTTGGGCTGCCTCAGGGCTTGGACGCCCCTCCCCATCGCCGTCTTCTTTGCAAAGCCGGCAAGGTTCTCCTGGCAGCCAGGTTTTCAAGAATGTTCCACACCAGTGCCTGCGTCCCCTGCCCTGCCAGTGGTAGATGGAGTCGATGCTGGCGTCCAAACCTCAGAGCCCGCAGGATGCACTCCTGGTTCCGTTTTCAGATTTGGACCCCTCAGATACCAGCGCCGACTGCATGACCACCGCTATTTCACCAGGGCATTAGCCTTCGAAGAGAATCTGTCGGGTGCTTTTACCTGGCTTCCATGATCATCCGCAACGTGTCACGTCCCATGGGTTAAATGGAACATTGCTTTTTGAAGAGCCATTTTCACGAAGTGGTTTAACAAGTCTGCTATTGTTGCTTTATGAAGTGTCTGTTCACCAAAAATAGAGCAGACGTCAAATCTGTCACTCCAGCCGGCCCCTTCCTTGGTGACACTTTAAGAATCCTTCAGCTCTTTTTTTTTTTTTTTTGTCAATGAACTTTCTCCTCTGAAAATTTCCCTCAGATGAGAGCTTTTCTGGCCCTCTTCTACGAACCTCTCCCTCGTAATCCCAGTTGCCATGGTGTATCTGTGCTGTTTTCCCCTGATACACGTGATTTCTGGGAGTAGATCTCTGAGACAGAAAAGGAGAGCTGACAGAGTTAGTGAGAGTAAGGAGATGCTGAAGACAATCAGAAACCACAAGGAACTGATTTGAAAAGTGCATTCTTACTTCAGGAGATAAAACTCCAGGCAACAAGCCCGTACACTCCTTGGAGTGCCCACTTGGAAATGTGGATTGAGTCTTGCGTGTGTGAATCAACTGTTGAGAACAGAGTCTCTAAACAAAGGACTTCATTGTAAGTTTTTTCATTCTGATAATAGCTTCTTTATTTTCCACCACTATTTTCTTACTTCAGGAAAGATTCATAGTTTTTTTTTTTTTTAAGATTTATTTATTTTATTTGAAAGAGTTACAGAGAGGCAGAGAGTGAGAGAGAGAGATGCCTTCCATCCACTGGTTCACTCCCCAAATGACTGCAATGGCTGGAGCTGGGCCGATCCAAAGCCAGGAGTCAGGAGCTTCCTCCCAGTCTCCCACATGGGTGCCAGGGCTCAAGCACTTGGACCATCTTCCACTGCCTTCCCAGGCCATTCGCAGGGCGCTGGCTTGGAAGTGGAACAGTGGAGAGTTGAACCTGCACCTATAAGGGATGCTGGCACTGCAGGCAGTGGCTTACCTACTGCGCCACAGTGCCGGCCTCTCCGGATCTCTTCTTTGTTTTGTTTTGCTTTATTTCAAGGATTTATTTATTATACTTGAAGGTCAGAGTTATAGAGAGGCAGAGAGCGAGAGAGAAAGAGAGAGAGAGAGAGAGAGGTCTTCCATCTGCTGGTTCACCCCCCAAATGGCTGCAATCACCAGAGCTGAGCTGATCTGAAGTCAGGAGCCAGGAGCTTCTTTCAGTTCTCCCATGCGGGTGCAGGGGCCCTAGGTCTTGGGCCATCTTCTACTGCTTTCCCAGGCAGTAGCAGAGAGCTGGATCAAAAGCAGAGCAGCCAGGACTCAAACTGGCGACCATATGGGATGCAGGCACTGCAGGTGGTGGCTTTACCCGCAACACTACATTGCCGGCCCGGGATCTGCTTTGGAACCTCCGTGCAGCCCAAAGCAGATGTGCTTCCCGGGGGAATCATGAAGAAAGCTGCTCTGCTCTGCAGGAGAGTTGGGGGCCTCCCCTCTCTCAGGTGTTTCATCCCCTGTGATACTGGACTGGTTGCATGTGTGCAGCAGCTCTCTGTGGTGCTGGCTTGGTGAACCGGAGCATGTCAAGATCCCCAGCCAAGCATTTGCCTTGAACGCCATGCTTTGGCTTGTCAAAGATTCAAAGATTAGTCAAGGAGCCGGCGCTGTGGTGCAGCAGGTTAGAGCCCTGGCCTGAGGTGCTGGCGTCCCATATGGATGCCGGTTTGAGATCCAGCTGCTCTACTTCCGGTCCAGCCCTGCTGTGGCCTGGGAAAGCAGTAGAAGATGGCCCAAGTCCTTGGGCCCCTGCACCCACATGGGAGACCCGGAAGAAGCTCCTGACTCCTGGCATTGGATCGGCACAGCTCCAGCCATTGCGGCCAATTGTGGAGTGAGCCATCAGATGGAAGACCTCTCTCTCTCTCTCTCTCTCTCTCTCTCTCTCTCCCTCTGTGTGTGTGTGTAACTCTGACTTTCAAATAACAAATAAATCTTTTTTTTTTTTTTTAATTAGTCAAGCACTTATCTAAGCAGCCGCAGGAATCCTCAAGGTGGAATGGACACCGGAGGGGGTCCCTGGCGCCAGGGGGGCTGCAAGCATTCGGGCCCTGCCCAGAATCCTGAGAAGCAGTGTGGGGCTCCGTGAGTGGCCTTCCCACCCGCCCCCACCCCCACACTCCCAAAGGGCAAGGACATCCTAAATCCCCCTCCACGGTGTCAAAGACGTCTGCCACAGTGGAGTCCGACTCCTGGCAGATACACCAAGCGGTAGCTTCACTGTGTGTGTGTGCGCATGCGTGTGGTGCGGGAAGGGGCGGGTCCTGTCAGGGCAAAACTCAAACAGATTTATTGCTTTTCGCCCAGATGCAGCTGAGGGATCCTGTGAACTACCCTGCTGTGACAGAGGCACAACAATTCCTGGAGCTGTTATTACCAGCCTTTTTTTTTTTTTCTTTCCTGGCCCAACCTCCAAAGATGTGCTATAGATTTTTGAGCAAATGCATATACACTTCTACTCTGTGTGAAGCGAATAATACCAGGTGAATCTTCTCCTGCGGGGAGGTGCTAGTGATGCGCCACAGCGCTCTCTTCTCAGCCAGGCCCTGTTCAGTGTTCTGATCCGCGACTTGGATGAATACAGAGGAGCACTGTTAGATTTCCAGAGGACACAAGGCTGAGAGACAGCTCCTCTGCTGAAGGTCAATATCAGCATTTACAACTCTACTAGGGGCCAACGCTGTGGCACAGTGGGTAAAGCTGCCACCAGTAGCGCCAGCATCCCATCTGGGCACCGGTTCAAGTCCCAGCTGCTCCACTTCTGATCCAGCTCTCTGCTATGGCCTGGGAAAAAGGTAGAAGATGGCCCAAGTGCTTGCACCCCTGCACACACGTAGAAGTCCTGAAAGGAGCTCTTGGTTCTTCGCTCCTGGCTTCAGATTGGTCCAGCTCAGTCCATTACAGCTAGCTGGGGAGTGAACCAGTAAATGCGAAATCTCACTCTCTTGGGGCCGGCGCCGTGGCTCATTTGGTTAATCCTCCATCTGTGGCACCGGCATCCCATATGGGCACTGGGTTCTAGTCCAAGTGGCTCCTCTTCCAGTCCAGCTCTCTGCTGTGGCCCGGGAAGGCAGTGGAGGATGACCCAAGTGCTTGGCTCTCTGTACCCGCATGGGAGACCAGGAGGAAGCACCTGGTTCCTAGCTTTGGATCGGTGCAGTGTTGGCTATAGTGGCCATCTGGGGAGTGAACCAATGGAAGGAAGACCTTTCTCTCTGTCTCTCTTTCTCACTGTCTAACTCTGTCAAATAAATTTTAAAAAAAATAAAAAATCTCTCTCTCTCTCTCTCTCTCTCTCTCTCTCTGTCTTTCTCTAACTCTTTCAAATAAAAAAATTAAAAAAAATCTTTTTTAAAAACTACTTTAGCCAAATAAAAAAAATATGCTAAGAAAAGGAAAATGAAATTTAGCGATAATGAAAGCCTGGGATTTAGGTCCAAACGTAAATTTATTAGTAAAGAATGGGCACCACATGGTTTGACTATGGGCAGTAATATGTCAGTGGGCAACCCCTTGCTGGGCTGTAGTGTACCTGGCAGTGCCCAGTCCTGAGCCCTCGGGACGGAGACCAGAGTGCTAGGATGAGGCAATACCTTAGTGTGAGGCCATGTGAAGGGCAAATGAGAAGAAACCAGGACTATTCACCTGGGAGGGGAGAAGGGTGAGCAGTCCGGATGTCTGCCAGCCGATGACAGGACACATGCACGATGGAATACTACTTGGCCATCAAAAAGAAGGAAATTGCGTCTTGCAACAAAATGGATGCAGTTGGACACCTTTATGGTTGGTGAAATAAGCCAGACCCAAAAAGATGAATGTCATGTTTTCTCTGATTTGTGGTAGCTAACATAGAGTACAAAAAAAAAAAAAAAAAAAAGACATCTGAATGTAAAAGAGTGAAATCGATGGCTTATGATTTGATTGTCTATAGCCTTTGTCTGTATTCCTGTGGAACAGTGGTCTTCCTACTTTCTAATTGTTGAACACTATATTTAGTGGAGTATTAAGCCTGGGATTATGAAGCAAATTGAATAGTATGCTATAGCAAAATTAAATGAAAAGTAAAATGACAGGAAGGGGGGAGGGCAGGTGGGGGCAAGTTTCATTATGTTCTTAGAATTATATCTTTGGAATACATGAGGGGTCGGCCGGCGCCGTGGCTCAATAGGCTAATCCTCCACCTTTCAGTGCTGGCACACCGGGTTCTAGTCCCGGTCGGGGCGCCAGATTCTGTCCCGGTTGCCCCTCTTCCAGGCCAGCTCTCTGCTGTGGCCAGGAGTGCAGTGGAGGATGGCCCAAGTGCTTGGGCCCTGCACCCCATGGGAGACCAGGAGAAGCACCTGGCTCCTGCCTTCGGATCAGCGCGGTGCGCCGGCCGCAGCGCGCCAGCCGCAGCGGCCATTGGAGGGTGAACCAACGGCAAAAGGAAGACCTTTCTCTCTGTCTCTCTCTCTCACTGTCCAGTCTGTCAAAAAAAAAAAGAAAAAAGAAAAAAGAAAAAAAGAAATACATGAGGGGTCAGCACCGTGCCGTAGCAGGTAAAGTTGCCACCTGCAGTGCCAGCATATCATACGAGCACTGGTTCGAGTCCTGGCTGCTCTGCTTCCAATCCAGCTCTCTGCTGTGGCCTGGGAAACCAGTAGAAGATGGCCCAAGTCCTTGGGCCCCTGCACCCACATGGGAGACCCGGAGGAAGCTCCTGGCTCCTGGTTTCAGATCAGTGCAGCTCCGACCATTGCAGCCAATTAGGGAGTGAACCAGCGGATGGAAGACCTCTCTCTCTCTCTCTGCGTAACACTGACTTTCAAATAAATAAATAATTTTTTAAAAAAAGAAATACATTAAATCTCTCTCTATTAATAAACGTATTCAAAAATATTTAAAATAAAAGAAAAACTGGCTGTTTTCAGAAATTATGCTTTGTGTGTTTTCCATTTTTTCAGACCATTATTTTGATGCTTATTGAAATACCTGCACTTGCTCCAAGAGTCTGCTGCTTCTCCCAGCTTCAGTGGCTCGCTGCCTCTGCATGTTGCCATCTGCACAGGCCCCCATGTTCCCTGACGTAGAGGACTGGGTGGTTATCCCACGTCTGTACAGAGAGCGCTTGCCTTGCTTGTTCTTGGCTTTTCAGTTCGGACCATTGCCTTTTGGCTTCCTCTTGTTGTTTGCTTTGTGTGCACTTACTATTCTAAACCAGTCACGAAAGGAATTCCTCCCATCAGTTTTGCTTTCCCAAAGCTTCTGGCTGCCCTCTGTCACCCTGGGGATGTCGCTTGCTCCTCTTCTTCACTGTATCTCCTGTTTCCAGTACCCTGGTTCTTCCTCTTTTCAGCTTCCCCCCTTATTTTCTAGGGAACATCTTCCAGTGGCTTTTGTAGTTAAACATTTTGAAGGCTTGGATCTTTGAAAATGCCTTTATTCTATCTCCACATGTCAATAATAGTTTTCTGGACTTAGAGCTTGCCATGGGAGATGCTTTTCCTTCAGACTTTGGAAGGCGCTGCTCCATTGTCTTCCAGCCTGCAGGGTTGTTGCCAAGGAGACCAAATCGATTCCAATTCCTGCTGCCATGAATGGTGACCATACTTTAAAGGGATTGCTGTGTGAGAAAAGAGACCCCTTTCTGGAAAGGGGAGGCCAGCCTGGAATGTCTATTTCTCAGTGATACATTTTCATAGAATTACATGACAGATAAGATGTCTACCCGGGACCTTCCCACTTGGAATTCTCTGAAGCTATCTTCCACACCCCTGATTACATTATTCTTGTTTCAGGCTTGGAGGGATGTTCAAGTCCAGATACCTCTGGGTAAATGTGCTTTTGTTGTTTGATTGACTGATTTCCCATACAGCCTACTGTGTCCTTTTGTGCAGGAAAGGCCTGGGTGAAGCAGTGACACTTGGTCACTGCATCATCAAAAGTTACAGGTGACAAGAAGTCACCTGCAGTCACTGTCAGTGAACGGACTCCCAGCGTCTCCCTATGGGAGATGGGAAAGAAACCCAGCTCCAGTACAGCCAAGTCACGTGTTCCAGCATTTCTTGGGATAAGAAAAGGATATCCTAAAACCTGGACTGGACAAGGACAACACCAGAAAAAAACACGTGAACCAGGAGATGCTTACGTAATACAAACAAGACCCTCATTGTCTAGAAGGACTTTCTGCAGTTCTTCGCCAAACAGAAGTCACTTTTTACTGACAGAGATTGGCTGGGAGAGGCAAGTATAAAGGAAACTAAAGTTACAGCATGAACTATGGCTAATTCAACAGCATGTCAAAAATAAAGCTTGTCTGAAATTAAGTTTGTGCAGTGGGCAGATGCTATTCCATTATCAAAATGCCTCTTGCATTCATCTTTCCAGCAACACAGTCACCAGTTGCCGCTGGTGTGCATATGCTCATGAGCAGTTACCTGCACACGCTCCTACAGCCATCTCCTCAGTGACAGAGAACGGAAGGCATCATAGTTTATGAGTACTAGGTAAGGCATAACTATAACAAACCAAAACCAAAATCTCTTGACTTCAAGATTTGATGAAAGAGCCAGAATCCATCCATCCATCCATCCAACCATCCATCCATCCATCTATCCATCCTCTATCCAACCATCCATTCTTTCTCCATTCACATATCCTTCTTCCATCCATCATCCATCCAACCATCCATCCACCCACCCATCCAATCAACTATCCACCCACCCACCCTTCCTCCATTCACAATCCTTCCCCCATCCATTCCTCGACTCACTCACTCACTCACTCATCCATTCATCCATCCAAGGTCTACTAGGGACGCAGAAATGAAAGCTCTACTTCTCACACTCTAGGAGTTCTAGAGGGAGAGGCAGATTATGGGCAGAACATTCTGGCTCAGGGCTACAACCCCAGTCATTGAGGATGCATGGTCCAGGAGGGAGTGGTTGGGGAGAGGAAGGCCTCCCTCAAGAGATGCTCAGTGTGGTCAGGCAGAGGAAGCCACTGGCGCAGATCCAGGGACCGCGAGAGAAGATGCATGTTAGAAGCCCAACTGTATCAGAACACAGGTGCTATGCGGATGTGAAGGGACCGTGAAGAGAAGAACCAGGAAAAAGAAACAGGGCTTCATTCTGAGACATTTTGGGTGTCACACTGAAGAGTTTAGATTTGTATCTGAAAGCTAGCTATTTGAATCACTGAAGGATTTTGAGCGAGACAGAAATACCACCTTTCTCACATCGCCTTAGTTACTCCCTGGTCTGGGTCATCATCATGGTCGCTGGAGCAATCACCCCGTACAGAGGTCAGGTCAGGTCATCTACAGCTTAGAGCCCTGCAATGGGGGCAGGCGTTTGGTGCAGCGGTTAAGATCCCAGCTGATTCACCCCCATCCCATATCAGGGTGCCTGGGTTTGAGTCCCTGCTCTGCTTTTGACACCAGCTTCTTGCTACTGTGCAGGTGGTGGTGATGGATCACATAGTTGGGTTCTGGCCACCCACGTGGGAGACTCAGATTGAGTTCCAGGCTCCTGGCTTTGGCAAGGCCCAGTCCTAGTAAGGACATCTGGGGAGTGTACCAGTGAATGGAAGATGTCTCTCTGCATTTCAGACAAAACAAACACAAAACCTTAACACACGGCAATGAGAGAGCCCTACCTGAGGGCTTCGTATCACCTGCCCTACCTTAGCACTCTGTCCCCGTGGCTTCTACTCTCACCAGAACCTATCCTGCCCCAGACACTCCTGCCTGTTCACTGTTCCTGAAATCCCCCAAGTAGGTTCCACCTTAGGGCACATGTTTCTGGCCCTTCTCTATGCAAGGAATGCTCTTCCCCAACACCCACTTGGCTCCCTCCTTCACCTCCTTTAATGATAAGACAACTTTTCAATCAGGCCTATCCCAGCTGCTCTGTCAAAAGCTGTACACACATGTGCTCAAACAGGTGCACTCACATGTGCCTACCAGGCATTCCGGATCACCTCATTCTGGTCTATTTTTTCCACAGTGTGGATCGCCTTCAATGATATAAAATAATTTGTGATGTGCCTTATCTTCTTCCTCCCACTAGCCTGTAGCCCCATGAGAGTAGAGAGTTCTGTTTTGTTCATTAATGTGACCCAAGCACTTAAGACAAAGACCTACACATAGAGCAGACTCAATCAATATTTGCTGAATGAATAAGAGATTAGAAGTGTTTTTTTTTTTTTTCTACAAAATCCACCCAAGGGAAATACAGAGTGATGGGCAGAGGTTTGAAATTGGGGCCAGGAGGGTAGAAGTTGGCATTGACGAGGATGACAGCTGAGCAAGGTCAGTGGCCATGGGCGGGGTGAGGAGGCTGCAGGTTCGAGCGAGGAAAGGCTTAGGACTGTCAGGACATGGTGGCCGACAGCATGGAAAGTGGAGATGACCTGGTAGGCATGGCAGCCAGGGGGTTGGTGGTGCCAGTCAGGGTCAGGAGAGACGAGAAGCATGCCAATCACTGATGGATGGAAAAGGCACGACAAGCTTAGCTTCAGACACACTGTCTTCCAGGTCTCTGTGGGATGCAGAGTGCCTCTGTAATGGGACTTCAAAAAGCTCATGGAGGGGCTGGTGTTGTGGCACAGTGGGTTAAGCCACCACGTATGAAGTCAGTATCCCATATGTGAGTGCTGGGTAGAGTTCCAGTTGCTCTGCTTCTGATTCAGCTCCTTGCTAACACACCTGGGGAAGCAGCAGAGCCTGTCCCAAGCACTTGGGTCACCGCCTGGCTCCTGATTTCAGCCTGGTGCAGACCTGGCTGTTGCAGCCATTTGGGGAGTGAACCAGTGGTTGGAAGATCTCTCTCTCTCTCTCTCTTTCTCTACTTCTCTCTCTGTTGCACAAGTACATCTTTTCAAAAGTTCGTGGAAAAGTGGAATTAAAAAATAAACTTAGTTTGGTGACTAGAAATTGAAATCCATGTGTACAAGGAATTTTCAAGAAGTTCAAGGGGAATGCGCATTATGAAAAAATTTTGTATGGATTTCAAAACATTTAGCACCAAAACAAACTTATCTTTCAAATCCATTTTCTGTGAACTTTTTGAAGTACTTTCACATTAGTGTCCATTATTGGTTTTATGAATCATCTTTTCTCTCTGCAGACAGCCAGCAGCTCACAAACACACACAATTCACATCAAATATTCCCCAAAATAGAAATAACTGATTACAATGATTAACTGCTCATCCTTTAGCCACTGGCCTTCTTATAGTTTTAGTTGAGGCTTTTAAAATATTATTATTATTATTTTAGTGTTAGCTCATCTATTTTTGCTTTATTTGAAAGGTAGAGAGTGAGTGAGCTTCCATTTCTGGGTTCACTCTCTAAATGCCTGCAGTAGCCGCGGTTAGGCCAGCCTGTAGTCAGGAGCCTAGAACTCAGTCTGAATCTCGCACATGGATGGCAGAGATCCAAGGACTTGAGCCATCACCTGCTGCCTCCCAAGGTGCGCATTAGCAGACAACTGGACTTGGAGGTGGAACTAGAACACGAACCCTGGCATTGTGGTATTGGCTGCAGGCATCCCAAGCAGCGACTTAACTGCTGTGTCAAATGCCTGCCCCCAAATTATTGTTTTAATTGTACATGTTTATGAGGTCAATGTAACAATGGATCAAATCAGACTAGTCAATATCCATCTCCCTAAACATTAAACATTTTTGATTAATTATGTGGTTGGCTCTGTGGCCCAGTAAGTTTATCCTCTGCCTGTGGCACCGGCATCCCATATTGGCGCCGGTTCTAGTCCCAGCTGCTCCTCTTCCAATCAAGCTCTCTGTTATGGCTTGGGAAAGCAGTGGAAGAAGGCACAAGTCCTTGGGCCCCTGCACCCATGTGGGAGACACAGAAGAAGCTCCTGGCTCCTGGCTTTCGATAGGCATAGCTCTGGCTGTTGTGGCCATCTGGAGAGTGAACCAGCAGATCTAAGATCTCTCTCTCTCCCTCTCCCTCTCCCTCTCCCTCTCCCTCTCCCTCTCCCTCTCCCTCTCCCTCTCCCTCTCCCTCTCCCTCTCCCTCCCTCTCCTTCTCTCTGTGTAACTCTAACTTTCAAGTAAATAAATAAATCTTTTTAAAAAATAGTTAATAATAATGCATAAAAACAGGATACAGTCTGATAATTCAGCACACATACAGCGTGTACTGATCACTTTGGGGTAATGTTTTCCTCTACTTTTCACTACCTTATGTTTGGAGGCTTCAATTACTTGAAGTTTTAAAAGAACCCCTTTGGGGCAGTCATTGTGGCACAGAGGTTAAACCATAGCCCTTGGGCATCCCATATGGGTGCTGGTTTGAGTCCTGCTACTCCACTTCTGATTAAGCTCCCTGTTTATGCACCTGGGAAAGCAACAGAGGATGACCCAAGTCACTAGGGCCCCTGCATACATGTGGTAGATCCAGAAGAAGCTCCTGGCTCCTGGCTTCAGCGTGGCACAGCCATGGCCATTGTGACCACTTGGGGAGTAAACCAGCAGATAGAAGATCTCTGTTTCTATCTGTGTTTCTCCTTCTCTCTCTTTGTAACTGTACCTTTCAAATAAAACATAAATTTTTTTAATTGGGGCAGGTGCTGTGGTATAGTGGGTAAAACCACGGCCTGCAGTGCTGGCACCCCATATTAAAAAAAAGAACCCTTTTATAAGGGAAAAGCCAAATACCTTTACCTGTCCCCAATGTGAGTCTATTCCTCCAGACCTCCCGACACTGGCTAATGCTCCTGAACCCGATGATGTCCTTAGCTGGTTTGCTTTAGACCGGAGCAAACACTGTAACCCAGTCCTTGGAAAACCACTCTATTTTTTTTTCTTTCCATAGCTGGCAAGCATGTAGCTTCTCTGCAGATCCTCAAGCAGTAGCCTCCTCTCAGGAGAAACCGGGCCCACTTGCTGGGAACTCCACAACTTTGTTCTTCCTGTTCTCCGTGGCTCCCAGATGGCCACCAGCTGGTCGGGCTATTTCCTGCATTCCAATCCCTTCATCCATCTTCTTGCTTTGCTTTTTGATCTCCCGAGTCTGTTCCACCGCCTTCCAACACCCACCTTCCCACGGCCCTCTTTGGAAACATCTATTTTCTAAGAAAATCTTGAGGGTTTTTTGGAAGCATCACTTCTATTTTCTTGGTGAACTTTTGGGTTGCGGGAAGTGCCAGCTGCGGAGCCACCCCAGGAGCCCAGCTCTGCTCTGGCAGCAGAGGGACTAGATCTGCTGAGGGCGGGATGAGAATTTCCCTGCCTCACAGGGGTCAGAACAGATGACCTGACAACACCGCTGACCCAGCATTTCCCAAGGTGCCACACTTCAGTCTTGGAGCTGCACTCTGCATTTTGGAAACTGTGGCAGGGAGCTGTCTTCACCCTGCTTAGGAATGGGCTGGCAGAGCGATGGGAGGAGGCAGCCTTGGCATTGTCTGAAAGGTCTTCTCGGGAGTCCCAGGTGTTGGCAACAAGTGGCTCTCATGGACTTTTCCAGATGATGGTGAGAAGATTGCGTGGAACGACCATCTGTAGATGGGAACAGGACACCTGTGTGTCTGGGTCTTCGCCCAACTGTGTCAGGCCAGACTGTGGCTGTCCTTGTTCATGGGTCTCAGGGGACACGCCGCATGGGGAGGGTCCCTGTGTAAGAGAGGTCCACATGGGGAGAGGCCAGAGATGCTGGGGTGTGGGGAGGCCAGTGGCTGGGCGCTTGTAAGTCTCGGCTGTGTCTACATCTATGTATGTGCAGGGGCACGTGAGTGTGGTGACTCTGTGGATGTGTATGGATTGTGTGTGCAAACAGGGATGTGTGTGTATGTGTGTGAGAGGGAGAGAGAGAGCAGAGTGCGTGGTACATGCGTCTGTGTGTGTGACCACAGGCTATGTGTGTGAGCCATGTGTGTGTGTGACTATGTATGTGATCACAGGTTATGTGTTGGTGACTTTGTGTGTGAACAGGGACGTGTGCACCCAGGGGATATGTACTGGTGATGCGTGTGAGCACAGTGTGAGGTGTGTGTGTGTGTGTGTGACTGAGTGTGAGCACAAGTTATGTGTGGGTGACTGTGTGCACAGGGATACATGGGTAACTGTGTGTGCACACAGGTGATGCCTGTGAGTGCATAAACAGGGATATGTGTGGATGACTGTAGGTGCATAAATATTTGTGAGGGACTCTGTGTGCATAGGAGATGTGTGGATGACTTTGTACACAAGGTATGTGTGTGAGTCAATGTGTGTGTGAGTGTGAGTGTGTGTGTGAGGGTGCACATCCCTATACTTGGCACTGTGAGGAGTGCCTGGACGTCTGTGTGCGTGAGTGAGTTAGTGTGTGTGTGAGTGTGTGCAAGGGTGCACATCCCTGTACCTGGCACTGCGAGAGTGCCTGGGTGTCTGTGTGCATGTGCAAGGGTGTACATCCCTATACCTGGCACTACGATGGTGCCTGGGTGTCTGTGTGTGTGTGAGTTCGTGTGCAAGGGTGCACATCCCTATACCTGGCACTGCGAGGGTGCCTGGGTGTCTGTGTGTGTGTGTGAGTACGTGTGCAAGGGTACACATCCCTGTACCTGGCACTGCGAGGGTGCCTGGGTGGTGGTGCGTGTCAGTCATAAGGGAGATTTTGGAGGACATACCTGTTTTGTGGCAGGTGTGTGGGGTTGAAATGAGGAGATGTGTTTGGGGATTGACACGGGGATTGGTAGAGGACTGGGTTGGGGTGTCTGCTGGCATGCTGGGGTGTATTTTAAGATGTTTTAAGGGAGATCTGGGGGTGTCTATAGCAGTCTTCACAGGAGTGGCAGTGCGACGACTTGTGGATTTCTTTGTGATGTGTGAGGGGTGTTTGTGGGAGTGAAAACAGATATCAGAGTGTTGATGGTGAATGTGAAGATTCATTTTTTTTCTCATTTTTATTTACTTAGAAGAGAGAGAGAGAGAGAGAGAGAGAGAGCCTAATTGTTTCACTCCAAAAGCCTGCAAAGGCAGGAACTGGGCTGACATTGGAGCCAGGAGCTGGCACCAGTCCAGGTCTCCCACATGGGTGGCAGGAATGACTTGAGCCATCACTGCTGCCTCCCAGGGTCTGCATTGGGAGGAAGCTGGACTCAGGAGTTGGAGCAGGGAGCAAACATGGGCACTCTGGGGTGGGATGTGAGTATCTTAACTGCTAGGCTAAATGTCCACTCCCGTACTTATCTTTGGAGTCGCTAAATACTGTTTTAAGTAAAGCTTGGATCACCACCATGGAAGGATGTTAGCCAGTCATCCCTCTTGTCTGTTAAAGGTATTCTTTAGCTCACTTGAAAGCCAGAAGGCCCAGGCACGTTCATTCTGACTCTTTCAATTTCTGGAAGCCTCTCCAGTTGCAACCCCTGCACCTCCACATCCTCCCTGTGCGGCAGGGCTTTGCTCACCTCCCTGGCAGGGGCTTGTCTGCCACAAGAACCACACTCCAAGACCCCCTGCATGTCGCCTCCTAGAGGGTCGGCAGCTGGCCAACCACACCTGGCCTCCTCCTGGCTGCACCTGCACTGCCTCACTGGCACCGGAAAGGTGGTGCAGGTGTTACTGCCTTCAGGTGACGAAGGAGGACACCGAGGCAGAGATACGTCCTTGGCTAAAGCCAAGGAACATCTGGACGGAGAGCAGAGCCAAGCTTGTGACTCGGCTGGGGATGGTTCATGGCGGAGGCCGGTCCAGAGGCTGGGGCTGCGGCGGGGAGGAAGAGAAACAATGCAGTAAAGGGAGACTTCCCAGGGGCAGCGCGGGCTGCTCTGCATCAGCAGGAATCTCCCAGGGGGACGCCTGACAGGGCTTCCCCAAGCTTGGGAAAGATGCAATGGGAACACCATGCTCGTTTTCCACGGAGCCTTTTGAAGCCCCTCCCACAGTGTGCTGCTCCTTTGATGCCAGACTTTGTAGGCGAGGGGGGCCAAAGCTGCTCAGTCATTCACCACACCTGCTTCCGTTTCTGTGCGTGTTCAACTCTCCTTGCTTCTGTTGCCATGAAGGTGGTCTCGCGACCGACCTCCACACTGCGGCAGAAGTGACATTCTGCATGTCCAAGTACGGGGAACACTCAGTTGCTGCCTTGCCCAAGGTGCTGCTGCCTGGATGAGGAGGACCCCAACCCTCAGGGGAGCTGCAGGTTACCGCTCCCCCCCCCCCACATCGCCACATGGAGACCATCCACTGCATGCAAGAAATCGTGATTTGAGCCGGAAACACAGTTCTTTTCTGAGAAGCCATTGAACGCAGGGGTTGTGCAGGACAGCAGCGTGCCTGCCCTGACTCTCACAGGCTGATTAGGTCATATCTGCACGCTTTGTGCCGAAACTGTTCCCCTGACTGTTTTCTGCGACTTCCCCAGCCCCTGGACCCAACAGGATGCCCTGCTGGATCCTCAGCAATGCGTTTTGAATGAACGGATACATAAACGGAGTCTCCTATAACATCGTAGCCACGACAGGGGGTTTCAGAGCTGACCAGGGAAATAATTACTTGGGCGGTGGGAATGCCAAGTTCTGAGCTGGGAAAGCTGGACAGGAGGAAGAAAAGCAAGTCCAAATCCCACGCTGTCTCAACCCTTGCTGGGTTTCTGCTTACCTCCGTGGTAATCGTCACACAACAAGGTTGTCTCCCCACTTCCAAACAGTGCAGGGCCCCCACTTTTGAATTAATACTTATGAACTTCAGTGCTTATCACCACAGATGCCAAAAGCAGAATGTTCACACATCCCTGCAATACCGCGTCCAAAGAAAAGAAAATTGTCTTCAGGAGGAAAAAGGTGACCCATTGCATTGCCGTCCCAAGCCTCTCCATGGCAGAAACAAACAGCATTCTTCTGTTTAGAAGGGAGGGGCAGCATGCCGTGCTGCAGGAGGTTCAGCCGCTGCGTGAGAGGGCAGCGTCCCCTTTCAGGAAGCTGGGGAAAAGGCTCTGCCTCTGCTTCTGCTCCAGCTCCCTGCTAATGCGCCTGGGAGGCAACAGATCGCGGCTCAAGTCCTTGGGCACCTGCCATCCACATGGAAGACCTGGGTGGGGTTAAGGGCTCTTGACTTTGACATGGTCCAGAATGGGCACTTGCGGGTATTTCGGCAGTGAACCAGTGGATGGAAGATCTCTCTCTCTCTCTCTTTCTCATCTTCTGTCATACCCTGTCTTTTAAATAAATAAATAATCTGTTTTGGTAAAAGGGGCGTGGACAGCTTTTCAGGCTTCTCTGTTTCTCCCCATACAGATGGCCTTTCGCATTCAAGAGACACTGGGGCTGCCCCAACCCTGAGGAGGACAGGCGCCCAGCCAGACGGTGCTGTCCCAATGCCAGGCCTTGGGGTCAGCAGGAGCTCTGCATGGCATCGGAGGGCTGTGGTCACTTCAGCACATTTCCCGCAGCGACCTGCTCTTGGAGTGGCTTCTGGGTTGGAGGAACGCACTGGCCTGATCACAACACATTCATGTATAATGTCTAACATGCTGTGTCTCCTGTGAAACAACTGGTGCTGCTTTGTGGGTGGGAGCTACCATAAGCATTTTGAGGGTCAGTGTGACTGGAGAAGAGAATCCCGAGTGAGTGCCAGACAGACACTGGCACTGTACTCGCTAAATGCCTCGCAAGTGCTATTTCATTAAATCCTCAAGATAATCCCATGGGGTTGGCAAGTCTTATTTCCATTTTACAGATGAGAAGACTGAGGCAGAAAAAGGCTGAATGCACCACTCAAAGTGCAGGAGCCTAAGTAGCAGGGCTGGACTTAGTAAGATTTGTGTAGATTTTGCCCTCAGACAGGTCAGCCTAGGAACAAGCTGTGGTCTTAGCTGAGTTCATGGTATTTGGTACCATTTTCATGCGAAGAGGCCTAAGTCTGAGCGCAAATGGCATCTCAGCCTGCTGAGGATTTTTTCCTAAAGATTTAATTATTTATTTGAAAGGTAGAATTAGAGAGAAAGAGAGAGAGAGAGAAAGTGAGTGTATGTCTTCCAACCTCTGGTTCACTCCCCAAAGGGCCTTGACAGACAGGTCTGGGCCAGTAGAAGCAAGAAGTCTGGAACTCCCTGTGGGTCTCCCATGTGCGTGTCAGGAGCTCAAGCATTGGGCCATCTTCTGCTGCCTTCCCAGGTGCATTAGCAGGGAGCTGGATCAGAAGCAGAGCAGCCAGGACTCGAACTGACCCCCAGATATGGAATGCTGGTGTTGTAAGCAGTAGTTTAACTCACTGTGCCACAACACTGCCCACTGCTGAGGACTTTTTAACCTCAATATGATACATACCAACAAATCTGTGTCAAGTAGGATTTCCCCAGTGCACCACCACTTGGTGGAATTAAGTCAGCATCGCTGGGTTCTGTCACTGTTTTGTGCCACTGTAGTACCATGCAGAAACTCATTTCCTTCCTTCCTTCCTTCCTTCCTTCCTTCCTTCCTTCCTTCCTTCCTTCCTTCCTTCCTTCCTTCCTTCTTTCTTTCTTTCTTTCTTTCTTTCTTTCTTTCTTTCTTTCTTTCTTTCTTTCTTTCTCTCTTCCTTTCTCTCTCTCTCTCTCTCTCTCTCTCTCTCTCTCTCTCTCTCTCTGATTTATTTGTTTGAAAGCCAGAGTTACAGAGAGGTAGAGGCAGAGATAGAGAGAGAGGTCTTCCATCTGCTGGTTCACTCCCCAGTTAGCCACAAGGGCCAGAGCTGCGCCAATCCAAAGTCAGGAGCCAGGAGCTTCTTCTGGGTCTCCCACATGGGTGCAGGGGCCCAAGGACTTGGGCCATCTTCTACTACTCTCCCAGGCCATAGCAGAGAGCTGGATCGGAAGTGGAGCAGCCAGAACCTGAATCGGCACCCCTATGGGATGCCAGCACCGCAGGCAGCAGCCTTACCCGCTAAGGCACAGCACCGGCCCCTCATTGCCTTTCAAGAAGTCACCACACAATGCTCCCTTCCTTCTGTGTCTCTGCTGTTGGCCGCATCCATACGTCCTCTCCCGGGCCTACAGTCTGGCGTCTCTGTGCGCTCCCCTGCTGCCGTTGGTCCCATTTCTGGTAAATCCAATGGGAGTTTTCTCAGTCTTCCGTCTCTGAGGCTCAGCTGCTCATCACCTCTCCTCGCCTGGCATCCCTTCTCCCTTAGCTTCTTCTGCACCTTCCCTGTGGGCCTCGGGTGGGGATCCCCCACTCCCCACCCCACCCCCACCCACGCCCTTCAGTGCTCCTCATGACTGAACCGTCTCCTCTAAGCCAAGGACATTCCTACCCGTACCTCTCTGCTGAATCCCACACTGACACCAGCAGCACCGGGCAGGACCCTTGTTCCTGGAGGCATCTGACTGCTCTGAGTCACCTCACGTTCAATGTATGCAGCAGCACAGCTGGGGCCTCCGATCGGCCAGCCACTACACCTGCTTCCTGGCACCCCAGGCCGATGCAAGGAGCTGGAAACAGGAATGGTGGAGAAGGCACCTAGGCCAGCGTCTACACGGTGTGGGAGAGGTGCCCTGCAAACCCTACTCTCTTTCCTTTCCCTTATCCCTCCTGCTGCCACTGAACCAACAGCCACCGGGCCGGGATGGTGCATGGCCTTGGACCCCCAACTCCCAGCCGTGTGCTTCTCCAGCTAAGCACCATGCTCACTAATCCCAGGTAAACCTTTCCAACCCATGGTTCTCACTCCGCCACTACATCAGAGTGGGGCCCTGTTAGTCACTGGACTAACCTTTAGCTTGCCTTCCAATGTCCTCCACCAGTGGGGCCCCGCATTCACTCAATACTTTTGCCCACACACCACCCAAGTGGGACCTCTTCCCTCCAGGACAGTTGAGCACCCCGACCAGCACCCTTTCTCTCCACAGTTTGTATTTTCTCCTGCTCCATAAGCACCGCCTCACCTGCCCCAGCCCTCTGAATTCCTTGGCATTTATGGTCAAGATCACGCATCCTGTAGCCCCCATGAGTAGCATTTGTTGCGTTCTTACAATACAAGAGCACTTTAAACTGGCGCCGCGGCTCACTAGGCTAATCCTCCGCCTTGCGGCGCCGGCACACCAGGTTCTAGTCCCGGTCGGGGCGCCAGATTCTGTCCCGGTTGCCCCTCTTCCAGGCCAGCTCTCTGCTATGGCCCGGGAGTACAGTGGAGGATGGCCCAAGTGCTTGGGCCCTGCACCCCATGGGAGACCAGGATAAGTACCTGGCTCCTGCCATCGGATCAGCGCGGTGCGCCGTCTGCAGCACACCGGCCGCGGCGACCATTGGAGGGTGAACCAATGGCAAAAGGAAGACCTTTCTCTCTCTCTCTCTCTCTCTCTCTCTCTCTCTCACTGTTCACTCTGCCTGTCAAAAAAAAAAAAAAAAAGCACTTTAAAACATCTGTGGAGGGGTCAGGGTTGTGGTGCTGTGAGTTAAGCCACCATCTTCAACCCAGGCATCCCATAGGAAAACTGCCCATTCGGCTGCTCCACTTTGATCCAGCTCCCTGCCAATGCGCCTGGGAAAGGAGCCAGTGTCAGCCCCTGCCACTTATCTTGGAGACCCAGATGGATTCTGGGCTCCTGGCTTTGGCCTGGACCAGGCCCAGCCATTTGGGTCATTTGTGGTATGAACCATTGGATGGAAGATCTGTCTGTCTCTGATTCTCTCTTTCTCTTTCTCACTCCCTGCCTCCCTTCCCTCCTCTCTCTCTCTCTCTGTATGTGTTACTCTGACTTTCAAATAAATAAATAAATCTTTAAAACAAGACCCACAAAAATGTGTGTAAGGAAAATGGAATTAAAAGGTAATGCATATTTTTTCATGAATGTTCTGAAGCATTCCCACGTGTAAGCACCAATGCAATCACTCCTAAAAATAACTCCAGGCGGGAACTCTCCACCTGATTAGGCAGATGAGGAAGCTCAAGTTCAGATGGGGAACTTGCCTACAACTGCCCCTGGGATCTGACTGGGAAGTTTACACACCCCACTGCTCCCTGTGCGGAACACTCCTGTATTTGTTCCTTTTTTTTGTCTCCTGACAAACATCATTTACTGTGCTATTTTGCTTCCTTTCCAGCGGGTCTGGCTGGGGTTTGAGCACATGGTATTTATTTGATAAACACTCCCTGATTTTGGCTTCTGGCTTCCAGACTTCATAATACTGTGATCCCAAAAGAGTTAAGCAATTTACGAAAGCAGCGGTGACCGGGATTATTTGTCCTGGTAAATAATAGATAATAACCGGAGCCAGGCCAGAGTGACCAGTGACATCCGGGCAGTAAACTGCTTAGCCCCGGTGGCCTTCCTCATCCCATTTCCTCCTGTGGAAGAAAGGAAACCAAGGGAAAACTCAGCGCTCATTGCGATTCGGAGCCCATCCCCTTCCTACTCTCTTACTCAGATCCTCTCAGGGGCTTTGTTGACATTTTCTGCTAACGATTGCCACCCATCTTTCCCAAGAGAGCGCGGCAACCATCAAACACCACTCTTCCCTCGAAGCGATCTGAGCTCCGCAGTCACCTCCCCCACTGCCTGGGAGACCACGTGCCAGAGGCCAGCAACGAGGGGCCCCTGGATGTGGAATATTTACAGTGTCGGTGGCTGGGTGCTGTGGAGCCTAATGGCATTTTTAATCAAGGCAGCCTTCATTAAGACGGGAACAGGCAAGGTGCCCTTGCTCCCGAGGGAAGGCTGACCCAGCACGAGACGGATGCTCCCCTTCGGGTGGGAAATCACGCGGGTCAAGTGCCTTGTCATGCGTTAGAAGCCTTTTTAAGTTTCTAGGCAGCTTGGGCGGGGGGGCGGCCGAGACAAACGTAGCAGGAGGACTCGTGCGATCCATCTTGGTAGCATCAAGGCTACGACACAGCAGCTGCACGGAGACACAGCAATTTGCTAAATGAGTGGTTGGCCACTTTCCAGATGGCCGTGCGACTCGGGGCTTGGATGAATCCTTTATTCCATCGTGCGGCTGTCTGGACTGGGACATGAACGCCCAGGTGACAGCCACAGCAGCAGCTTTGAAATCCTTCTGCGGCAACGTGCTCTATGTCACCAGTGAGGTGGTTTACCAGAGATCAATGGGACGGGGTGGGGGAGGGAGGTGGGAACTCAGCGTGTGCAAAGCCTTTGGGAAAGCTGGCATGGTGACTGAGTGACAGCCACCTTGCAGCATGGCCGCTCAGTTCATCTCAGCCCACTGCACCACTCCATGTGCCTCCCAGGTGCACTGGAGCCGGCAGGTGATCTTAATAAGAGGAGGCAGCAGTATGGAGTTACAAAGCTTGAATATTGGTTGTGTTCTGTGTGGGTTTAAAAAAAAAATGGGCACTGGCCGGCGCCGTGGCTCACTAGGCTAATCCTCCGCCTGTGGTACTGGTACTCCGAGTTCTAGTCCCGATTGGGGCACCGGTTCTGTCCTGGTTCCTCCTCTTCCAGTCCAGCTCTCTGCTGTGGCCCGGGAAGGCAGTGGAGGATGGCCCAAGTGCTTGGGCCCTGCACCCGCATGGGAGACCAGGAGGAAGCACCTGGCTCCTGGCTTCAGATCGGCACAGCGTGCCGGCCATAGTGGCCATTTGGGGAGTGAACCAACAGAAGGAAGACCTTTCTTTCTGTCTCTCTTTCTCACTGTCTAACTCTGCCTGTCGAAAAAATAAAAATGAGCACTGTAAATCATTTCACGTGTGTTTTTGTCTTGGTTCTACTAGGTTGGTTTAAAAATTCCCAAGGATGGGGCCAACATGGTGGCGCAGTAGGCTAATACTCCACCTGTGGCGCCAGCATCCCCTATGGATGCCGATTCTAGTCCCGGGTGCTCCACTTCCGATCCAGCTCTCTGCTATGGCCTGAGAAAGCAGTAGAAGATGGCCTTAGTGCTTGGGCCCCTGCACCCACATGGGAGACGCAGAAGAAGCTCCTGGCTTTGGATTGGCTCAGTTCTGGCAGTTGCAAAAAAAAAAATTCCCAAGGTAGATGAAGGAATAGTCTTAGCTTTCAGCCATGCCTTCCCTTCTCCCCACTCCTAGCACATTATTCCAGCATGGCTTGTGGACTTCTGTAGAGCTGACATCTGGAAGATGCCTGTGAGAGCTGCCAGGGGGTAGGCCAGATGCCCTCAAGCTCCCTGTACTACCAAAGACCGCTTGAAATTAGATTGGGTCAAGTGGGGCTGCTAGATGGGCACGCATTCGGCACCAGCAGGACTGTCCTGGGTTGTGATGGGGATTCAAAGAAAAGGCAGCTCTACCCTGGAGCCTGTTTTATGTTTATTATTATATTAAGCATTTCCCACAGGGGAGGTCTTCACTGGGGTCTTCAGCAGCCTTTTGAGACTGCGATCAGTGAGGCAGGACCTCCCCCCACCCCGCCCCCATGCCCAGATCCCACTGGGCCAGCCGCATCCCTTCCCCCAGCACACAGAGCAGCAGGTTCTTCTGAGGTCGGACTCGGCAGGAACAGCTTAACCTGATGCATGCCGGCAGCAAGCACTTCCTGTCCTATCCTGGGGAAAACTACAGCTGCTTCGGGAGAACCCCGAAGCGCTTCACGAATTATGGAAAAATCCGAGCCTGCTCTGTCCATGCTCCCAAGCTTTCTCCCAACGCGTTTCTCTCCCGGAAGTTTCCTGTCCCTGGGGGCTGGGTCTGCCCTTAGCCTGAAATAAGTGAATTAAACAAACAGGCCTGTCTCGGGGGGGGGGGGGAGAGCATTGCACCCCCACATCTCGGCCACATGCCTTTTGTCCTGAGTCCCCTTGCCTCATCTGACACACTCAGCACAGAGGATTGCTTGGGGGACTGTTTCCCACACTGCCAAGGGTGCTACACACCGAGCGCCATTCTACCCAGCCACACAAGGGATGCCAGGGCTCTGGGGGCCTCGGCTCTCTCCATGGAGATCTTCAGAGTCTGGACTATGCAGACAGACTTGGCAAGGCACCCCAGATGTGCCTGAAGGTGACAGCAATGCAGTCACCCAACCTGGGGATACTTCCGAATCTGTTCAAGTCCTGGACTAAAGACATGACTCAGGAAGGGCATGAAAGTCCACGTGTTAACCCTCCAAAGACACAGGCAGCTACCCTGTGGCTCAGCAGGTTAAGCCACTGCCTTCGATGCTGGCATCCCATATGAGCTCTGGTTCAAGCCCCAGCTGCTCCACTTCGGACCCAGCTACCCGTTAATGCACCTGGAAAAGCAGCAGAAGATGGCCCAAGTGCTTGGACCCCTGCATCCGTGTAGGAGAACTGGCCCAGCCCCTGCCATTTCAACCATCTGGGGAGTGAACCAGTGGATGGAAGATCTCTCTCTCTCTCTCTCTCTCTCTCTGACTCTCTGTAACTCTTGACTTTCAAATACATAAATAAATCTTAAAAAAGAAAAAAGTTTCTTAGTGTGTCCGGTAGAACACTAAGGAATATTATTGGATGGTCTTTAAGTGAATGATCCTGGGACAGAGGCAACCATCAAAGGCAGCCCTGGGGACAGTCTCTCACAACAGCTTTTGCTGTAGCTGGCGATGAACCAACACCCAGGGCTTTGCTGGCTAATTGCAAACCTTGCTTTCCTTAGACTGAATATGGCTACATCCCCATTACAGAGATTCACGACAATCAAGAAACTTGCAAAGTGTGAAAACCTGAAAAGCTGCAGAAAGGTGATTAGGGGACAAATCAGATGACAAGGCAGGCGGTGTGGGTGCTTCTGCTTTATAAATAAACTTGTTTCCCTCCCATGCACCTGTCCTTGTGCTGGATGGCAACACGAGCCCTTTAATGCCACCTTCGCTTTAAGCTGCACCCCCCCCCCCCCAGCCTGGAGATAATTTGATTTTTAAAATGAGCATCACACGAGGCCTTAACTACTGCTTGGAAATGTCGCGACTTGATAGCATTCAAAGGTATTTCCAGAAAGGGTCACCCTTGATTGACATTTTATTCCATTTCAGGGCTGTTAATTAAGAACCGCAGACATTGGGAACAAGGATCAAGGCAGCAGAAGCCGCAAACTAACGCTGAAATAAAATGCAACCCTGATTGGCTTGGAACCCAAATCAAAGCGGGGACTGTCTGTGGGCACCGCCTCGCTCACACCGGTCCACTAGGGGGCAGTGAGCGATCGAGTCTGCGCCCGAGCGGATTCCTGACGGCTGCTATTTATACACCTGAAGGGTGGCAGGCCTTTTACACCAAGCGAGCAGTGCCGCCGCGGTGACAGGTGCAGGCAGCAGCCCGCGCGTGCTACCAGCGCAGGCTGTCAGGAGGATGAAGTGAAATGAGTCATTTGCATTTTTACCAATGAACTTGCATTCTAATGAACAGGCAGTGCGCCTGAACGGGTCCTGGCTTCCCTCCCTGGCTTCCGCTGGAGGGCAGTGACCCCCGCGGCATGGCATCCAGGAGAGCCACCAGGAAAAGGCAGAGCCGGGGAGCCAGGGAGCCCCACCTGCACAGCCGCCCGGGGCTGGCCAGCGCAGGGCACGACTGATGAACCTGTATCCACTTGGGCCAGTTCCAGCCCGGAGGCTGCCTCGGGGCCCAGCCAGTCGCCATCCAGGTCGCGCGCGGTCTGTGTGAAGGGCGCCCCCTCGGGCCGGGCAGCGCAGGGATCCGGCGCCCAGCACACAGGGCCCTGGGTCTGTAGGAGGGCCCAGCTGTCCTGTGCCAGGCCCTTCGCATTGCGAAACGCAAGGCTGCATGGAAAGTCTGGAAGGGAGGCCAGGGGAAGCCAGCCCCGGAGCGAGGCTGGGCTCCGGGCCAGCTGGGTTTCAGCGTGTTCCTGTGCCCTGCTTGTCCCCCTCTAGCGCATCCTTGAGGCGGGGATTCGGCACTGCCCTATCCCAGCCTGCTCTTTCCAGAGAGCCTGGGCTGTGAAGCACCCCACTCCAGGTGTGTTTACCCCTCGCCCCTCTCTCCTCTCTCTCTCCCAGAGAATTCCACCCTAGTTTCTAACTGTGATGCAAAAATGCAGAGAAGGTCTCGTGTCTCGTGGCCATCATAAGACCCTCCCCTGCAGTGGGAGGCAAACCAGTTGTCATTTCTGGGTGCTCCCGCACCGGCGCCTCCACGACCATCCCTGTTCCCAGGCCCCCTTCTTCACCGGTCTACCTGGAACACCGCTAAAGCCTATGGGGCCTGCTGTGGCCCAGATCCCAGCGTGGCCATCGCCTAGGATCAGACAACCTTGGGCAAATGGCATCCCCGCGCCATGCCTCAGTTTCCCCATTCTCCCAGACAGTGATGCTAGCATCCACTTGGTGGGGGTTCTGTGGCGTGGAAGGGAGGTGCCAGGCACACGCGTAAGCATCCCACATGGGTTGCTGGGCACGGTTTACTTCTCAGAGCACTGCCTTTCTTTTTCCATTTTCCTCTCCTCTCAGCCTCCATCTCAGATGCCCCCCCCTCTCTGTACCTCTTGCTTCTCCCCTAGAGGGTGGCAGGTGGACACCTCCCACTCTTCTCCCACTCACACACCTACCTGGTCATCGCTGTAGGGAATCAGGCACGTGCCAGGGTGACAGAGCTAGAACAGGGAAGGCAAGGGAATAACCTCAGGGTCAGAGCTCGGGAGGAGCAAGCCTGGGGCGGGAGGAGATGCCCCCCCCCCCCTGGAGTGCAAGTGACTGGGATGGAGGCCCTTGTTTACTTTGCCTGGATCACAAACAGCTTCAGATTCTCTTCCCCGAATGGTCGACTGGCACCATGCAGATTTGTGATGAAAATAAGAAATTGATTTGTAAAAGCAGCGTGGGAGCCAAGAGGTAACTGTAAGCAGATGCTGTGGTCACAGGCCTTTTGTGAAGTAGGCTCTAAGTCACGGTGGTCATCCTGGAAGAGGAGGCAGGGACTTCCCAGGCGTGGGAGAGGGGAAAGGGGCGACTGGCTCCCCGAATCCCACACCAGATGGGAGAGCCACTGCCCTGAGAATGGAGAAAGACTTGAACACAGGGATGGGGGCAGGGATGCTGGTAGGAGGGCCGAGGGATGCACAGGCCTAGAGAGAGGGTGAGGAAGAGGAGGAGCGGGAGGAGGAAGCAGAGAATGGCCAAAGACAGCCAGGGTTCTGGCTCTTGCTGGAGGCCAATCAAACCTTCAGTGGTGTGTCTACAAAAATCGTAAAATGCTCAGCAAAAAACCAGGGATGAGTGCCAGGATGGGCAGGTGCCCGGGCTGGAGGCCCTGCCGGCGTCTGAGCAGTGCCAGCATTAGTTAGAAGAGCGCTTGACATCGTGTGGCCTCGGTGCACTGAACGGGCACTTTCTCAGTTTGCGTCAGACTTGTTTATGGCTCTTCTGGTTCCAAACACAGGAGGCGTCTACTCGAGGTATTTCTCGCTTGCGCAGTGTTAGAAATCTAGATGCCTTCTAAGTACCTGAATTCTCACCTTTCAGACACTGGGTAGCCTACAATGGACACTGCTGTGTTTTTTTCCCCCGGCATTAAGGAAGCCCAGAGAGAACCATGCTGTTGGTTTGTGCACGCTGCTGAGGGTTTTACACTGTATATTTTGTTCAATGAGCTCATATTCCTGTATATGTTTTTTGCCTTCACTCTCATCCTTAAAAGTGCATGTATGGGTGATATTGTATCCTCTACTCATTGCTGAAAGTAACCTCAAAGCCTCTTTTAGACAATATTGTTATTAATAAACAAGAAAATAAGTAAGCAGATTTTGCTGACTCTGGAAATTTTTACACTTCAATTATCTGCTGAACAGAAATGTTTCTCAAGTTTTGCTGTTAGTAAATCTCTCCTAGCTTCTAGCCTTACAGTCCAGGCTTTTCCACCTCTGAATTCTTTCAAAGATGTATTTACTTTTTATTTGAAAGGCAGAGAGAGAGAGAGAAAGAGAAACTGATTTTTCATCATTTGGTTCACTCCCCCAGGACCACATCAGCCAGGGCTGGGCCAGGCCAAAGCCAGGAGCCAGGAACTTCATCCTGGCCTCCCACATGGGTACAGGAAGCCAAGCACTTGGGCCATCTTCCACTGCTTTCCCGGGTGCATTAGTGAGATGCTGGATGGGAAACAGAGCATCCGGGACTCGAACCAGTGCTCCTACATGGGATGCCGGCACTGCAGACCACAGCTTAACTCACTGTGGCACAACACCCGACCCCACCTCTGTGATTATCAAGACATTCTCCTAGTCTTCCAGTAGATAGTTTACAAATATTTAGATCTTTATTTGTTCTGGAGTTTACTTTTATACATAATATGATATAGAGACTTAATTTTTCCCTAAATAAATAACCAACAGTTATTTCTCAGACTGTTCACCACTAATTTGAAATATCGGTTTCTTCAAATACCACTTTCCATATATTTGCGGAGTCCTCAAAAGATTCATGGAAGATGCATATTGTAAAAAAAACTATTCTTGGATTGCAAACATTTTTTGCACAGAAATGAACTTTTAATTACATTTCCCACGAACTTGTTGAAGTTCCCTCTGTAGGGACATCTATCGCTGATCTACTTGTTTCTTTGGATATCAGTATTTTAATGCACTGTCATTTACTGCAACTTAGTAACATGGCTTGATCCCTCATTATTCTTTTGCAACATCTTCTTGGTCATTTTCACCTACTTGCTCTTCAAAATTAATTTCAGAATCAACTTGTTAGGCTCCAAAATGGTCTCATAGGGATTTTGGTTGGAATACCATTGGATTTGACATTTACCTTGGGGACATCTTCATAATCCATAGTGCCTTTTTCTATCCAAGGACATAGATGCTTCTTCCATATATTTGGGAGTTTTTCTGTCTTTAGAAAGGCTGCTGTTAAGGTTATTTCTCCTTCAGACAGAGAGGGAGGAAGCGAGAAAGATAGTGAAGAGTCAAGTTCACCGGCCCCTCTTCCCAGCAAAGACCAGTGCAGTCCACAGAGACTGTTGAAATCACAAGCCAGGAGTGGGTCTCCAGTTGAGTAAATGACAACAACAAAGACATCATAAATGTCCCTCAAGAAGACGAGGACGCGATGGCCTCAGGAAGTCCCCTCTGAGCCACAGAAATGTCTGTGTGTCTCACCTTTCTACAGGAGATTTCAAGCAGATAATTTACCTCCTTGCACACTATTGTTCTCTCCAACACTACCCTTTCTGAAATCCTTGGTGATTTTCATATCAATCGCTAATAATCCTTCCAGTCCACTGATTTATCATTTCCTTAACCTCAGGCCTCCAGAGGGGCTTGTCTTCTGCACACGGCAGTTACTCATTGCCGTGGTCACACCATTGATTTTTGTGGTTAGTAGTCCCTGGGACCCCATCCTCCAGAATCTCAATGTCAAGGATTCTCTTCCCAGTCTTTCCAGTTTCCGAGTCTACATTCCAGCGCTCGTACTGGAACTTGCAGTCCACTGATCCTGGCACATTTTTGGCTGCCATTGACCCTCTCCTGCCTCATTGTCCTCTTCACCTTTTTTAAATGCAATGGCCCATTGCATACCCACCCTCAACTTCCTAGCACTCTCTCCTTTGTTGCTCTTGCTTGGTGAAACAAACACTCCCAGTTCCATCTGACTTTCTGCCTGCCTCCTGCTTGCATCTACGGGAGTACGTGGCTGGAGCCGAACCATGGACCTGTGCTGAGTGATCTCACTTTACACTCAGGACCACAAACCACAGCTAAGCTCTGAGTGCTTCCTGGAAGCCTGCCCTCATTCCCCATGCTCCAAGACCACCTCTCTTCCCCCTTCCTCTGCAACTCTCAACACATCCTCCCGGGCCTGTTCTCAGCTGAGGACCTGGCTTGCCTGGTCACTGAGAAAATCTAAGCCTTCAAAAGAGACTCTCCACGCAGGAACACACTGTACCTGCACCCAGCGCCCTGCCTTCCCCAGGATGACCTCATCCTCCCCTCCGGATGACCCATCCATGCCCGCCCCAATGCCACCCTACCTTGTGCACTAGGTCCACCACCACTTGCACACTAAGGCAACAGTCCAGCATCTCTCCCCTCTCTGCCCTGCATCCTCAAATCTCAAGTTTTCACTGGAGCATTCCCCTCTGCCCACTATGCTTTAATTCCCCCTCATTGAGGAAAAGAAACCAAGAATGTGTCTCAACCCCTTCTTTGTTCCTCCAACTATTGCCCTTTTTTTCTCCATCCTGTTATTGCCCAGTGACTTGGAGGGAGCATCTTGCTGCTGTCTCTGTTTCTCTCTTCCTGCTGACAATGTTCCCATTGAACTTTCGCCCCTACCTTCCACAAAATCCACCTTATCAACCAACTGCGACCTGGTCAATATGAAAGCCACTGCAAATGCTGTGTCCTCCTCTTTCTAGCAGCTCCCCTTGAGCCCAGAGTTCCAGTAGTCGGCTCAGTACAGCAGCCGTCAACATCCCTCAGCCTCATGGCTTACCTCCAGCTCTCTATGCTGACTCTCTCGTACTGTGCACACACTGGTTACCCTCACTTGGCCCTTCTTTCTCCATAGCACTATCACTTCTAACATCCTACCAGATCGTGTGTCACGTGGAAGGTTTATGATCCACTGGGCCAAGCTGTCTTGCTTATTCTCTTCCCCAATGTATCCCTGTGTCAGGCTTTAAAATGCACACCTGCCTCAGGCGGTGTACCTCTTATCCTAACTGTGTGGAACCAGATGTGTTTCAGACTTCCAGACATTTTCAGAGTTGGGAATATTTGCATAAGATATCTTGGGGGCCGGCACTGTGGCATAGCAAGTAAAGCTGCCACTTGCAGTGCCGGCATTCCACGTGGGCACCAGTTTGAGTCCCGGCTGCTCCACTTCTGATCCAGCTCTCTGCTACGGCCTGGGAAAGCAGTAGAAGATGGTCCAAGCCCTTGGGTCCCTGCACCCATGTGGGAGACCTAGAAGAAACTCCTGGCTCCTGGCTTTGAACTGGCGCAGCACGAGCCGTTGCAGCCAATTGGGGAGTGAACCAGCAGACAGAAGACCTCTCTCTCTCCTCTCTCTCTCTCTCTCTCTTTCTCTCTCTCTCTGCCTCTGCCTCTGCCTCTCTGTAAATCTGCCTTTCAAATACATAAACAAATCTTTAAAAAAAATCTTGGGGATGGGATGCAAGGCTTAACACAAAATTCGTTGGTGTTTCATATGCACCTTGCACATACAGCTTGAAGCCAATTTTATGAAAGCTTTTTCATGTGCCCCACCATGTGAGGCTGGCGGTGGAAGTCCATTTGCGGCATCATGTCAGTACTCAGAAAGCTTTGGACTTTGGAGTATTTTGGACTTGGGGGTTGGGGAAGCTTATCCTGTATGTGCCTGGCAGCTTTCTGGGCCCTTGAAGTGTAATAGATAAAGCCCCTACCCTTAGGGAGCCTACACTGGAGTGGGAGGAGGTGGGGCAATGGTGATGGGTAGATGTGGGGAGTGTGTCTTCAATGAGAGTGGCCTGAGTGGGTGTCGTTGGGGTGAGCCATGTGGGTTTCAAAGGTGATGGCAAATTCAAAGGCCCTGTGGCAAGGGTGGGGCTGAGAGGTCAGTGGCTGAACAGAGGGAGTGGACAGTGAGCCGGGGTTGGGGGGGGCACAGAGGGTAGGGACAGAGAGGCATAAAGGAGGAAAAGTGCCCCCAACACTCAGGAGAGCCCGTCTGGGCTCAGAACACACTAGCAAGAGGAGAGGGAGGGGGAGGAAGAGAGGGCTGAGGGTCCCAGAAGTGCAGGGAGGGCATTGAGTCCCCCAGGAGGAGTGGCTGTGTGAGCTCCAGGCAGGCGGTGCCATGGGTATCCTTGTGCAGGGTTCGGGTCTGAGGGTTCCCTACCCAAAGGCTCCAACATGGGCAAGGGATTGCCTGAAATGACTGATATTATGGGGACATGATGGGAGCTCAAAATAGAATTCTATGGGCCTGATTTTGGAAAATCAAGGAGGTCTGATTGAAGCTGTGGACTGGTATTCACACTTGCTGCCTGATTCTAAGCACGTTGGAATACAGGGCCAGTTGTGTCTCCGGCTTGTCTCTCAGGAATTTCTGCCTCTGGAGCCTGGCCTGGTTTTCTGATAGCCAGACTGGGGAGAGCAAGGCAAGAACTGCCTTCCGGGAAGATCTCCGCTCTGCACGGACTCCCGGGAGGGCCTGTGATCCTGCTCCTGAGTGAAGTCACTGACTGCCCACAGAGAGAGGATTGTTCTGCCAGAACAATCCCAGAAAGACATCTATCCTGGGGAAAAGAGCCCAGGAACGATTCCCCTCACTCGGCAGCTCTGGCAAGAGACCAGGTTCCGGGAGGGAGGGGCTGGGACATGTCTCACAGCAGGAGCGGCCATGTGCTTGTGCGTCAGCCTCAGAAGATGGAGTTTGCAGAGGCCATCTCTGATTGCTTTTCAAAACGCAGAGAGGCCCCACTTAGGACTGATATTCCTTCTTTCTTCAGGAATTTCTATCTCAAGCTAAGCTGTATTTTTCAAAGCTTCATTTATTCGACAAAGCAGATTTATAGAGAAACAGAGACAGACGGACAGACAGAAAGAGATCATCCATCCATTGATTCACTCCCCAGATGGCCGCAGCAGCCACGGCTAGGCCAGGCTGAAACACAGAGCCAGAACTCCATGGCAGGGGCCCAAGCCCTTGGGCCATCTTCCGCTGCCTTCCTAGGTGCCTGGCAGAGAGCTGAATTGGAAGTGGGGGAGCTGAGACTCAAACAGGGCTCTCATATGGGATGCCAAGGTCACAAGCGACACTGCCTTATTTGGGTATTGGGGATAGCGAGGGGGAATTTCACCCATGTGGTTGTGGCTGGGTGATTCATAAGGTTCATTTTGTTGCACCAAATAACCCAAAGTTGCCATAGGTGCTTAGGACAGGGCCCCAATCCCGGGGCCAAGCAGCATGGATCTGATGGCAAGAACACAGGTGTTTGGGAGCTGGAATTCCCAGCGATGCTTGGATTGGCTCCAGGTTTTCCTTCTTTGAACTTTTCTAAATTGCAATGCATTATAATAAATGAGTCCATTTCTGACAAACTTTGGCATTCCAAATGTTAATGATCTTACTATGTTGGAACTGCTTTTGATTAACACACACACACACACACACACACGCTCACTCACTCACTCACTCACCATTCTTCTTTTTTCATCTCTGGAATGCAGAGGGGTCAGATACACAAGTCCATGAGTCTACTTGAGAGCCATCGACTCCCAGTTAGCACAGGCAGTGGGGAGATGGAGGCCAGTGAGGACTGTCCACAAGGGGCAAGGGGTGCTTCTTTTAGACACACAAGGGGGAAGACCTGTCATATTATAGGGCACCCGATGGCTCCAGTTATGAATGGCACATTCCATTCCTTCCATAAACAAAGTCAATGATGTATCAATGTTCCCAACTCATGACCCAGCCAAGAGAAGAATGCTAGCCACTTTTACTTAGCATGTGCCTGTCTCAGACCAAAGGGGCTGTGCTCAGGCATTGAACGGTAGCTGTCACTTATGTGCCAAAGCTAATCTGAAGTGTCATGGGGATTGTCATGTCTTGTAAGGGCCAATCAATGTGCTAATGTCAACTCGGATGAAATCCAGAAGCCAGTGGTGATGCCAATCTCTTTGTGCACCTCAAGGAAGCTGGGAGGGAGCATCAGTGAACAGAGAGGCCTTGCCCCCATGGGATAGGGGCAACTCCCTTTGGGATCTAAGCAGAGCATACTCAAATCTTCCCAGGGTTGGTGACTTCAGGTGCAAGGAGGAGAGACTGGAAGCCATGAGGCAATCAGCTAAAATGTGTAAGAAATGATGGGAACCGACACCGGGACAGTGGTGCAAAACAAGGGGAGAGAAAGGCAAGCACTGGCCGGTGACTGGAAGATGCAGAAGCAGGGTGTAGCTACAGAGAATTCCAAGGTTCCAAACTTGAATACTGAAATGGAGGCTGCTCCAACTCATCAAGATAGAAAACTTCAGGAAAGCTGCAGGACAGTGTTGTTATTGTTGTTGTTGTTGTTTTTAAAGATTTATTTATTTTACTTGAAAGTCAGACTTACAGAGAGAGAGGAGAGGCAGAGAGAGAGGGAGACAGGTCTTCCATCCGCTGGTTCACTCCCCAATTAGCCAAAACAGCTGGAGATGCACTGATCCAAAGCCAGGAGCCAAGAGCTTCCTCCAGGTCTCCCACATGAGTGCAGGGGCCCAAGGACTTGAACCATCTTCTACTCCTTTCCCAGGCCATAGCAGAGAGCTGGATTGGAAGAGGAGCAGCCGGGTCTCGAACCAGCACCCATATGGGATGCCGGCACTGTAGACCAGGGCGTTAACCCACTGCACCACAGCGCTGGCCCCAGAACAGTGTCTTTGATACTGCAAGCTTGAAAGGCCTGTAGGGCATCCACATGGATATAATCTGGTGTTTAGAGGGCAGAAGTGAAGAATCAGATCTTAAATCATGGCCAAAGCCACAGAAATGAAGAGCAACCTTAAAGAAAAAATGTGGTACAAGGAAAGCTAAGGATGGGACCTGAGGGATGGAGGGGGAGCAGCTAGTGTAGCAGAAACAGAGAGAGGACACCATTACCAAGGTCAAGGCCGAGAAATGGTATCAATCACAGGGACTGCTGTAGCAAAGACTCAAAGGAGTCGAAAGGATTTGCCTCTTCTGCCATCAGTGCCTCTGTCTGGAGGGAGACAGTGGGGTCAGAGAGCAGGGACACGGTGGCATCCTGGGCACATGGCAGAAGACCAGGGCTGCACACTGAGATTCCCGATTGTCCAGGCAAGGGGCATGGCCCACCTCAAGCCTCTCACAGCTCTTCCTCCCCGGGCCACCCTCACCCATGTGTTGCCCTGGCTTCCTTGGCTTCTGATGTGACTCTCTGCCTACTTCAGATCTCAGTGTGAATGTGAGCATCTCACTGGGGCCTACCTAACCGCCCTACTCAACGCAACAAACATCTCCCGCATGTATACAACCTGAGCGCTATTTTCTTCTTCCTTTCTATAACGCTGTCACTTTCTAATGTACTGTGTAATTTATTTCTTCATAGCATTTATTGTTTAACGTAAATCCCCCCTACTTGCGTGATCACTCCTTGAGGATTATTTTGTATGCTGAACATTCTCCCATACCTACACCATACCATGGTCCTGCTACGGTACCTGTGGAGTGAATGAGCGTTGCTGACTATGATACGAGGCAGAGGATGCTAACATCTGAAAGAGAGATGCAAATGAAATACTGCTGAGGCACAGAGGAAGAAAAACGAATGGCAGATCATGAGATTGGCAAAAGCTTTGCAAGACAGTGAATGTTATTTCAGCTGGATCTTGGGGATTAGCAGGATTTTAGCAGTCAGAGTAGGGCCTGGGGGTGGGGGCGGGGCAGCAGGTGCTTAGCCTAGTGGGTAAGATGCTGGATGGCCAAGATGTGCACGTTCCACAGCAGAGTGCCTGAGTTCCATTCCTGGCTCGGGTCTCGACTCTAACACAGACCCTGAGGGTAATGAGGTTGGCTCAAGTGCTTGTACTCCTGCCATCCATGTGGGAGACTTGGATTGGGTTCCTGGCTGCCAGCATCAGCCTGGCCCCGTCCTAGCCATTGCAGGCATTTGAGGAGTGAACCAGTGGATAGGAGCTTGCGCATCAGCTTCTCAAATAAAATAACAACAACAAAAAATTAAAAAGAAGCGAAAGTTGAGTGGACATGCAGGGGAGGGGACAGTGACTCCGGGTGGGGAACTGCTCACAGGTGCGGGGAGAGGTAAGCCACCCAGGGGCCGGAGCACAGGGGCCAGAGCACTGGAGCCACAGGGGCGGAGTTGCTGCTCTGGTGTTTGGTTGTGTCTGCCAGACTTCAAGGTGGAGATGGTGAGAAGGTCACCAGAAAGAAGAACCTGAAACGTGCGAGAAGGATCTGCGCTTGAGACACAGGGTCTGAGAGTCCTCAGCACATCAGTGGTGTTCAGAGCCCAGCACCTGGACGCCACCTAACGGAATGAGAGTGAAGAGAAGAGGACCAAGGAAGGAGGCTGAGGGTGCCCCAAGGGGATGAGGCCAGGGAGAGAGGGGAACCCAAAGAGGGCTAGCAAAACAGAGGGAAAGTCAGGAGCGTGGCACCTAGGAAGGCAAGGAGAGACAGTGTAAGAAGATTCACCTGGCTCGGACGTGGCTGCCGAGGGATGCTGGGGAAACTTGCCGAAGTGACTGGTGGGTGATGGCAAGGAATAGGACACTGGCTGGCAGCACACACAGGAGACAGAGGAGTCTGTTCAGTGTGGGTGAGATTAGAGCATCTGTCATTGCTAAAGGAGATGGATGAATTGAGGAAATGTAGGGAGCTAGGTAGCAGGGCTCTCTTGAGGAGATGAGAGAGGCTGGTCTAGGTGGGGAGATCTGCATCACAAAGAGCATGGAGGCCATGGGGTGCAGACAGTGAGAAGGCGGAGTGCATGGTGCAGGTGCACAGGCAGAGTGATGGGGCGGGCGCTGGTGCAAGTTCCTTCCTGATTGCCTCCGCATTCTTAATGAGTGGAGGAACACGGCCACTAGCTGCGATGAAGATGGGGCGTGTTGGAAATTTGAGGGGGGAGGAGAAAGAAAGGAATTCCAGGGCATGTGAGCACCCTGGGACTTGGGGGTGCCTGCCTGGGGGTCCCCAGGGCCTGCTGGAATTTACGGTGAGCCCCTTAGGTGGGGCTGTGTATTTGCTCCCCGTTGCACATGTCCATCAGTTCCTCCCATCTGCACTCCTTCCTCAGCCTCTGAGCTCTGCAAGCCCTGGGCTGCACACAAGCTCAGCGGGGCCACCTGTGCTACGTGGAGCAGAGGCAGGCTGGGCTGCAGGAAAGTTCCCCAGAAAGGCACAGGCAGCAGAGCTCAGGGGAGTCCCCAGCTAGGCTAAGAGACACAGCCCAGGAGCTTGGGAGGTCCTCCTCTGTGGCTGTGATGGATGTGGTGGCAGAAAGGGATGACTAAGAGAAGAGCAGATGGAAGCGACCTTAAGATTAGCTCCCTGACACTGAGCAAACTGAACACCTGCTTTCGCCTCCCACTGCAGGTTCAGAGGGATCCCTGCCCCCTCGCCCTGAGGCCACGCCTCCTGCCAGCACCGAGCCCAGCAGACGTGACCTCTGCAAAGCTCTGGACCCATGGCTTCTGCGGGTGACTCCCCACGGGTGTCATCGGGTAACACGCATCGTCCTGGTGCCTGTCCATTGCACACTTACTTCCTGTGCCGGCCCCCCGGGGGCTTTCCCTGTGTTCATTCATGGCCTCAGGGAAGAAACCCCCCAGTCTACAGACACAGAGTAGGGCCCCCTGGGTGTCTGCCGTCATCTCCCTCAGTCTCTCCAGCCCCAGGCTGACCCATTTCCCTCTCTCTGCCAGAGCCGGTCTCCTACAACATCTGTTTCAGCCTTGGCCGTGGTTAGGGCGCAGGACGCGGTCCGGAGCAGGGCATATGTGGCCCCTAACTAGCTTCCTCATTCTCTCTCTCCTTCAAAGGGGTCCTCCAGGCCCATGTCCCTGAATGCTCATGCTGTGCCCTCCCCTCCTCCATGCCGCTGGGTGCAGCTCCCCTGTGTCTGTGGACTGTCCTGGGAGGGCCCCTCCACTCCTCCTCCAGCTCCAAGGGGACTCCCCTGGGAAGCTGTGCTGTCAGCCTCCCCCAGCTCTGGAGGGTGCACCTTCCTCAGGGTCTCTCCACACCCAGTGCCCATCTCTCTCCGACTCCCATTCCCCACGGGCAAAGGGGGTAGACTATCCACCTCCCCGACAGGGCTGCAAACATGATGAGAAAGCAGTGTTTTGTACTTTTTTTTAAATTAATCTGTTTGAGAGGCAGAGAGAGAGAGAGACAGAGACAGAGAGAGAGAGAGCGAGCGACAGAGATCTTTCCTCTGCTCGAATGAATACAACAGCCAGGGCTGGGCCAGTCTGGAGCCTAGAGCCAGGAACTCCAGTCAGGTCTCTCCCATGGGTGGTGGGGACCCAAGCACTGAGGCCATCACCTGCTGCAGGAAGCTGGACTTGGGAGCCAGAGCTGGGACTTGAACCCAGCTACTACAATGAGGGATGTGAGTGTCTTAACCTGTCCCTTAACTGCTGAACCCAGTGTCTACCCTGAACCCAGTGGGATCTTTGATTTGTTTAAATCTGTACTTTTAAGTTCATTTCGTGGGGAAGCCGAGTCCAAGAAACAGGTATTCTTTTTACACATAAAAACAGGAATGTTGCTAATTTCAGAGTGAAGCCAATCTCTCTTTGGTCTCTTTCTGATATATATATATATTTAATTTATGTATATATATATATGTATTTAAAAAGCTCTAAAATTTTAGGTTTTTCTGCCAAGAAATTCTCTGAAATAGATTGATGTCGTGTGCTCTAGTAAAGCATTTTTGGTTTGTTGTTCTTGTTGTTCTGCTAGTTTTTCTTTTCCCACAGAGCTCGATGTTTAGCCCTAGGTTAGCAGACAAATTGGCAGTAGGACACACTGGGATAAAAAAAAAACAAATTCTTGAAAATGTTTTTATTTGTTTGGTTAGAGAATAGCTATTGAACGTCTTCTACAATCCAAGGCAAGTGCTTGTCTATTTATCGCTCTTGCAAAATATTTCTCTTGCCTCCCTGTTTTATGTTTGTCTCTAAGATTTCTCAGGCTCAGGCATACCCCAGAGTGTGTCTAAAGCAGTGTGAAAGCAGCAAAGTAGAAGTTGCATTGTATCCGCAATCATACATTAAAGGCAATGACAGAGTGAGCGCTGCACATGGTAATTAGTTCACAATGTGCTCCCACAAACGCGTGCAGACACCATGATTAATGCTCCCTGGAGCATTTGGTCCCCGTAACCAGACATCAGTGTACATTACCAGAACTCGCCTCTCCCTGGAGATTATGATAGATACCGTGTTGCTTCTAATACTGCTCTAAGTGATCAGGCCTGGGTGAGAGGGGTGCCAAGGGGGAGATGGAAAGAAAATGCAAAGTGTGTTCTCCAGAGACTTCGCTGGTAACCAGTGAAGAACAAGCCAGCCAGCCTGCAGGGTGGCTCCAGGGAGAAGAGGGATATCAAGCCCAGCCCTACCCCCATACACATACCTGCGGGAGTTCTAGAATCGGTTAAAAGTGCTCTTTCAAACTGGTTTTCTGCTGGTGGGTGCTAAGGCTCAGGAAGTAAGGTAGAGAAAGGAAGCCACCACTTCAGCAGACATCCGGAGCCTCTCTTCTGGTCTCTTGGGACAAGATGAGGGGCTCTCAGAGTGTGACATCATCATCATAGAGCCCTGTTGGTGGCTTTGTCCTAGATGAACCGTTCAGCAAGGGAGGAGAGATATGGTTCAAGTACACAACTCCAGTCCCTAAATATTCGCTGCCATGGGCTGAATGCTTATGCCGCCCACCCCCCAACCCCCTGTTCTTCTGTGACATCCTCACCCGCTGGGTGATGGCATCTGGAGATAGGGCCTCAGGGTGAGATGAGGTCATGATACAATTAGTACTCTTACAAGACACTGACACTCTTCAGCCGGTGTGCATATAGGATGCTGGAGCTGCAGGCTGGGGCTTTAACCCACTGTGCCACTGCACTGGCTCCTGACACTGACACTGAATCGTGCCCTCCTCTATGTGAACACACGCTGAGATGGCAGCCACCTGAGACAGGATGACAGCACTCAGCAGAAACAGACCGGTGGCCTTTCAGCCTCCAGCACTACAGGAAAATCAGTTTCTTGGGGTTGAGCAGGGTCCCCATGACTTGCTGGGACCACAAAAAATGTCCCCCAGAACTGATTCAGCTGGAGAGCTCTCCAGCCAGCCCTGTCCTGCCAAGTATTCATGTAGTCATGAGAACAGTGGGGACCAGCGCTGGCGAAGTCGTGAGTGCCAGACTACTGCCTGCCAAGCTTCATCTCATGAAATCCTCCCACCCACCCAATGAGGTAGGTCCCGTTTGTATTATACCAGTTTTAAAGACAAGGAAGCCAAAGCACAACTTCCCAGGGCTCCAAGTGACACTTGACTTCAGAGACTAAGTTCCTGACTATTGATTTATTGAAAAAAAATCCTGAAGAGTGATTATGGCCAGTACCGCGGCTCACTAGGCTAATCCTCCGCCTTGCAGCGCCGGCACACCGGGTTCTAGTCCCGGTTGGGGCGCCGGATTCTGTCCCGGTTGCCCCTCTTCCAGGCCAGCTCTCTGCTGTGGCCAGGGAGTGCAGTGGAGGATGGCCCAAGTCCTTGGGCCCTGCACCCCATGGGAGACCAGGAGAAGTACCTGACTCCTGCCATCAGATCAGCGCGGTGCGCCGGCCGCAGCGCGCCGGCCGCGGCGGCCATTGGAGGGTGAACCAACAGCAAAAGGAAGATCTTTCCTTTTTCTGTGTCTCTTTCTCTTTCTCACTGTCCACTCTGCCTGTCAAAAAAAAAAAAAAAAAAAAAAAAGAGTGATTATGGTCCATGCCATGGCTAAGCTGACAGTGGGGAACAACAGATGTGGCTCCTGCCCTCCCTGACAAGTAGACAGCCAACAGACGAAGCACTCCCCATCTACACTGTGAGACACGCAGTGAAGGAAAGGAATGGGATCTGTGGGATACAGTTAGCTATGGTGACTAGGAAAGAGCTGTCAGAGAGGCAGGCTGTAAGCTGAGGTGTCTCACTCACGTGAGCATTCCCAGTGCCCAACACCATGGGTGCATAGTAGGTGTTCACCCTATATGGAATGGATGGTTGGAGGAAGGAACAAGAGTGGAGGGCTCAGGCCTGGCATGTTCAGGAGTGTCTGTTCAGTTAGATATGCAATTATACGGCCTGAAGACCAGAGAAGCTGAGGGATGAAAAAGTGAAGGGGGCTTGGATACCATCTGCTGTGCTTTGAACGTGGTTTGTCCCCACTAAAACTCATGTCAAGGCTCAGAAACAATTCAGCAGTGCTGGGAAGTGGGGCCTAGGGGGAGGTGCTTGGACCATGGAGGTGGAGCTCGGGAGACCAGATTCACTATCCTGAGAGGCAGTTATTACTAAGCAAGCTCACCCTCCGTGTTCTGTTTTTTCTGCATGTACCTGCCTCCCTCCTGCCTTCCACCATGAGTTTAAGCGGCATGGGGGCCTCACTAGAAGCCAAGCAGATGCTGGCATTACACCCTTGGATTTCCCAGCCTCCAGGATCACAAGTCAAATAAATATATTTTCTGTATAAATTCCCCAATCTCAAGCATTATGTTATAGCAATTAAAAAACAGGCTGACAACACAGAAAGGAGTGATATTATTGGAGAGGGGATTGGCAACCAGGAAGAAGCAGAGTAGGATGATCAGAGTTGAATTACTCTTGCCACATTTAAAAAGTAGATTAATTCACAATCACATGATTCTAAAGATAATGTCCCCCTCTAGCTTCTCTCTCTTTGCTTACGGAACGGTCCCCTCTGCAGGGAATGACTGGCTGCGTGGAACCCTGACATGTTCCAGTAGAACAGTCACCCAAGTAAAGAGGAAGGGCGGTCCAGTGCCCAGATGAGTGCACCCACGGCCAGGCTTCCCTTGCCCTGGATGGCCAGGCTTCCCCGTAGTCCAGTTTCAGAGGTGCAGCTTCCAGGCCACCAATCTGACAGTAAGGCTCCAAGTTAGACAGCTCAAACAGCTGGAGCTCATGGCTTCTAATAACCAGACTGACTTGCAATAAACTTTAAAATCTCTACTTCACCTCTGCAGAAACAGTTTATCTTCCATTAGCTCTGTAACCCAGGGGCACTGAGCCCGAGCTCACCTGCCCAGCTCCCACCATTTGCCGACCTCTCTGTGGCGTGGTTCTGGACCTGGTCACATGCGGGCCTTTCTCCATCAGCAGTCTGGGCCCTGGGTTCCAGCACTTGGAGACTCAGCCCCAGCTCACCACTCAGCCCCATCCTCTGTAAATGGGATCTTAGCAGATCCTACCTTACAGGACAACCATGAGGATTCAGTGAGACCGTGGGTGAGTCCAATGCCGGGACTCTGTGCTGCTGTTGGAAATTGACAACATAAAGGTGTCAAATCTGCAAAGGGAGGGCTGAAGACCTCCTTCTGCACACTGGAGGGTTAACTCGGTCCTTACCTGAGTTCCCCCTTTCCTAACCTGGCCCCTGGGCCCCTCTTGCCTGTTCACCCCGGAGCTGAGGGAGAGAAAAGTAATTTTGTGGGCCTGAGAAAAACAGTGGACTGTTGGACCTGTTCACATGAGACAGTTGGGCCACTCCAGATTCCACAGCCTCTCCTCTGCCTCTGTGTTAAATGTCTTTCCTTCCACCCACCATATAGTCCAACAGCGGCTCCCTGCCTCCCCAGAGTCTCTCCACTTCTGAGCTGTCAGCCCAGAGAGTCTCCACCAAGCTACTCTTGCAAGCTTTGAACTTCTATGTGTGTAAAAAACATGATAGAGTTATCAATATACTTTTGAAAAGCAAAGTAGACTGAACTTTTAAGTCTAAATGTGGACCTAACATTTTTATTTTACAATAGTTGCTATTATACTGCCACACTGATAATTGTTAATTAATAGAATAACATGTTAATGGATATGTGTAAATTATCAAACTTCATATTAAGATGAATTGTTTTAATAGCCTAGATGATCTGGAGTAATGTTCATGAAATGGTTAAAGCATAGAGGACTAGCGACTTCTGGAAAAGACAAGATGCAGAGGAGAAAACCCTTGGGACTGGTCTTCCGGGGAGCATAGGGTGTCCCATAGTGGGCAGAGCTATGGGGATGCTCTGCAGGCCATGCCCTTCGTAGCCATGCCCCCCACAGCCTCAGCCTCCAGAGACAGGGATCACAATTTATTCCCTCTGCACTGCCATTACCTTTTCCTTCACCCTTGACAGGAAGTTTTCTACTGAGCTGCACCTGCTTTGCCCTGGCGCATTACTGAAGTTCCTCACAACGGCCACTCGTGTTCTTTAGTTCTCCTGATCTCCCTGCCCAGCCTCAGGCTCACTGGGACTGAGTTTTGGTGGATAATATGATAGGAATACTATTTTGAATCCGAACTACAGTGTGCTAAAAAAAAGTACTAAAATTGATGTTTTTCTCATCTGGCCCATCTCTTTTTTCAGGAAGTACTCCCCGAAAGGGGCTCTTTGTATTTGAAGCAGTGACAACACCATGACAATAGGCTGAACAAAGCCATAACTGTGGAGTAGCTTCAGCTCACAGGTGAATTCTAGTGTTTGGGGGAAAGAGTCTCATGACTTTGTCCTCACACCACAAAGGTGCACAGTGGTCTCCCCTTATCCACAGGAGACATACCCCGAGACCCCAAGGAGTGCCTGAAATCCCAGGTAAGACTGAGCTCTATACTTAGAGAGTGCTTTCTGCCATCCATACATTCCTACGATACAGCTTAATGTAGAAACTGGGCACAGTCAGAAACAATCACCAATAGCTAATAATAAAACAGAGCACAAGACAATGTAATAAAAGTGTAGCTGACGAGCTGTTTGTTTTCGGAATTTTCCATTCTGTGTCTTTGGGCCACTGTTGACTGGGTAACTGAAACTGTGGAAGGTGGAAGTGCAGATAGGGACAGTGGCTACACCTGCTGTGTGAATTCAGAGGTGGACGGTCACTCGCCTCCTCACTGGAGACCCATTGGTTCTCACTCGGCGCCGACAATCAGCTTGTTATACTGTGGCGTGCGGAAGATACCCACCACCTTCCTGGGCTTCCGACCGACAGACTTGTCCTAACGAGTACAAATGAACAGCTCAGGGCGTTTTAATAAGAAAGCAGTGTCACCTGTCTGAAGTCATTCTTGTTTGCAATCTGCGTGCTTCACTTTAGAGCTTTCCGGGTTCATCTTCTTCTGGTGGAAAGCACCTTGTCCCCTCCCTGTACGGAGGACTTTCCTCGTGGCTGGGACTTCTAGTGCGGGTCATTAGTGCCCCGGGGGAGAGGCTGGGGTTCTGTATCCTCCAGCCCACCACACAGAGACCTGACTACAGCAAAGGCTCAACTATTCATCAAATGTGACCACAGAAGAATGACGTGAAAGGCAGAACACTCCCTGAAGCGGGTCATGCACTGTTCTTCCTGTCCTTCCCAGCGCTCTCTGCCTTCTGATTTCTGATTCTGAAATTCAGTAAGTTCTCTGAAGACAAACCCCAGCTTAGCGACCTAAATGGACATAACCATGAACGGAGGCGAAAGAGGGAAAATTCTTTTCCATTTGTCATTCATTAAGACGTATGATCAATTATATGATGAAATCATGTGTAATTCAGCACTCCGTCTGATTTCAGAAGCCAGATGAAGCATTATCTGCTACTACATATAGAGATCATATTTTATTTGCATTCCATAGACTAGCAAAATCCAACATGAATATATTATATTCAAGGACACAATTTATGCAATCATGCCACTTAAGGAGCAGTTTAAAATAGCAAATAAAATCAAACTGTAGCACTCAGCATCCTTATCAAATGAAAATCACATACAAAAATCCGCTTTCTTCTTTTCAACTTCAGCTGCAGGGACCAGAAATAAATAGCTCCATCTTCTCTGCTCACGATTAAGGTGTCATCAGGCACGGAGAGAATGGGCAGCCCGGTCCCCCGCATGCCGGCCTCTGTGCCCAGCAGGGAGCAGGAAGGAAACCTGCTTCTGTCGGGCCCAAGCATCAGCTTGCTCCAAGTACTCCAGCTGCAGAAATATGCAGAGGCCAGCCGGGAGAATAAAGGACAAACTCATCAAACACCCACCGTCTTTCCTTGCTTCCAAATATGGAAGCATGGATAACTCCGTGCTTGGACATAATTGTTAGCACGTAAACTTGGTTGCCAACAACTTGGGGGTGATAAACAGGCTATGTCTGCTTAGCTGAGTCCCCCCTGGGCTGCTGACTGCCTCTGCCAGGCTCTTTCTCTAAGGATGATGATTTTGATGATGGTCGTGACAATGACCGCTACTGAGAGTGCACCATGTTCCATGCCATGTGGACTTTGATCTCAAGCTGCATGATAACTGCGGGAGGCAGGGTCTACCATTCGCCCCATTTTACAAGCTGAGAAACTCAAGCTTAAAGAGGTTAAATGACGTGCTCAAGATCAAACACCTAGTAAGTGGCTGAGCAGAGACTTGAGTCTTCGTTGGTCTGAATCTGCAGTACCTCCCAGCAGGACACTTGTCTCATCTAGAATATTAACAGTAAGCCTGTGGAAAACTAATTCTGTTGTCAAAGAAGGAAGGGCTGGGGATATCTTTGATTTAGGAAAATTTTCATTTTCTCTTCATTTTCCTCCAAAGCTTACTTTGCTAGAGGCTTCTCTTCTCCTTCCTGAAATCCTGAATGTTTCTTTTCAAATTAGATGACAATGAGAACACGTATATTAGATGTGGTTAGGGAACTGTCTGAAGGTATAAATAAAGGGGCCTTCCTACTTGGCTTGGTCATTTTAAAATTTAACTTTTTTAAAAAAAGGTTTATTTATTTATTTGAAAGTCAGGTTTACACACAGAGAGAGAGAGGAGAGGCAGAGAGAGAGAGAGAGGTCTTCCATCCACTGGTTCACTCCCCAAATGGCCACAATGGCCAGAGCTGTGCCAATCCAAAGTCAAGAGTCAGGAGCTTCTTCTGGGTCTCCCACATGGGTTCAAGGGCCCAAGGACTTGGACCATGTTCCACTGCTTTCCCAGGCCACAGCAGAGAGCTGGATCAGATGTGGAGGAGCCAGGACTCAAACTGGCACCCACATGGGATGCTGGCACTGCAGGCCATGGCTTTACCTGCTATGCCATAGCACCGGCCCCTTAAAACTTAACTTTAAGGGCAGGTATTTGGCCTAGTGGTTACGACTGGTTAAAATACCTTTGTCCCACCTAGGAGTGCCTGGGCTCAGTGCTTGGCTCCATCTCCTAACTGCAGGTTCTTGTTAATGCAGACCCTGAGAAGAAACAAGTGATGGATCAAGTAGTTGGGTTCCTGCCACCTACATGGGAGATCTGGACCGAGTTCTTGGCTCCTGGCTTTGGCCTTGGCCCAGCCCTGGCCACTGTGGGCACTTGGGAGTGACTCAGCAGCTGGAGCTAGCATGTGTGTGCTCTCTCTCTCCTTCTCTCTCTCATAAATCAGTAATTTTTAGATTTATTTATTTCTTTGAAAAGCAGAATGATAGAGGAGAGATACATGCACACACACACACACACTGACAGAGATCATCCATGGCTGGTTCACTCCTCAAAGGGCCACACAGCCAGGCCTGGGCCAGGCCAATGTCAGGAGCCAGGAGCTTCATCTGCATCTCCCACGTGGGGACGGGGCACAGAGGGCCTCTCGACAGCCTTTGTACCACAGAGGTTAAAGCAGAGCCTGCCCCAGGACAGACTGATTCAATGAATGAGGAACAAGAGAGCGGGCAGATGTCTAGGCAGGCAGCACTCTGAAACACAGGCGATTCGATGGCTTCATAGTAAAGATCTGGGATATTATTACAATATTTAACAATTCACCATTTACAGCCCTTGTTTCTTTTCCCAGCAGAAGTCCTTTAGCTTTATGCAGTCAGAGGTGCAATGGTCTGAATGTTTGTGCTTCCCCCAGATTTCTAAATTGACATCCTAATCCCCGAGGAGATGGTATTAGGAGTTGGGGCCTGTGGAGGTGATGAGCTCATGCATGGGATTAGTGCCCTTGCCCCTGTAAAAGAGGCTTGAGGGAGACCCCTCACCCTGTTCACCGTGTGAGCACACAGTGAGAAAACGCTGTCCGGGAACCAGGGAGCGGCCACATCAGACAGTGGATGGCCAGCATCTTGATCCTGGGCGTCCCAGCCTTCAGAACTGAGAAATAAATTTCTGTTGCTTATAAACCACCCTGTCTAAGGCATTTTGTTCTCATGGAGTGAACAGACCAAGCCAGGAGGGGAGACATTTTACATATAGGTGCCTAAGATTCCTTTCCTAGAGCAGGTGAACTTCTACCCACATCGAAACTTCCACTGCAGTCGGGGGGCTTTGCCCTTGGAAGGGGCAGCTGGTGACTGCACCAGCCCACGGCTTCCCAGGTGTGTTTTATTTAAACTCCAGGGACAGCATCATAGATCTTTACCTTGAAGAATGTTGTTCTGTACTTTAAGATGTAACCTGAACTTTAACCAATAGAACTTAAGCAATTTGTCTCCTTATAAAAGGCATTTTTATCTTTTATCTTATGAATTCAACCTTATTCATATTCTTGGCTAACAGCTGGGCTCACCAAGATGGCAGAACCCTTAAAGTATTTCATTGCTGAAGACTGGGGATGGGGAAAGTCACAAAGTCTTTGGAAAAAGCAAATATACCAATAACTGTGATCTAACAAGCAGCTTTCTCCCCCTTTTCAAGAAAAGACCCTAAATATTTTGCTGGCCTGTTGTAATAGGTAATTTGAAAATATTTTTTCCCATATAGACTATCCTATAAATCAGAGAGGTCTTAGTAGAAATTATAGTTCAGGCTGAGAGTGATCTTCTAGATAGATCATTAAGCTTAATTGGTTTCTATGGTTAAGGCTTTAACAGTGGTTTCAATGATCGCACGTTGTAAAATCCATTTACTTTATTCTGTGACCTCATACTCTGCTTCATTATGTATGTGAAAGTTTCCATATCCAACAGCTGTCTTCCTCTCTTTTCATACTCCTGGAAGCAAAAAAAAAAAAAAAGAATAATTAGCTATGAACACAGTCGCATTTTGTTTAGTCTAGGATCAAGAGCACAAAGAATTGGAAGCCTAATTAGACTTACCTAAACTCTGTCAACCTCTCACACGCTATCTCTTTTGTTCATTTCTCTGATACATTCACAATTTGTTTCTAATTCCACTAAGAAGTGCCAATTAGACATTTCTTCCTCGTTATCTTATAGAAATGAAAAGAATTGTTCTTTTCACTGAAAAAGCAACCATCAAAGAGAAAGTCAAATTATTCACATGGATGTTCTGAAAGTTCACCTGGCCAATTCCTGCCTGAAAAAGCACATGCAAGTGCCACAGCTCTTCAAGGGTCACTTGATGTTTGATCTCTTAAAAACAAAAAGAAAAGAAATTAAAAGCATCATGCTAACAATAATGCCCACAAAACACAGTTTCTAGAGACCCATCATTTCTCTCTATATGAGGCCAGTGAACAGCAGAACCTCCAATGAACACTGAAGATGTTTCAACCCTTACTGTTCCAAATCTCTACTCCAGTTCACTTGACTCCCTGGCCCTGAATTCTGGGCTAGGTTGGCAGGACTGGGCTGGGAAGAAGGAGGAGGTGAGGAAATCAGCGGAGGAAAGGGAGGATAGGATAGGCATTTACTTGGGAGAGAATGGAGGAAGGTAATAATAATAATAATATTAATAATAATCAGAAGCAGGACTGATATGGGAGAAGGGAGGCTGAAGATATATGGTGATGTCACTTTCTGATCTCTCTTCCTGGGGTCCTGTTCCCCTCAGCCACCTCTGCCACATCCCCCGCCCTATCCCACCTCACCCAGGCTGACCTGGGACAGGCCTGGAAGGAACCGACCTGCCGCTTCTTCCTGGGGTAAATTCTCTGAGGCTCTGGCTAGAGGCTTGTGCTCCCTGGGTGTTGGGGAAACGAGGTCTTAGCCCTTTTAGTCATCGCCCTCAGCCTCAATAGGTGACCAGAGGATGTCTTCTCCTCACTCAAGTCTCTTAGCCGTGATCCCGACAATTGGGAGTTCATAAACGAAAACCCCACACTTGCAGCTTAGAATGAATTGTCACCAATGGGTACTGTCAAGTTAAACTCTGATGCTTTTGTCCCCTCTCATGAGGCCTCAGGAAGATCAGCAAAGGAGGTAATTGGCTTTTTCCCCAATAGGATCATCTTCTGAAATCCCTGTGTGCCAGCCTCCAAGGTGGGACCGCCACCCCTGCCCCCTTGGCAGTCAGACTCACAGCAAAGCCATCGGGACCCCCGTTTTGCCAGATGGAAGCACCTTACAATTCTCTTTTCCTTTTTAATTTGTTTTTGCTCATCAAGGAATAAAATCGGAAACCCAGTTCAAGAGTAGAGAAATAATCTGGAGTGTCAGATTGAAATTCCTTGTAGGGCTCTTCTGGCAAGACCTGAACCTACAAGGTAACACACAAAATTGGACTGAAGGAAAAGATGGCAGTAGTGGTTAAATGCACTCAAAAGACAACTACATCAAACCGAGGGGCCATATCCCTTCCCAGAGAAAAGACATTTCCACTGGACAAAGTCAAAGTTTTCTTTGATAAGAATTCCTCTAAAATCTGAAAAAGCAGAAGAGAGTTTACTAGGTGCACATATAACACATATGAAGAAGACATAGTGGTCGAAACTTTAACAAGGCAATGATGTCTCTAAGAGTATGCATGTGACTTCTTGTCCTAAACCCTAGATGTGAAGTTCAAGGACTAGATTTTCTTTTTTTTTAGGATTTAAAAATTATTTTCCTTGAAACTGACAAGTTACAGGGAAGAATGGAGCTATAATTTGTATAGGTCCATGGGTTAAATTCTTGGTCCCAAACTCTTTTTTAATGCTGAATGGATGAATGGTAATGGTTAATAGGATCTAACCATGGTGTCCATGGTGGGCCCATAGAGGTCTTTAGGTCCCTGGGAGCTTGGCCCCTGGAGAGTAGTTGCATTGAGAGGGCTGGTTACAGAAGCAGGAGAGCCTCTCCTCACTACTCTCTCTCCACGTACCGGGTTCACCACTCACTGCCCTCATCAGACACAAGACCAGCAGGGCTGCCTGAACTTACACTGTGAACCTCCAAAACCCTGAGCCAAAATACTATTATCTCAATTTTTCAGAACCTTTATAATTCTAAATATACAATATGAATACTTGATTAGCCCATAAACTACACAAGTTTATTCCTAGCATAACAAAGTGACTGTGGATCTGTAAAATGTATTCCAAACATAGCACGTATATTACCCCTGCTGCTAACTCCCATCTTTCTGCCACCGCCGAATGTCTTTTTCTCTAAGAGTCACTATTTCCTAAAATGTTCGGCCATGATAGTTATTTGTCTACTAACAATCTCATAACGTGGCATTGGCCTTTTTACCTCCCTCTACCTCCATTACTGAAAAATGACAACAACAACAACAAAAGTTGCCCTACCTCCCAGGAGAGGGCTCCCCAATCCAGAAAGAGACTAACTCACCTCTCTGGATGAACTGACCAGAAATGCTGCTGAGAGTGGAGCAAAAGTGCTCATCAAGAACAGCGGTGAGAGGCAGGAAATCTAAGCCAGCATGATTTTATAATTTATAAAGGGGTTATCGTGATTTCCATTTGAGCACAACAGGCAGCCAACGAGGCTCACTTTCTCCCCGCACTGCTTCTCCCGAGTGCCACCCCGACAACCATCCCACTGCCCTTGGCCACACCTCCATCTCCCCAGCAGGACACACCCGCAGCAAGCCTTGCTCTTCCTCTTGGTCAACGTGCTCATCTTCCCCTCCTTGGCTACAGTGAGCTTCCTGCCTCTCTCTCCCAACTTCTACACAAGTAAGGCAGTGGAGGAGAGGCAACTACAGATTTCTCAAGTTCTGGGTCCCAAACTATGTCAACTAACTTTCCATTGTTCTGCAGAAAACAGTCTCCCGGGACTGATCACACCTGAGAGCGATCATTACCAACTTCTTCTGAAAAGGCGGCCACATAAATACGTCTTGGAGAGACACAGCTACAAAACAGGGCCGTTATTGTGCTTTTCCTTGAAATTATAAATCAGGCCTTCACATAATTGCATGTTTTAAAGGCAAATTTGGAACACAAAGCAGAGAAAACATATGTCCCTTCTGGGTGCTCGTGTGCTTGGCAGAGCTTGAAAATTCCTAACTGCCATGGACAGCCCGTCACACTGTAGCATGAAAAAGCTTGAATGACTTGTTTTCCTACAAACGAAAACAGAGGGAAAAGGCTGACTATTTCACATCCAAACTGTCACAGCTATAGTGACAACCATAACTAACGCAGCCTGCAATCGTGGACTTGACTTTTAAAGATATTATCTACTGCCAGGCAATGCATTTTGTTCCATTCAAATGCAATTTCATAGAAAACTACCTGGATAATTCCCTAATAGACTATATTAGAGGGGATTCAGGGAGCAATGATTCAGCTTGTCCTTACATCGGAGGCTCCCCAAAGCAAGCCGGTTTTATGATTAGAGTGGTTTTCCCATAAGGATTCATTTGCCTGCTGGTTGCTCATTTGCATTGCAAATGAGCTCTCCTATTGTTACAACCCCGACATCTCTTTGCTTCTCATTCTAAGAGTCTCCTCTGTCTGGGTGGCTTAGGGATAATTTCACATCTAAGACAAGGGAATTGGCTAATTGATTGAATAAAGTATCCTTTTGGAAATCTGTTTCCTGAGTGGCTGTCTCTACAGCTTCAGGAAATAGACGTGATCCAGTGGGTTTAAGATTCTAAAAGAGAAAGTCACTCAGGGGGCTTTAGGGGGAGGTCTCTGAGTTGAAACGGAGAGGATTCCATGCCTGATTAAGGGGAAGCTGCAGGCAGTTCTTCAATGAGCCTAAATTCCGAAAGCTCCTGCGTTTAAGAAAAAACAGAGACAAAACTGTGACATCACCAATGGAAGAAGAGCAGAAGAGAGGCCTGGGCGTTGGTGCCAGGAATTTTCAAATCTACCATAAGCTGAGGTTTTAAAAAGATTGTCCTTTAGCCATGTTAGGAGCTGGAAGATCAGACGAGTGGCTTCCATTCTAAAGTCATTCACGCAGGCTGAGGCAGCCCTGCCACTAACAGCTGACCAGGTGCTGGCTGGTTTACAGGCAGGTTTCTGTTCATGCTTACAAGGGAGAGGCCAGCATTGCCTCAGCTGTTGGGAAACTCAGGCACGCAAGGTTAACGGACTTGCCTGGCATCCCACAGCTTCTAAGGGCTGGCACAGGGTCTTGTGGGTCACTCAAGCCCATCTCTTTGTCTGCTCTCCAACCCCTGCCTAAGGTTCCAGCCTGGTCCAAGCAGAACCCAGACGGATGAGCAGGGGCAGAAGCTGTAGACTTCCAGGCCTCTCCTATGGCCGTCATCGCTCAGGTCTCTTGCATCCATACAATCTAAAAATCAGTGGATGGTTTCATCTCAAGTGCCGTATCCCCTAAAAGGTGAACCTCAAATTTCTGTTTACTTGGAACTATTCTTCCTTTATTGCTCTTTTTTTTTTTAAAGATTTTATTTATTTATTTGAGACGTAGTTACACAGAGAGAGAGAGGGAAAGACAGAGAGAGAGGTCTTCCATCCACTGGTTCACTCCCCAAATGGCCGCAATGGCTGGAGCTGCGCCGATCTGAAGCCAGGAGCCAGGAGCTTCTTCTGGGTCTCCCACGTGGTGCAGGGGCCCAAGCAGCCCAGGCATTTCCCAGCTCGCTTCTCTAAATTAATCTAAAATGAAGACATGGCTGCTTTTCCAGCTGCTTGAGTACAATACATGGGCTGGAAATGGCTCGAAAAAGAACAGAGAGAGAGAGCGAAAGTGCTTCCTCCAGCCTTACCCAAAGCTCATTTTGCTTACACACATTGCTCCGTTGTTGCTACACTGAGTACTGTGTTGACCAGGATGCTGAGAGCACAGATTAGCTCTTTCTGTTAAGAGTTCTGGAGGCGGAGGGAGAGCTTCATCATCATATGGAAAAGACAAAGCAAAGCACCTTACAACCCAAGAGGCACCCTTGTTTCTTTCCTGTGGGGAGACTGAGGCCCGCCCGGAGAAGACGAATGACTTGCCTAAGGTCACATCACTGGCAAGTGGTGAGACTGGAAGCCTCGTTCTTTCTGTTACGAGTGGGGCCAACTCATCCTCTTTGTACAAGTTTGTTGAAACACATACAGAAGCGGGAAGAAAAGGGACATTGTCAGGGTCCTTCTGTGGGTTCCTCCTGCCTTCTTTCCTAGCTGCCCTCTCCTCCAGGTCGTGCCCTGCCATGAGGTGCCAGTGCCTACACTTGCGTCTTATACCCCCTTTCTAGGCTGTCTCCTGAGGGCACCTCCTTGCTTACCCCATGTGACTTTCCTACCTGTTAGGTTGCAAAGACTGAAACGTTCTTGCCATACCCTCTGGAGGTCTGGACACCAGATGTTGGGTCCAATACCAGAGAAGGCCAGAAGCCTGGGGAGAGGATCAATCAAAATAAATCCAACCCTTCTGCTCACTGTTGTGCTGGTTAAAGATGCAAGGAGGGCCGGTGCCATGGCTCACTAGGCTAATCCTCCACCTGCAGCGTTCCGGTTCTGTCCCGGTTGCTCCTCTTCCAGTCCAGCTCTCTGCTGTGGCCTGGGAGTGCAGTGGAGGATGGCCCAAGTGCTTGGGCCACTGCACCTGCATGGGAGAACAGTAAGAGGCACCTGGCTCCTGGTTTCGGATCGGAGCAGCGCCGGCCATAGTGGTCATTTGGGGAGTGAACCAATGGATGGAAGACCTTTCTCTCTGTCTCTACCTCTCACTGTCTCAAACTCTACCTGTCAAAAAAAAAAAAAAGATGTAAGGAGACAGGGATCAGAGAAAGAGCCAAAGGAACTATGCAACCACACTATTACCCAGGTTTGTGGCTAAAACTTCTCCCATGTCTGGCAACCTCAAATCACTTCTGCTGCAAAGCTACCACTCAAAACCAGTGCCAGCCAAAAATATCCAACATGGCTGCCTGCCTTGTTTCCACTATGACCTACAGTTAATTACATATCATCAGAACAGAATTACCAAGACTGACACTCCTACTCCCATCATGCACCTGATGCCAGGACACTTCCAAGAATTCAAAAAAAATGCCAGATTTGGAGGTCACAAAGTTCTTGGAAATCCTCACTGTTTCTTGGAAAACAGTATGCAAAACACAACCCAAAATGTCTCCAGATCATATAAAAAGGTGGCCTCAAACCTCATAGATTGCAGCTAACTCTACAGTATGCCCGTACTCCATCTTAAATATGTACTTTGGCTTTACAAATAAGTCTTATCCCTCTTTTATTTACATCTTGTCCTTTAATTTCTTCATGCACTGGAGAAAAGAACCAGAATTTACCCATCCACACACTAAGGGCCTACATCTCTTGTCCTGTAATTCCTCCCATCCTGATTCTGGCCTTGGCCACATAACTTTGGTTGCTAGAAATCTTAAAGATTTATTTTTTATTTGTTTGAAAGGCAGAGTTACAGAGAGAGAAAGAGAGAAAAGAGAGAGAGAGAAAGAGAGAGAGAGAGAGATCTTCCATCCACTGGTTCACTCCTCAAATGACTGCAATGGCCAGGCCTGGGCCAAGCCAAAGCCTCCTCCACTGATTTCTCAGGCACATTAGCAGGGAGCTGGATCAGAAGTGGAGCAGCCAGGTCTTGAACCAGCATCTCAGGAAGAGGCCTAACCCATTCTGGAAATTTTAAAAACATGTGACAAACAGAGGCTTAAAAAGTGTTTATACAGCTAGGCACATCATCACACCCATGCCATTGCCATGAGAACACAACCAGGCTAGCTGCTAGAAGATGAGGCACGCAGAGCAGGCCAGATTACCAGAGGCAGCCCTGCCAAGTTGGATCAGTCAACAGCCTGCTGGTTTCCAGATGTGGGAGCCCGCTAATGCCAATGAACAGTGCTGTCTAGCCTACTTCACAGTGCGATGCCACTGAGGTTTTGTGGTTACTTGTGAGGCAGCATTACTGCCTCAGTAGAGAGCTGAAACACCATGAACTCCTGTGCTGTTTGGGTCTACCGCTGGCACAGAGCCTGAAACATCCCAGCCAAGGTTAGGTACTATAGATCATGGCCTTTGAACTTTCCTTTTTCCCCTAAAGATTTAAGTATTGATCGGAGATGGGGGTGGAAGGGAGAGACAGAGAAACAGAGAGGTGTCTTCCATCTACTGGTTCACTCCGGAAATGCCTGAAACAGCCAGTGGTGGAGCCAGGGACTCCATCCAGGTTTCCCACACGAGTGGTAGGGGTGAAGTACTTGAGCTATCATCAGCTGCTTCCCAGGTGCATTAGCAGGAAGCTGGATCAGAAGCATACAAGCCAGGACTTAACTGGAGCTCCAACAGGGGATGCAGGCATCACAGTGGTGGTTAACTCTGCTGTGCCACAACATCAGCTTTTCAAAATTTCTTTTATACCACAACCCTTAGCATGACTCTACTCAACATATCCACAGGCAAGCTACAGGTTTTGTTTATATAAACATATAAATAAGGGTGCTTCAAAAAGCTCATGGAGGGGTCGGTGCTGTGGCACAGCGGGTTAATGCCCTCGCCTGAAGTGGTGCACCAGCATCCTATATGGGCACTGGTTTGAGACCCAGCTGCTCCACTTCCAATCTGGCTCTCTGCTATGACCTGGGAAAGCAGTAGAAGATGGCCCAAGTCCTTGGGCCCCTGCACCCACGTGGGAGACCCAGAAGAAGCTCCTGGCTCCTGGCTTTGGATCAGCGCAGCTCCGGCCAGATGGAAGACCTCTTTCTCTCTCTCTGCCTCTCCTCTCTGTGTAACTATGACTTTCAAATAAATAAATAAATAAATATTTTTTTTAAAAAAGCTCACAGAAAATGGATAAGTTTATTTTGGTGTAGAAACTATCTGAAATCCATACATGTGAGAGCCCTTCAGAAAGTTCATAAAAGATGCGTATTATGAAAAAACTATGGATTTCAAAAATGCTTTGTATCAAAACAAACTTATTTTTACTTTATTTCTCTTTTAAAGATTTATTTTATTTATTTGAAAGGCAGAGTTACAGAGAAAAGTAAAGGAAGTATGGAGGGAGGGAGGGAAGGAGAGGCGGGGAGAGAGAGAGAGAGAGAAAGAGAGAGATATCTTCAATTTGCTGGTTCACTCCCTAAATGGCCACAAATGGCTGGGGCTGGGCTGATCTGAAGCCAGGAGCCAGGAACTCCATCCAGATCTACATGGGTGGCTGGGACCCAAGCACTTGGGTCACCTTCCATTGCCTTTCCAGGTGCATAATCAGGGCCCTGGATCAGAAGTGGAGCAACCAGAACCTGAACCAGCACACTGATATGGGAGGCTGGCGCTGCAGGCAGCGGCTTAACCCTCGGTACCACAATACCACCTGTAGGCTCCCTTTCTAAATTCCATTTTCCATGAACTTTTTGAAGTCTATATTCTGTCCTGTTTTTTTTTTTTTTTTTCACCCTCTATTTCCTTTTTCTCCCCCTACAACTTGTGTTTATCATCTACTAAGCTGACTTCTTGACCCATGGGTGAACTCTTTCCAGCTCGGTAACTCTGGGGTGGGTGTTGGGTGTTGGGTGTGGCGGTTAAGCCGCCGCTTGGGATGCCCGGGTCCCACACAGGAATGTCTGGGTTCCAGTCCTGACTCTGCTCCTGACTCCAGACCAGAATGAGATGATCCAGCCGGAGCTGTGCTCTCTACTGAAATACAAAAACACCTGCAAAAGTAAATGGAAGCTATTATTGAGTTTTTCACTCCTGACCGAGAAACTTCCAGAATTTTCCCTTGAAAACGAGAAGAGTACTATATGAAGAGGCTGACTTAGAGTGATGGGGAGAACCAATTTGGGGTCCTTGGCAATGCAAGCATTCTTGAGGTTCTGGTGATAAACTCTAATGGCTCGTAAGTGGGCCAGTTCTGCCACCTCCTCCTGCCTTCCCTGGGCTCTTTCCTGCTGTCAACAAAGAAGTGAGTGGGGAAGCTGAAACCGGCTTCATCTCCTATCTGAAGCCAGTATTCTGCTCTATGAGCAACTCTGGCTCTTGCATGTTCTAACGCTAATTAAAAATAGTTCCCCACAGCTAAACATGTGCCACTGAGGCCAAGCCTCTTGCTTTGAAGTGGCATCATTCGCATCCTCCTGCACAGCCTGGACCTGCCCACACATCTCTCACCAGGAGCTTCAGATCCTGTCACTATGCTGCGATGGCCGCAGGGAGCCTCAAGGCCTCAGAGGCACCCGGCCAAAAACAGTCCAGGCACGGCAAGCTTGAGGAAACGTGCTCACTGCCCTGGTTAACCCAACTCGTAAAGAATCCAAAGCCAGACTCAGTTATTTCTGTATGTTGGCTACCGTGAATGACACTAGTGTGCACACAGGATCCAGATTTCAATCATTTGGGGTATAAACCTAGAAGTGGGGTCTCTGGAGCAAACGGGGGTCTATTTTTAACTTTTTGAGGCACATCCATAAAGTTTCAGTTGGCAAGATGAATTGGCTCTAGGGATCTGCTGTACAGCTCAGCATCTTCTGTTTTTAGCAACTGGTTAGTAGGGTAGATCTCACTCGAAGTGTTCCATCACTTACACATGCAAAAGGACCCAAGCAAACACTTAGAGGTGATGGACGGCTATCACCTCGATTCTGGTAATGGTTTCCCATGTGTGTGCGGTTGTCCAAACTCATCAAATTGCACCCATTAGATATATACAATTTCTTGTCTGTAAGTTGCACCTCAACAAAGCTGTAAAACAAAAGTGGGAGCAGGCATTTGGTCTAGAAGTTCAGATACGTAGGTCCCACGTAGGAATACCTGGATTTGATGCCCAGCTCTGATGCCTGACTCCAGCTTTCTGCTGATGTGCACCCGAGGAGGGCAACTGGGTTCTAGCCATGTGGGAGCCTGGATGGCATTCCTGGCTCCTGGCTTCAGCCCTGACCCAGGCCTAGTAACTGTAGGCATTTGAGGACTGAACCAGTGGATAGCACTGCCTGATCGCTCGCTCTCGCGTGCTCTCTCTCAAATTAAAAATCAAAACAAAACGAAACCTCTGAGTGGCCACCAGTTAACCCCCACCCCACCACCCCCCAACTAGGAAATGATTCACAAAGGTCACCATTCCTCACTTAATCCCTGAAGACTGAAAAAGGGGTTGATGGGCAAAGGGCAGAGCCTACACAGATGGCTTTAGTAGGCACAGACTCAAGAGGTGACCAGGAATAGATTCCTGTGGGGCCCTCTGTGGCTGGGAGTCTCAGCACATGGGGGCCACAGGTGTTAGATCTCTTGACCACAACCACTGCACATCAGACTCAACACTCAATGCAGAAAACAAAAGTTTCACCATTCATTAATTGCACCTGTGCTGGGAGACACACTCTAGCATTAAATGTTGTCTTTTTTGTTGTTGTTGTTTGTAAAATGCCAATCATATGCCAGTAGGTGAATTTCCTGACCCATTGATCTCATCCACAGCATGAATTTATCTGGCCTTTAGGATATACAAAGTCGCTTCAAAATGTTCAAGGAAAATGGAATTAAAAGATTAGTTGATGTTGGCAAAAAAAAAAGTTGAAATCCATGCATATGAAGCGGTCTTCGAAAAGTTCATGGAGGGGCCAGCATTGTGGCCTAGGGAGTAAAGCTGCCGCCTGCAGCACCATTGCCCCATATGAGCCCATATGGGATAGGCACTGGTTTGAGTTTCTGCTGCTCCACTTTTGGTCCAGCTCTCTGCTAATGCACCTGGGAGGGCACTGGAAGATGACCCAAGTGCATTAACCTCTGTGCCCAAGTGGGAGACACAGAAGAAGCTCCTGGTTCCTGGCCTCTGGTAGGCTCAGCTCTGACCATTGCAGCCATTTGGGGGAGTTAACCAGTGTACGAAGACCTCTTTCTCTCTCTCTCTCTAACTCTGCCTTTCAAATCAATCAATAAATCTTAAAAAAAAAAAAAAACAGTTCATAGAAAATGCAAATTATGAAAAATGAGGCACTCCATTTCTCAAGAATTTTGTAAGTGCCCTCCCATTATCTGCACAGATCATTAAGGCAAAAAGAACCACACTCAGTGCTCACCTCCTCCTGGTCCCCTTCCCACCGCCCAGTTCAGCACCCGTCCCCTTTCTGCTTTGCCAGCACCGCTGCTGTGACCTCCCCTGCACTCCTCCCACCAAGTGGCCTGCATTTCCTACAGCCGTGGAGCGCCTCCTCAAGGCCCATCGCCAGTCCTACCTCCTGCATAAAGCCCTCCTTGTCCCCAGCCCAGAAGCCAGCGTGCTCCCCTGTGTCCCCATCAGGAGCACACGTCATCCTCTCCCACTGCACTCCTACCTCCTGCAAATTAGCCATGACCCCCTCAACTGGCCATTTCTGTGTGGTTTACCTAATGTCATTAAACAGCCTCACATACCCTCTTTAACCCTTTTCTAAACAAGAGGAATCATGAAATCCCAGATTTGATGTCCTTGCTATATTCCTGGTGCACAGTGACATAAATACACTCTTAAAAAAAAAAAAAATCTCAGGGCCAGCCGTATAGTAAGCTAAGCTGGTGCCTGCTGGGCCGGCATCTCATGTGAGCACTAGTTCGAGTCCCAGCTGTTCCACTTCCAATCCAACTCCCTGCTAATGGCCTGGGAGAGCACTAAAAAAATGGCCCAAGTGTTTGAGGCCCTGCACCCCCATGGGAGACCCAGAAGAAGCTCCTGTCTCCTGGGTTTGGATAGGCTCAGCTCTGGCCCTGGCAACCATTTAGGGAGTGAACCAGCAGGTGGAAGTCCTCTGTCTCTCTCTCTCTGCCTCTCAAATACATAACTTCAAAAAAAAAAAAATCTCATGCTGATACTACCTAAAAACATCTCCTTTGAGGAAAAACTGCTCTGGCGGAGGGGCCTGGTTTGGTTTAAGTTGGATTTTTCTCTAGGGCTTAGTACCTACTATTGTTCCCTAAATATTGGCTGGGTTTAAGTGAAATATGATCGTTGTAATTTCCTTATACCCGTAATTAGCACGAATCTGATTTGTCCAAGGAGGCAATTGTCACCTTGTAAAACAAGGCATGGAAAGGAATTCGCCATTAACAGGAAAATGTTGAGGGGAACGGAGGCTGAGAGAGGAAGGAACGCGCGGCTCCTGGGGCCACTCTGGGCGGTGTGTGAGGGGCACCGTGCGGGTGGGATCTGGGGAAGCGGGCGGCCACTCCGGCTCCCTGGCCGGCCGGCCGGCGCAGGCTGCCTCTCGGCGGTGTCGCGGGAATCCCAGCCCGGTCCCGGAGCCTTGCCCGGAAGCCCGCCCCGGGTCCGCGAAGACGCAGCCCTGCCGCCGTCCGCTTACCCTCACCGCGCTCAGGCTGCGCGCCAGGGCGGCCCGAGGTGTCCTCTGCCGCGTGAGGCCGGCCAGCAGCAGCCAGGCCCGGGCGGTGGCTCCCGGCGGCCCCGGCTCCTCCGAAGGCGGAAGCCCCGCGGGGCCCGTTTGAGCCCGAAGCGTCCGGGAAGCTGCGTGGACCCCACCCCAGACCCCGTCTCCAGAGGCATCTGGGACAGAGACCAGGGCCCACCGCATCCACCGCATCCCTCAGGCAGCCGACAGCACCTTTTGGGGGTGTGGGGGACAGCAGGCTGACTGCCCCCCCCCCCCACGTTGTCCTTTGAGGGAAAAAAATCCTAAACCGGTAAAAAGCAGCGCCCCCCCCCCCCCCCATACCAGCCCCAGTACCCCTAGCGTCTTACACATCTTCCGTGCGGAGCAGATAATGTAACAAGGAAGCTATGAAGTTATAAAGCAACATGCACAGAACTTAAGGATGAAATAAAGCCCACCACAGAGTGAATCTGACATGTGCGTCGCGCTAATTGGTATTGTAATACAGGGTAATTAGATATGAATGGCAAGTTGTTTACACAATAATCCTAATTACTGCTAATTTTATAACGGTGTGATGAGCTGCTCAGGAAACTCCTCAGGGGTGTGTGAGAGATGCTATTTCCTTCATATCGAAAGGGGGTGATACTATGAAGGAGGTCAGAAAGGTCGAGAAAAATGGAATTAGAACTTAGTTTATTTAGGTGCCTCAGGTTGTGAAATCCATGCATAGCTTTTTCATAATATTCATTCCCATAGGCTTTTTGGCCACTGCTTGTATGTGTAGATCTAAAAAATTATGCACTGAAATAAACTGATTTTTTTTTAAAAAAGGACTTATTTTTATTTATTTGAAAGTTTGAATGCCAAAGTTACAGAGACACACAGACACACAGACACACACAGAGAGAGAGAGAGAGAGAGAGAGATCTTCCATCCGCTGGTTCACTTCCCAAATGGCTGAAATGGCCAGGACTGGGCCAGGCTGAAGCCAGGAGCCAGGAGCTTCACCCTGGCCTCCCACGTGGGTACCGGGGCTTGGGCCATCCTCTGCTGCTTTCCCAGGCCATTAGCAGGGAACTGGATCGGAAGTGGAGCAGCCAGGACTCTAAGGGGCACCCATATGGGATGCCGGCATTGCAGGCTGTGGCTTAACCTATTATGCCACCATGCTGGCCCCAAACTGATCTTTTAATTCCCTTTCCCATGAGCTTTATGAAAGGGGGCTCATAGATTTTAGATGCCTTAGGTCCTGAGCCCTTTGTTATCTGTACTTAGAGTAGCCCCTGCTAGCCCCTTGCTTACCTTTCTTCCCTTGAAAGATCTTGCTCGCTGGAGCTTTTTGAAATATGGGGACTAAGGAGGAGCTCATCTCCTTGGTTGCCAAATAAGGCAACAGAAGCTTTTGATCTCATTTCATCTTGGCCATAATATTCTCCCTAGGGAAAAATGCTAACGGGTAGACCTGTTATCCTGTTGTCAGGCTCAGCGGGGAGCCATAGGCCAGACTAGGGGTCTTTTCCCCCCTCAAGGTCACATCAGAGAAAGATGTGAGCTTCAGGGTTCAGGATCTTCGGGTGATTACGAGCGCCCCCTTTAGGCAGAAGGCTGGAAGCATCTTGGTAACCCTTGGCTATTGGAAGCTACATGTAGGGGTTGACATTCTGGAACCTGGGAAAACCTTGGAAGACTCATACTCTTAGTGCCCTGAAATTTTTTTTTTTTTGCATTGTGTCAAAAACCATTGTCTGTTCCAGAGGAAGGACCCCTGTACTAATAGTGGGACCTATTCACGAAACACCCAAGCCAGGCTTTTCTGGGGCAAGGTTGGGAGGGGGGGTGGAATCAGAGCAGACGGGAAACTGAGAGCAGTAAGATTTGGGTAGCGGGGAGAAGGGACAGGAAAAGAAATGTTGCAGGTGTACCCCTGCCCTTTGTTCTCAGGACAGTAATGTATAGAGATACAGTTGTCTGGTTACTAATATTGAATTTCCCCACGTAACAACTGCTACGTTGTGTTCAGTATTGTGAGCCGCACAAGGCACACGGCAGGTGCTCCATGCATGTCTGCTATGATGATGACAATGACTCTAACTTACGCCAGTGCTACTTCCTCTTGTCCTACACGAGGCTGGCCAGGTGCCCTTGACTCTTGCCCATAGCTGATCAGGGGAGGATCAGAGGATGTCCATCAGCTTGAGCACTCTGGGAAGATGCGCGGGACCTGTGTGGTCTCTCTCCTGTTTGGGGCATTGGGAGAATGTCCAGGGCATGGAAGCAGGGCAGTAAGAAGCAGACACAAGGAGTGAGCTGAATTGTGTGAAGAGTAGAGCTCCAGAGATCTCAGCCACTGGCTCTCGGAGCCCCTAGATGCCCGGTGAATCCAGCCCCGAGACAGCTTCCTGTTCTGGCATTCCCACAAGACTTCTGATTTCTCCACCTTGTGTCCCCATCCCAATGGCCCTTGGCTTGAACACCGGGAGGGGATTTCTGTTCCCTACAATCCAGAAAGCCGAATCGAAGGCACTAATTGTTTCTCTAGTGAAGAGTCCACACATGGTTCCCATTTCCTCCTCTATGTTTTTCTGTCTCTTTCTACAGTGACTCCATGTAGTCGATTTATAATTTTCCATAATTACTACTTATTTTAGAACCAGAAAGTAACCACCCTTTTCTTACCACTGGGTATGTAACCACAAGAAGTTCATATGGGAAAGACCAATGAGCTCTAGGTCAGATCTGTGTTCCAGTGGCTTTCTCATTATCTGGTCACGTGACTTTGGCCAGGCTCCCTGGCCCTCTGAGCTTTGTCTCTGCAATGAGAAACTGAGCCAAGGACTCTTTAGGTTCCATCCTGGCTTTAACACTCAGGTTAGCAGAATCTGTCCCTCAGAGCCTCAGCCAGCCCATGAGGGTGGTTTGCTCCTGAGTCAGAATGGGAGCAGGTGCGGCAACAGGTGCACAGCTGGAACCCTTCCACTTGACCTTCACTGCTTCCCTTCCTTGGGCCAGCATTATTAGTGCATTGTCTATTTCAAATATCATGCTAGGTGCTGAGTTGACACAGACAAGACAGAGGACAGACTGGCAGGCCGATGACTTTAACACTGCCGTAAGTGCCGTGTCAGCTCCACAGCACCCCAAAGGGGAAGTGCCTATCTCTGACTGGCCAGGTGAGGTGTGCTTCCCCAAGGAGAAGGCATTGGCAGGATAAGTATTATCATCCCAGGCAGACAAGAAAGACTGCACTACAGGAAGAGACTGAGCATGTAAAACAGTGCAGGGGCAACAGTGAGATGGGTGCCGGCTGGAGTCGTGAGCTGGAAATTGTTCAGCATGGAGGCAGTTCTGTGCCAGCTGCTGGTGGTGGTGGGGGCGGGGGTGGGGGAGAGATGAGGCCAAAAACTTCATGGGAGTCAGATCCCAAAGGAAAATGCATGTTGTGCAAAGGAGGTTGGAATTTGTCTTCCAGGAAACAGACAGCCAGCTCAGCAAGGAGAGCCTGGAAGGGCCAGAGACTGTGGGTGGCAGTCAGGGGAGAGGTTCAGCAGGCAGAGGTAGTGGGGATGGAGATGGGGGGTGGGCGTGCGAAATCACAAGATTCTGGGACTGTGGAAGTAGGGGGTGAGGAGGGATGGCTCCACGGATCTGGCTGATATAAAAGGGACAAGGCTATCAGAAAAATAAGGAAATAACAGGAGGTGTGTTTAAGATATTCCACTGGGGGCAGGTCGAATCAAAGCTCCTTTGGAAATACCCAGGTACAGAGATATCCTTCCAGCAAGTGGAAAAATAGGCCTGGAGCTCAGGGGAGAGGCATTATAGCTGAGGTCGCAGTGGGGTGAGGCTGCTCAGGGAAGGGGCCCCTTGCGACAGGCTGGGGTGCGAGTGCCTTGTCTCACTCAGATATGTCAGTGCTGCTGAAGTCCACGTGCACAAGAAGCCAGGTGTCTGATGGTGATGGCCACGGTTAGTGAATCAGAGGAGGCTGTGCACGCAGCTTAATAAACAGGCACCGGCGCCTGGAAGCAGATATTGGGAACTACAAAGCCAGAGGACTTAGTAAAAAGACAGAGCAAGAGGCACCCCCAGGAGCCGGTGGCAGCAGGGCTCACGTAGGGTGAGGGTTTAGAGAGGGGGCCCCACTTCTCCAGCATGCCCAGCATAGCTTCAGTGCCTGGCTGGCTCCTGCCATTCCACGTGCACAAGCTGGCCCAGCCACTCTACCCTGGGAACGAGCCTGCAGTCCGGCCAACTGCCCAGCCTCTCATGTAGCTGCTCCTTCCTCCTTCCTCTCCATTCCTCTGGAAGCAGAACTACCGTGGACCAGCTGCCCAAACTCAGAAGTTCGGTCATGTGTTTTGCTGTTTCTCTCCATCCATCCCTGTTACGCCTTACCCTCTCCAACCAAGCCCTCCAACCTTCCTCCTCCTGTCCTGTTGTTACAGCCCCACCCTGGGACTTTCCGTGTCTCTCTGACCATGCTGCTCTTCTCTGTGATCCTTCTGGATCCCACATCTATGTTCTCAAAGCCTCCTTTCTTCATGCTCTGCTCCGCCCCCAGTCCAGGTCACGGGCGCAGTGCTGACTGCCTGTCTCACGCCAGCCTTTCTGTTTTTTTGACCTTGTGCAAATCAGTTAAGTTCTTGTCTTGTCTGTAAAATGGGGTGGATGGAGCAGGTGATCTCCAGGATGCTTTCTACCCTCTCTCTGCTGCCTTTGAAGACTCAGGTCCCCCTTGCAAGTCACAAACTCCAGGCTTCCGGGTTTCTGCACCAACCACGTCCCACCTAAAACCTCTGCAAGTGCTGTTGCCAGCTGAGGCCCCTCACCATTGTAGCAGCAGGTGCATCAACTAAGGCAGAAGCCCACATTACAAGTCAGGTTGGGTTTAGCGGTGGGCGTGGGGTACAGCTCAGGCCCCTCTCTCTGTCTGCTGTCCTTTGTGTCTAATCATGACTGCTTTGGGGGAACAGGTCATGTGATCACATCATTTAACCTAATCTTTTCTAAAAATGCCTGCATTCTTTCTTAAATGTTTTCCTGGTCCTTGTGAGTGTCAGTGGCTTCTTTACCAGGAGATTCCCTAAGTCAGACTCCCTTGACAATGGCCTTAGGTTGTATTTACATGTCAAAAATGGGACCATCACTGGTCACGCCTGTGTACCCTCCCCTTCCCCAGCCCTGTTCATGGGGCCTGCCTGCCCTCCACCTGGCTCTCACCACCTTCTCTGCCCTTCGTGCGTTTCTGTTTCTTGCTCTTCTTTGCCCAGTCAACACACATCAGTTCCCAGCATCCTATCAGGCTCTCTTGTTGGGAAGGTGCACGGTGCTCAGTCTCCCAGGTCACCAACCAGCCTGCCCCTGCAGCCGTTGGCCCTGGTCCCTGACTACCAGCGCCTGTGGCTGGAGTTTTAGTTACTTGCTGTCTGCCCTGAGGCTCCTTCACACGCCTCCACCCCCACCTCCCTAGACACAGGCATAGAAGGGATATGGAAGAAGTCCTGTGCAAATAGCAGTTGAAATAAAGCTGAGCGGTTCAGACAAGGACTAATCCAGACCATCACAGGGGTGCATTTGTGCGGCGGCCAGATCAGAGCCAACACGAACGCCCTGGGCTCCCTTGGATCCTGTCTGCAGAGCGCGCTGGCAGGCCTGGGAGACAGCGCCAGTTTCAGATCAGGAGCTGGCATGCCCTGGTTGCCCATAGCAACCCAGCTGCGCCGGAGTGCTAGCATTTGTAAATGTGTGTGGGCTTAAAATTATATTATTGATTCCGTCTGGAAGACGATAGTCTGATTTGTATATAGCTCTGAATAAATTACTCATTATCCCTTACAGCCATAGGAGTAGGAGCCTCTCTCCTTCCTTTTTTTTTTTTTTTTCAATCTTAGGCAGCAAATTGTGTCAGCAGATGTGAAATGAAATGTTTCCCATAACAACCGTTCTAGAGGAATCAACATCCAGGGCACCCACCCGGAAAGTAGTCCGGATGTCGCTGAAGGAATAACGAATGGGTAGGGGAGGGATGGAAGCTGCATCTGGTGGTCTATTCCAAAGGGACCCTAAGGTGAGTGTGAGTTACAGCGACAAGCAGCCAGGAATAGAAGGAAACGCCAGCCCCACCCTGGACTTGGTGGGATCATCCTGAGCCCAGGCTTTCTCTTCTGGGTTCTGCCTTGGGGAGCTGTCTCCCAGGAAGGGGGAAGCATTGGCCCAATTCCACATCGTCTCTGGATCCACACTCCTCGCCCCATGCGTCTGTGGAGCCTTCCACAAACGGCATCATGTTTTGCCCTTGACTTTGGGTCTGGGCTTGCAGCTCACTTTGACTAACTGGGAGAGGTGACAGCGTGTCAGTTTTGATCTCGTCTTTAAAAAGCTTCCAGAGTCTCCATTTCCCTTTCTGTGCTTTCATCGCCAGCATAAGAAGAGCCTGCCTCAGGTAGCTGCTGCTCCTTCATCTAGGACTCAAAGGCATCCACACAGGGTAGAGGCATCGCTGTCAGACCCAGCCAAATGATGGACAGCTTGAATGACTACCCCAGCCTACATAAGTCACTCCAGCCAGCTGCAGATGCACGTAGCAGAAATGCTCATTGTAGTTTGCCAACAAGATTTGGAGGCGCTTGTTCTGCAGCAGTAATCCTGTCTCCCAAACATCGTTGCAATCAATGTCACTGAAGATGGAGGAGAGAAGAGGGATATCCCTCAGCTCCTTTTCAGCCTCACCGATTACAAGGTTCGTGGAGAGAAAATACGGATCATGTTCCACATTGGCCCTATCGTGTGCTGTGCGGCAAATTAAGCATGTTTTCCAGGAGCATTCTGGAGTCAGTGCATCTGTGAAAGCTCCAAGTAAAAGCTAAGACTCTGCCTCCTCATTGCTTTAGTGCTCATCAAAAGATGGGTGGGAATATATTTGCATCATGGGGGAAGAAATGCATTAGACCTCTCAGAAGGCATTGCCAACGTAGCCTGCACTTCGTCCCAGAATGAGTACCTTCTCAGAATTCCACACATCACCCTCATGCTTTTTCTGCCCTCTGTTTCCACTGCTCAGTTAGGGTATGCATGATCCAGATGAGTTCAATTGTCAACCAATGTTTAGGGAGCATCCCTTATGGTCTGGGCACTTGGAATTACATGTTGGACACCCAGCTGGACACAAGAAAAGGGTTTGGTTGGGTAACTGGGGAGGGTGAGAGTAAAGACTGACTCCCAGGCATTTGTCCTAAACAGCAGGGCAGAAGGAGGTGCCATGTGCAGGGATGTGAAGGCCTGAGGAGTTGATGTACAGAGTTCTATTTGAGGCCTGTCAGATTTGAGATGCTTCTGAGACATCAAAGTAGAGATGTCAAGTGGGCAGTTGGATATCCAGAGACGGAGCTCAGAGGAGAGGTCTGGGCTGAGGGTATCAGTTTGGAGGATTGCCAGCCTGGAGATGGCCTTTCAACCCAAAGACCGGAAGAGATTTCCTAAGCGGAGAGCAGAGGACCCAGGCTGAGCTGTGAGGAATCCTGACACCCACAGGATAAGCAGAGGAAGGGGAGTAAGCCAAGGAAGCACAAGGGAGGAAGGCAGGAGCGTGGGTAACGGAAGGCACGGGTGTTGTCTACCCTTCTCTCCAGCACTCATGTCCTCCAGCTCTCCCTGCTAGCAGAACCCTGTTTCGTTTAGGTGGCAGGGGTCATGCCCTTAATGAGAGAAAGGGCTAATGCACTCTCCTTGCTGATCTGGGGTTAGTCACGAGCATGTGACACGACCTTGGCCAATCAGATGTGGAAAAAAGTCCACTGGGTGACTTTGGGGAAACAGTTCTATGCTGTTAATCCAGCCACCTTCTCCCCCTCCCCCAGAAAAGGAGGTGGGGGGAACTGAGTTCCTCTCTTGCCTACACATGGCCTCTGGATGAAGAAGTTGCCATCAGCTTATAACCAGGACAAAAGCCCAAACAATGAAGATAGCAAGAATATTGGACTTAATAGACGGTGCTGTGGCTCAATAGGCTAATCCTCCACCTAGCGGCGCCGACACACCAGGTTCTAGTACCGGTCAGGGCACCGGATTCTGTCCCGGTTGCCCCTCTTCCAGGCCAGCTCTCTGCTGTGGCCAGGGAGTGCAGTGGAGGATGGCCCAAGTCCTTGGGCCCTGCACCCCATGGGAGACCGGGGGGGGGGGCACCTGGCTCCTGCCATCGGATCAGCGCGGTGCACCGGCGCAGTGCGCCGGCCGCAGCGGCCATTGGAGGGTGAACCAACGGCAAAGGAAGACCTTTCTCTCTGTCTCTCTCTCTCACTGTCCACTCTGCCTGTCAAAAAAAAAAAAAAAAAGAATATTGGACTTAAGTAGCCCACTGAATTAACCACTGTGGAGAATTCTGTACCATCCAATTAACATTGTAAAGTAATTAATTTTATAAATGTTTACATACGGTGAGAGACCAGAAGGTGATGCTTAATTTATAACTTAATGATTTCTTTCTTTTTTTTAGTTGGATAGATATATTGGTTTTTTTTTAAGGTTTATTTATTTATTTGAAAGGCAGAGTCACAGAGGGGCATTGGCAAAGAGAGAGAGAGAGAGAGGTCTTCCACCTGCTGGTTCACTCCCCAGATGGCTGCAATGGCTGGAGCTGAGCCAATCCAAAGCCAGGAGCCAGGAGCTTCTTCTGTGTCTGCCATGTGGGTGCAGGGGCCCAAGGACTTGAGCCATCTTCTACTGTTTTCCCAGGCTGTAGGAGATAGCTGGATTGGAAGTGGAGCCACAGGTACTCGAACCGGTGCCCATATGGGATGCCAGCACTGCTGGTGGCGGCTTTACCTGATATACAACAGCACATGCCTCTTAATAGTTTCTTTCTCCTTATTTGGGGGAACGGCAATCACCCAGTCTTTTAAAGTATTGTTTGTCAATCTTAGCACGACAATATTATGTTTACAGTTTGTTTTCTTCAACAATCAAAAAGCAATTCTTTTCTTCCAAGTAATAGCATAGTTTTAGCTTGGTCATCTTAGAAGCAGAAATAGATGAGAGTCAGCATTTGGTGCAGGGGTCAAGGTCATTTGGTGCTGGGAGTGGGGGTGCTGCACTCCCATAATGGAGTGCCTGATTTGACTCCCAGCTGCTCTGCTTCTGACTCAGCTTCTACTAGTGCACACCCTGCGAGGCAGCGGATGAAGATCTAAGTACTTGGGCCCCTACCACCCATGAGGGACACCTGGAGGGAGTTCTGGGCCCCTGGCTTCAGCCCAGCTCCAGCTGTTGCATACATTTGAGGAGTGAACCAGTGGATGGAACATCTTTCTCTGTCTCTCTCTGTCTCTTCGTCTTTCAAGTAAATGGAAAAAAAAAAAAAAAGCCAAACAAGAAATGGATCATCTTTATTTATGGCATTTCATCTGTGCTGGGCTAGTAAGAAGGATGGAGTAAGATAAGACTAAGTCAGAAATCTTCCAGAGCTTTGTTTCCTGCTAACAAGAAAAGACTTGTGAAAGGGCAACATGAGGTGACAGTAGATGTCTTATGGCTGGGAAAACAAAAAAATTAGGTAGAAGCTGAAATATAAAGTACCCTGATGTCAAAATGTTTGAAGTGCCATTTAGTGCCTTAATTAGCCAGATTCTGAGATAATGACTGTAGCATCTACATCTTCAAATGTGTTGGGATGTCCTCACAGCTCTTGGAATAGTATTCTCTTTATTCAATTAATGCTTCAAAAAGAGCTTTAATTTTACATTAATCAAAAACTCTCATGATATTCTCAGGATTTACTCAAATTCAAGAGTTTTTTTTTTTTCCTTTAAGTGCAATTAAGTTATCAAGCCAGAGGCTCTGATTACAAGGACAGAATTCCATAGCAACAGCCAGTTAAACACACGGAGCTGGATGCATTGCTATGAACCGTTGTTGGTGCCAGGCTGAGGGCAAGTGTGGTCAGGCGCCAATGAATGGGACAAAATTTCCTCTATCTTCTTCCTAACTAGCAAAGCCTGGTTCCTTAACAACATAAGCCATCACCTGGTACCATCCATTCTTACAGCAAACAGCTCTATGTCTCTAACCCTAGCTAGCAGAACTGTAGAAGATTCTAGAAACTTTCAAAAAACCAAAGAACAAAGAGAACTTTTTCTTACCTGTCAACTTGAGATGTTTCTAACCTTCCCAAAGCAGAACTTGCTCTTCTTCCTCTCCAGTTCGTGGAATCAGACAGCAAAGCCCCCATGGGAACTCCTCTACTGATTAGACTCGTGTCTACCTGGTCCCCAGAGGAATCACTAAGGATTAGAGAGAAGCCTGGTTGGAGAAAAGCATGCTAATTTTTCATTAGGAGCAGGCACTGCTGAAGAGGTTTCCCCATGGTGGAGGCTGGCCTTGCACAGTCTGTGCCAGGGTTGGCAACCGGAGTCCCAGGGTAGGTTCCTTCTCTCTCCATGCCTCCTCCACCCTCACCCAGGGCTGTTAATCCCATCACATGTGAAGGTAACTGATACCCATGTGAGGTTGTAGGGAGGGAAGGAAATGTCACAAAGTAAACAAAGGGGAAAACAACTTTGGTTTTAAAAGCATCCTCCAAGTCCTGCCCAAACAGGGTGCAGTCAATAATAAGCACAACTTATAGTTGGGTGCCATCTGCCATCTGAACTGGACCTTGGGTTACTCACCCCACTCCCCCTCCACTTCTTCATCTCACATGGTGACTCCACCCTTCCACAATTGCTTAGGGGAAAACTCATGGAGTCATCCACCTCCTGCCTTTCTCTCCCAGACCTTCATTCAGTCCATCAGCAAGCCCGGCCAGCTCTGCCTTTATTGTACATTGTCTATCTGGGATCCACCACCCACTGCTCACTTTCTCCATCAATACCTCCTAGTCCAAGACACCCATGTCACTCACCTGGCCTTTGCAGGAGCCTCCTGATGGCTCTTCCTGCTCTCATCTCTGCCACCCGACCGTACATTCATCCCATGTAGACAATGACTTCTTTAAAATAGAATTTGGGTAACATCAAGTCTCAAAACCATGTCATACTTCCCATCTCATGCAAAGCAAAGTCCAGAGCCTCTACCACCGCCCAGGAGGAGCCACATGGCCTGCCTGTCGAGCTGCCTGGCCTACTGACTACCAGTCCCCTCGCTTCTCTGGGACTGTGTTGATCTCTTAGAACATACAAGGTTCCATGCTTGTTTCTGTTACCCGCAGGGCTCTTCCCCCAGGAGGTCACATGCTTCTCCCCTTCCCTCCCTGCACTAGGAATGAGCTCAGGGCCACCTCATCCAGAGGCCTTCCTGCAACACTCCCTAAGTGACAACCGCTCAGGCCTTTCCATCCCTGTAGCCTGATGCATTTTCCTTCATGTCTTTGAACCCAACATTGTCTTATATAGTTACATGGTATATTATATATGAAATATGTATTTGTGTTCTATGTTTTCTACGTTTTTCTTTAGCTTACTGAATTTGTTAAACATTAGTTATGCTTTTTCCATTCATACCCTAAGTCCCATGAATGTAAATTTATCTCTTTTCCTGAAGAATTCCCAGAGCCAGACCGTGGTGCAGCTGAAGAATGAGTGATTGGCACTTTCTGGTTTGCTAATTGCTCCCAAATGCTTCAGTTACGGAATCCTTGTAGTAAGCGTACAGAGTGTTGTGATCCTCACTTGCCCAGGAAGGAGGAGGTGACTCACCTGAGACTTCAGGTGAGTTAGTGACACTGAGAAGGGCCTGCTGAGCTCTCTGACCTGACGTGTGGAGTCCTTTGAGCTTCACTACAGCTGTGTCACCTGTGGCCTCTGCTATGGCTTGAATGTGGTTTGTCCCCTCGACCTGCCATGCCCCGCAGAATTCATGCAGGAATTTAACTCCCGAAGTCTTAGGTTGGAGTGATTAGGGCATTAGAAGAGCGGCAGAGATCACACACACACAGACACACGTGCTCCTTATCTTGTCACGTGACACTCTGCACCCCGTCGGCACTCTGCCAGTGAGAAGGCCTTCTGCCTTGAAGCAACAGGGCTCGCACCAGAACCAAGCCAATACAGGTGCCATGCCCTCAAACCTCCAAAACGGAGAGCTAGAAACACTTTCACATGTAAAGTTAGATGTCTCAGGAGTTTCAGTGCAGTATGCAAAGCTAAGTAACACTGCCTCTCCTGATGTTTTATAAAAAGAAAAGCGATGCTCTGATTTTAAATACTGCCTGTCAGATGTCATCTAATACAGAACTCTGATACCAGTTCCTCGGGACAAGGGAACTGTGGTGTGCACCTGCGGAGGTTGGTTGGTTTGCTCGCTTTGTTTCAGTAGCCCTCCTCGGCTCATAGGAACTCTCTCCTGTTAAAAGCCTTGCTCCACTCCAGGTCGGTGCAGCTGACCTCTCTCTGCCTCACTTCTTCCCCTACTCGCCATTTTTGTTTTCAGGCTCTCTAGGGGAAGGTCTATGATTTTATATAAATGGGATCATACAATTTTGTAATGCACTCTTTACACTTAGCAAGGTATCTGGACTATGTTCCCATATGAACAAATGTAGACCCAAGGGTGTGTATGCTGCTTCATTCTCCATCTACTTAACAGTCTTCTGTTAACATGTATCAAGATTTTTGACATTGCTCTGTGGTTTCATACTGTGCTCCCATTAACACCACCACCACCAACAACAACAACAATAACAGCAAAACCTGGCTGTGTAACGTTTCCCATTTATGTGAAAGATCTTATTAGGGTAAATTTATAAAAGGTCCCTGAAGCCTACTGCCAAGCTGTCCCTTGCTGTGGGTAGAGTTGTCTCCCCATCAAGGTTTGTGGAATTCCTAATCCTTATTGCCTGTGGATGGGACCTTATGTGAAAATGGGGTCTTTGCAGATGCAATGATGTGAAGATGAGGAAATGCTGCAGGAGAGGGGGCCCTGATCCAAGATGGCTGAAATCCTTATGAGAAGAGAAAACTCTGGACACGAAGGAAAGTGACTATGTCAAGGCTGAGAGCTGAGCCATGCTGTGGAGACTCTGTGTGTTAAGGGAGGCACGGACTATATATAGTGTTGGGGGGGGAGCATGGGCCTACCACACCTTGATTGTCCATTTGTAGCCCCCAGAACCGGGAGACAACAAATCTGTTATTTGGAGTGGCTAGCGTGTAGCCACTTGGTGCAGCAGCCCTGGGAGACACACACACCCCAGCCAGGCATGAGCGACCCCTTCCCCAGCCTCACCCGTAGTATCTCCCTCACCTCTGCCAATGGCACAAAACTCCACCCTTGTTCCATTGAGTAGGTTACTGCTACTGCAGCTGATTGCTATATGCAATGCAAATGCTTGCTCAGTTACTTGTCTCCTAAAATTTCCTGGTATTTCAGGGCTCTCAGGAGATGTTATTCTGGCCATAGTGAAGGCTTCAATGCTTTGGTAGAACAGTTTAGCTCACAGAGTGGCACTGTGGTACAGAGGGTTAAAGCCCCAGCCTGCAGTGCCAGCATCCCATATGGGCGCCGGTTCTAGTCCTGTCTGCTTCACTTCCAATCCAGCTCTCTGCTGTGGCCTGGGAAGGCAGTGGAGGATGGCCCAAGTCCTTGGGTCCCTGCACCCATGTGGGAGACCTGGAAGAAGCTGCTAGCTCCTGGCTTTGGATCAGCCCAACTCTGGTTGTTGTAGCTATTTGGGAAGTGAACCAGCAGATGGAAGACCTCTCTCTTTGTAACTCTGTCATTCAAATAAATAAAATCTTAAATTAAAAAAAGGAACAATTTAGCTGCCTTTTTGTTTAAGTTTCTGGGTTTTACAGTATGTTTAGAAAGGACTTCCTTAGCTACAGATCTAAAACACACTTTTTAAAATATTTGGATGATTTCTTTTTTAACATTTATTTATTTTATCCACCTGAAATTTATATTGAGGAGCAGTATGCACATACAGATCTTTTTTGTTTCAAAAGTTTGTTTTTCAATAACATTTACTTAATACTTTATTCTCTCCTCATAATTCTGTGTTGACACCTTTCTCAAATACTGAGTTTCCATATATATATTTCAGTCTTTTTCTGGAGCCTATGTTTGTTCCATTAAATTGCTCACCATTTGTCACACCTGAAACATGCTTAGTATAACAACTTCATAACACATTTTAATATTTGTAAGGGCAAATTTCCCCTAATTGTTCATCTTCTTTATCAAAATTTCCTGATTACTCTTGATATTTATTCCTTCCAGGTGATCTTTAGAAATTCTTGTGAAGTTATATACATACATACACACACACACACACACAAAATCACATCTCACGAGAAAATATTGTTGGAAACTGTATTTGTATTAAATTTACAGGTCAATTTAGGAAGAAGTGGCTTTTTGAAATATTGAACTTTCCCACTTAAAGCTCTTTATTACTCGAGGCCATTTTTGTGTCCCATACTGCGTTTCATGACTTTTCTTATACATTTCTAATTAAACATTATCTGGAATGTTTTATTGGGGTTTATAGTCACAATAAAAAGAATACAAATCAAACTAGTAAGTAGAACTAGGGACCAGAGTTGGGGCACAGCAGGTTAAGCCACTATGTGTGATGCTGGCATCTCCTGTAAGTGCTTGGTGAGTCCTGGCTGCTCCACTTCTGATCCAACTCCCTGCTGATGCATCTGGGAAAGCAGTGGAAGATGGCCCAAGTGCATGGGCCCTTTCCACTCACACGGAAGACTCAGATGGTGTTCTAGGCTCCTGGATTTGGTCAGTGAGGACATTTGGGGAATAAACCAACAGATGGAAGATCTCTCTCTTTCTCTGTGTCTCATCCTCTTTCTAATTCTGCCTTTCAAATAAGTAAATCTTTTGTAAAAAGCTAAAAAAATTTAATAGCCAATTAACCATAAAATGCTAAATAGTTATACAAATTAGAAAGAGTTAAGCAGTAAGGTAGGAATTGTCCTATTAAGCAAAATTATTTTAGAGAACCCCTGAGCCCCAGACTGGCACAGGTTGATGTGCAGCAGTTCCCTGGGCAAGAGGAACACAAAATCCTACTCACACACATCTATCGCCTATGGAACAGAAGTCCTCATTTGTAGGGAGAAGGGAAATGCAATTGCCCTTAAGGCACAGGTGAACACTGAATGCTGCAGGGGGAAGGGAATAGAAGCACCCTCTTAATGTGGGGAATAAAGGATCTAGAAATACAGCTGGCAAGAGGCAGGACCCCTGAGAAGGCCACACTGTGAGACCCAGGAATGCAGGGCCTGCTCAAGAGACAGGCTTAACCAGGCGCAAGTGTTTGGTGCAGTGGTTAAAATGCCTCTTGGAATGTCTCTAATCCCATATTGAAATGCCTGAGTCCCAACTCCTCTGCCTCTGATCCAGCTTCCTGCTGATGTGTGCTCTAGGAGGCAGTGGTGATGGGCCAAGTATATGGGTCTCTACCTTCCACATAGGGGACACCAGATTGAGTTCTGGCCCAGCCCTGGTTGTTGCAGGCCTTTGGGTAGTGAATCAGTGGATGTAAGCTCTTTCTCTGTGTCTGTGTCTCTTCCTCTGCCTTTCAAATAAAGTCAAAACAAATACGAAATTAAAAAAAATAAGGCCTAACCAAATCAACAGAGCACACACTCACTGCAAAGTTAGCAAGCACTGAGTAATTAACGAGCAATAGTAGAATACTGCAGGGAGAATTGCAAAAGCACAGAGGCAGAACCAGAGCAGACACCGAGGAAAAAGCCTAGGATACCAGTCAGGACCCTAAACAAAGGTGCTGTTACAGGGGTCCGAAGCCCGTGGTTTCCGAAGGTAATCATGGTGCTGGAGTTTGAGTGCTTGTGTCCTCCCCATCTCCAAATTCATGTGTTGAAATCCTTACCCCAAGGTAATTGTACTAAGAGGTGAGGCCTAAGATGGGTGATGAGACCTCGAAGGTGCAGCCCTCCTGACAGAATAGTGACCTTGTCAAACAGGCCCCATGGAGCTCCTCCATCCCTTCCCCCCTGTGAAAGTGCAGTGAAACCAGGAAACAGCTCCTCACTGGGCACAGAATCTGCTCGTGGCTCGATGAGGGACTTCTAGTCTTTCGAACTGAAAAATGAATTTCTGCTATTTGTAGATAGCCCAGTTGATGGTATGTGGTATAACAATCTGAGTAGGCAAAGACCCATGGCAACAACACACTAAAGCCAGCTCCACTTCTGACACTAACTACACACCTATACTCATGAAGTGGCAGGAAAGCCATTGATCTCAGCCTCTGTTATTCCACACGGGATGTCCTGCTTTCAACGAAATTATGAGGCATGTGGAAAGATAATTTAAGAAATAAACACAATGTAAAGTGCCAAAGTAATCAATGGAAACAGACCAGGCGATTGTGAGTTAGAAGGGTTAATAGGTAGTCGGGAAAGGCCTCTGCGAGAAGGTGTTCTTTATTGATGGTGAAGCTTGCCATCTGTGGATTAGACAATATGACATTGCCCAAGAAGATGAAAAGATTGCTAGTTAGGGAACACAATGGGTCCCGTACCCATAGCAACCATATGAGAAACTAGGCTCTAGCATCAGAACCCACCACAAAGCAGCATGTTTCAAGTGCCTGGTGACTGATCAGGTAGACACAACCACCTTCACTGGTCAGGTCAACAATGTTTCTCAGCTGTCTCATGTCCCAGGTAGTCAACATGCTACCTTTTGTTAACTGGTCAGGACCCATGACCGCTACACACAAGAAACATAGACAAAAACAAGGCAGACCCCTGTTGTATTGAAACTGGGTAGAGGCTGGCACTGTGGCACAGTGGGTAAAGCCACCACCTGCAGTGCAGTCATCCCATATGGGTGCTGGTTTGAGTCCTGGCTGCTCCTCTTCCAATCCAGCTCTCTGCTATGGCCTTGGAAAGCAGTAGAAGATGACCCAAGTCCTTGGGCCCCTGCACCCATGTGGGAGACCTAGAAAAATCTCCTGGCTCCTGGCTTCGGATCAGCTCATCTCTGGCCATTGCAGCCATCTGGGGGAGTGAACCAACAGATGGAAGCCATTGATCTCTGCCTCTGCATCTGCCTCTCTGTAACTCTGCCTTTTAAATAAATACATAAATCTTAAAAAAAAAAAAAAAACACAACAACGTGTAGAAGAATTGAGCAACTGATATGTAGTCCCTATTTAAGATCCCAATACCCACACCTTGATGGACCCCTCTCTTGGAGACCCCTCCAGGCAAGTAGGAGTCTCTGTTTCTTAATAAAGTCTACTTTCACTTGGTTTGCTCATGCCCTTTATTGTCTGTGATGTAATTTTCATCGTCTTGAGACAAAGAACTGACTCTGAACTTGTGTAACATCTAGGGGACAGATCTTGAAATTGAGGGAGAATTTTAAATAGCTATAATAAACATGCTAAAATTTGTAATGAGAATGTGCATAATATGCAGTATCAGATACATAATTTCAGTACACAGTGGAAACCAAAGAAGCAATCAGATGGAAATGCTAGAAATAAAAAATGTTAGCAACTGAGGTAAAGAATCCCTTTGATGGGCTGAACAGCAGACTTGACACAAAGAATCAAGGAGCTTGATATGTCAAAAGAAGTTAGCCAAACTAAAACACAAGAAAAAAGATCAGAAAAAATAAACAAATGGACTAAGCTTCTAAGAGCTGACCATCAAATGATGTAAATTATGGGTAACTGGAAACAGACAAAGAGGAGAGAATGGGGCAGAATAAATATTTGAAGAAACAATGGCTAAGAATTTTCCAAAATTAATGACAACGTATCGCAGATTTAAGAAGTTCAGAAAACACCCAAGAAGGAAAAAACCAAAACCAAGGAAACAAAACTGTATCATATCATATTCAAATTGCTGAAAACAAAAGCCAGAAAGTTTTGAAGGCAGCCAGAGAGAAAGGACACATCACAGTAGAGGAACAAAGAATTCCAGCACATTCTTTGTTGGAAAATATGAAAGCAATAATAAGGCAATGGAATCTTTAATCTTTAAAAGACTGAAAAAAAAAAACCCACAAAACTTGTCAGGGGCAGGTGTTTGGCCTCTTGGTTAAGATCACAGATGGGAGGCTGGCATACCGTATCAGAGTGCCTGGGGTCGAGTCCTGGCTCCACTCCTGATTCTGGCTTCCTGCTAATGCACAGCTGGGATGAAGCATGGGAAAACTCAGGTGTTCGGGTCCCTGCCACCCATGTGAGAGACCTGGATTGAGTTCCTAGTTACTGGCTTTGGCCCTGGCTCAGCCTAGGGTTGTTGTGAGCATCTGGGGGAGTGAACCAGCACATAGGAGCTCTCCCTCTATCTCTCAAATGAAGAAACTCAATACACTTTAAAAAAGTTTTAAAGGAAAAAAATATCTGTCAAGGAAAAGTTCTATAACTAACAAGCACATCTTTTATAAACAAAGGAGAAATATAGGCATTTTAAGACAAACCAAAAGTTAAGAGAAACGTGAAAGCTCTGGGGCATTGAGTAGTAACAATTGGCCACAAACCCAGCCCAGCTCCTGACTATACACCAAGGCTTCCAGCAGGAAAGTCCTTGGAAATGTCAAAGAAATTCTTTAGACAGGGGATTATTACGTCACACAGATACTCTGACCTATATGACGAAATGGAGATTACTGGAAATATAGTAAAGCAGGTGATACAAAATTTAATTTTTCTTTGTTTTAAATGTTATTTAAGTAATGCAAACTTCATGCATTTCATATATACAAATTTAGGAACATAGTAATTCTTCCTACCCAACCTCCCTCCTGACCATACTCCCACCCTTCTTTCTCCTCCCTCTCCTATTCCCATTCTTATTTTTTACAAAGGTCTATTTTCAGCTAACTTTATACTCATAAGATTAGCCCTACACTAAGTAGTGAGTTCAACAAATAGTATGAAAAGAGAGAAAAAAACAAACAAAAAGCATTGTTCCTCAACAGTCAAGACAAGGGCTGTTCAAAATAATTTTTCTAAGAGAAGAATGTCTAAAAGCAATAACTAGATATTATATATTTACAGCATGTGTAAAAATAAAATGTGTGGGGACCAGCATCATGGTGTAGCAGGCTAAGCCACCACCTGCGATGCTGGGCATCCCATATGGGTGCCGGTTTGAATTATGGCTGCTCCATTTTCTATTCAGTTCCATGGTAATGTGCCTGGGAAAGCAGGGGAAGATGGCCCAACTGTTTAAGCCCCTGTACTTACGTGAGAGAACTGGGTGAAACTCCAGGTTCCTGGCTTCAGCAGGGCCCAGCCCCAGCCATTGTGGCCATTTGGGGAGTGAAACACAGATGGAAACTCTCTCTCTCTTTGTCACTCCTTTTCTCTCTATAACTTTAATTTTCAAATAAATAAATAAATATTAAAACAAACAATAAATAAAATGTGTGAAAATAATAACACAGACATGAAGAGAAATTTAGATACACTTTTTTTTTTTTGACAGGCAGAGTGGACAGTGAGAGAGAGAGACAGAGAGAAAGGTCTTCCTTTTGCCATTGGTTCACCCTCCAATGGCCACCGCTGCCGGCGCACTGCGGCCTGCGCACCGCGCTGATCCAAAGCCAGGAGAGGAGCCAGGTACTTATCCTGGTCTCCCATGGGGTGCAGGGCCAAGGACTTGGGCCATCCTCCACTGCACTCCCGGGCCACAGCAGAGAGCTGGCCTGGACCGGGACAGAATCCGGCGCCCCAACCAGGACTAGAACCTGGTGTGCCGGCGCCGCAAGGTGGAGGATTAGCCTAGTGAGCCGCGGCGCCGGCCTAAGATACACATTCTTAAAAGGTCTATAAACTACATGTGAGCGGCCGGCGCTGTGGCATAGCAGGTTAAAGCCCTGTCCTGAAGTGCTAGCATCCCTTCCTGCTGGTTTGAGTCCCAGGTGCTCCTCTTCTGATCCAGCTCTCTGCTATGGCATGGGAAGCAGTAGAAGATGGCCCAAGTCCTTGGGCCCCTGCACCCACGTGGAAGACCTGAAAGAAGCTCCTGGCTCCTGGCTTTGGATCAGCACAGCTCCGGCCATTGTGGCCATCTGGGGAATGAACAGCGATAATGAAAAAACAAGCCACAAATTGGGAGGAAGAAGTGTCAAGCCACATTTCTACCTAAGCATTTGTATCCAGAACACATTTCTTTTAAAAAAAAATTCCCAGGGGTAGGCATGAGGTGCAGTGGTTTGTAAAGGTACCTGTTGCAATGCCTGCAGCCCTAATCAAAGTGTCAGTTCAAGCCCTGGCTACTCTGTTTCTGATGCAGCTTCCTACTAACCACCTAGGAAACAGTGGATGAGGGCTCCAGTACTTGGGTTCCTGCCACCCAAGTGGGAGATCCAGATGTAATTCCAGGCCCCTGGCTTTGGCTTGGCATTTGGGGAATGAACCTGCGGATGGAAGATTTTCTTTCTTTTTGTCACTCTGCTTTTTTGAGTGGATGAATATAATAAAATGTACAAAACTAAAAAATGTCCCAAACGCAACAATTAGAACACAAATAACCCAATCAAAAAGGGAGAGGGCAAAAGTTCCAAGCACTCCTGGACCTGCAGGGTCTGCACCGATCCCAGTGAGTAGCACAGTGCCACTGTGCTGCAGGTCACCTGGCTGGTATCGGCCAATTGCTCAGTGTGCGGAAAAACACGTATCTGCTCCCAGCAGTGCTCTGTCTTGAGTGAGAGCAGTAAAGCAGTGTAGAAAGCAAGCCTGCATTCCCGCCTCCTGTTTTCCCCTAAAGGCATTGAAGTAGGAGACTCTTGCCTTTAAAAATAGAATAATTACAGTGCCTTTGCCTCCAGTAAAGATCAGAGCCTCACTCTGTTCCAGAAACCAGACCTGATCCTCTGGCTGGGTTAGGCAAGCATCCTCTGAAACCACACGGCACCCTGCACATGTCTCCATGGCACGTCTCTTCAGATTTAACCGAAATTCCTGTATCAGCTAGAGCTGAATCAATGCAGCTGTCGCCAAATGCAGAGATGACTCGGTCATGTCCAGGGTTGGCAGGGGGTCAAGTTCAGATACTGCAGTCTTACCGTCTCACCAGAATTCCCACCTTCGTGTGTCATCTGTCACTTCTCCACCTCAGGGTTGGGTGCCTGTGTGAGGCCAGAAGATAGACCACAGGTGGCTTTGGACGTGGCTGCTTCTGCTTCCCAACAGCATGAACCCGAACATGAAAGGGGTCGTACTCGGCACAGTGTCTGGCCTGGGCAAGGCACAGCTCTGAGCCTGCAGCCGGCATCAGAACAACAGGGCTGGAGCTAGGGCGGAGGGAACGTGCCACCCGCAGTAAGGCGCACGGCTTTAGGCTGGCAAAATAATGAATTTCATTACATTTGTTAATTTGCCTATACTCATTATCCACTAGACTCTTGTTGAAGAATGGATATTGTGTCTTTTGCTTTTGTATCTAATACAATGTGGTGTTTGGCATAAAAATATTTAACAAATATTTTAAAATAAATTATGAATGAAAGTATTTTTTAACATTTTTATTTAAAAAAATATTTGAAAGGCAGAGAGAGAGAGAAAAAAATTTTTTTCCATCCACTGGTTCACTCTCCAAATGTCCACAATAGCTGGGGCCAAGAGCCAGGAACTCCATCCAAGTCTCCCTCATGGGTGGCAGGGACCAAGTACTTGGGCCATCACCTGCTGCCTCCCAGGCACATTAACAGGAAGATGAATGGGAAGTGGAGGCACAACTCCCAAGCACACCAATATGGGATGCTGGCACCCTAGGTGGCAGCTTACCCACTGTACAATAACGCCTGCCCCCAGAAAAATGATTATTTTAAAATAAGATTTTATTTACATGAGTGAATTCCCTTTTGGTTTTGTGAAAATCACTTGTGAAATTCCATTCAGTGACCATCTTCAGTTTCTGGCTCTGGGTTTCAGGGCAGCAGCCTGACCAGCTATGTAGGTCATATTCCGTGTAGCTTGCAAATGTCCCCCCTCTTTTTTAAAAGATTTATTTTATTTATTTGAAAGACAGAGTTACAGAGAGAAGTAGAGACAGAGAGAGAGATCTTCCTTCTGCTGGTTCATTCCCCAGATGGCTGCAACAGCTGGAGCTGTGCTGATCCGAAGCCAGGAGCCAGGAGCTTCTTCTGGGTCTCCCATGTGGGTGCTGGGGCCCAAGGACTTGGGTCATCTTCTACTGCTTTCCCAGGCCATAGCAGAGAGCTGGATCAGAAAAGGAGCAGCCAGGACTCGAACTGGCACCCATATGGGATGCTGGAGCTCCAGGCCAGGGCTTTAACCTGCTACACCACTGCACTGGCCCCACAAATGCCCATTGACAACCATGTCCAGTCCACTCTGTGCCACAGGAGCCCGGCCCTTTGGACTGTGTCCCTGCCTGGAGCTGGGCTTGTCGGGGAGATCAGATTTTCTCAGAGGGTTTCTTCCCCACTCTTCCCGTGTCACGGCTCCCCAGTGGCTCTGTCCCTCCCTGGTATGGTTCCCAAGGGGCAGCAGCTCCGGCCAAGCCCTGGCTTTGTTTGGGCCCCAGTGCCCTGGTACATTTAGGCCTAGAAACAGTAAGTTTTCTTCTGCTGCCAGCCTCAGAGCCCTGCCCCATATTATGTCATCACAGGTGGTCTCATCATTTGAAACAAATGGAGGGGATCCTACTCCCTGCCTAGGTGTTGACAAATTTACCAACCTGACCTCAGCAGGTGCATTTTACCTCCTGGATCCTTTCTCTGGTTCAGTAGCTCTGTTTGCTGTGCATTTTAATCACCTGGGGAAACTTGAGCACCTACTGCTGCCTGGTTCTGTCCCGAGCATTTCTGGTATGATTGGTCCAAGGAGTGGCTTGGGCATCAGGATTTTAAGACCTCTCCAGGTCATCCCATAATGCAGCTAAGTTTAGAAGTACTGCGTCTGACACACGCACCTGGACAGAAGGGAGATTTTAGCCCAGAATGAAAACCCAACTGCATATAAGCCACAGTGCTTTATTTCCTTTTTTTTTTTTTTTTTTTTTTTTTTGACAGATAGAGTTAGACAGTGAGTGAGAGAGAGACAGAAAGGTCTTCCTTCCGTTGGTTCACCCCGCAAATGGCCGCTACTGCCAGCGCTGCGCTGATCCAAAGCCAGGAGCCAGGTGCTTCCTCCCAGTCTCCCATGCAGGTGCAGAGCCCAAGGACTTGAGCCAGACTCCACTGCCCTCCCGGGCCACAGCAGAGAGCTGGACTGGAAGAGGAGCAACTGGGACTAGAACCCGGCGCCCATATGGGATGCCGGTGCCACAGGCGGAGGATTAACCAAGTGAGTCACGGCCCCAACCCCTATTTCCTACTTTTTAAAGCCAATTATTGCAGTCTTTAATTTCAAGTGATGCTGTTTTCTACTCTTCTGTTCATAAAAGCATTTTTAAAACAACATACAGAAAGTTTAAACACACATCATAGGGGTTTTTTTAGAAGGTTAAAATAAAGAACAGGTTTTTCTGGAAAGCATAAAAATTTCCTATATTATTATTATTTTTTTGGATAGGATGTGTGGGGGGACAGGTAAGTTTTGCAGGAGGGTATAAAGAAAATCAAAGAGCTCTGGAGGGGATACCACACAAGAGAAACTTCCAGAATAATAATGTGTGTTGGAAACAATTCTCCTTGAAATTAATAATAGGGAAATTCATGCTAGCTCCCCACACCAGGGGCATGGCTACTCTGCCCTGAGAAGGAATTCTGTTCAAGCGAGCACTCGCATCCTCTGCACGTTGCAACACTCAGTGGCTCTGGCCTCATCAGCACCTTTGACATGTCCAACAGGGAAAATGCCTTCACCCTGTGGAAGGTCTTGAAATGCAAAAGAACCACGACCACTCTCTCCTGTTTTCAAACACAACCCCTTTCTAAATGATTGCATATCTTAGTATTTTTAATTTGTGTCTCACTTTGAGGGGTCCAGACGTCTCTCACCTCCATAAGCACTGTGCCTGTAGCAGTGAGCTGGTGCCTCAATGGCACGTGGCTGAAAGTGTTTATTCTCACGCACATTTTGTGGGTTCCTTGGGCAGATCAGCTGGAGTGGCTCTCCTCAGGGTGTTTCATCCTCCCTTCTGGGATCAACAGACAGCTCAGGCCTGTGTTTGCTAACAGCCCCCTGGTCAAAGAAAGTTTCTTGGCTGAGTGTTACAGTCGAAGGCTAAGAGTCCATCTATGGTAGAAGGGACTGGCCAGGTGACACAAAGGTAAAGATACTGGGAGAGGTGAAGAATTGGGAGCCTGCATTGTGATGCGGTGGGTTAAGCCCCTGCCTGCAAAGCCAGCGTCCCATATGGATACTGGTTTGAGTCCCGGTTGCTTCACTTCCAATCCAGCTCCCTGCTAATATGCCTGGGAAAGAAGTCTAATCCTTGGGTTAGAAACCTGAATCCTGGGCCAGCACCGTGGCTCACTTGGTTAATCCTCCACCTGCGGCGCCAGTATCCCATATGGGCGCCGGGTTCTAGTCCTGGTTGTTCCTCTTCCAGTCCAGCTCTCTGCTGTGGCCCGGGAAGGCAGTGGAGGATGGCCCAAGTGCTTGGGCCACTGCATCTGCATGGGAGATCGGGAAGAATTACCTGGCTCCTGGCTTCAGATCAGAGCGGCTCCGGCTGTAGCAGCCATTTGGGGAGTGAACCAATGGAAGGAAGACCTTTCTCTCTCACTGTCTATAACTCTACCTTTCAAAAAAAATCTACAAAAAAAAAAAAAAAAAGAAAAAAGAAAAAAAGAAACCTGAATCCTTGGGTTCCTGCATCCACATGGGGAGACTCAGATGGAGTTCCAGGCTCTTGGCTTCCATCTGGCCCAGCCATGACTCTTGTGGCTATTTGTGGTTGAACCAGTGGGTAGACAATCTCTCTCTCTCTCTCTCTCCCCCTCTCTCCCCCTCTCTCCCCCTCTCTCTCCCTCTCTCTCCCTCCCTCCTTCTCTGTAACTCCGCCTTTCAATCTTTTTTTTTTGAAAGTCAAAGTTACAGAGAGAGAGAGTCTTCCATCCACTGGTTCATTCCCCAGTTGGCCACAATGGATTGATTGGCTGTGCCGATCCAAAGCCAGGAGCCAAGAGCTTCTTCTGGGTCTCCCACGTGGGTGCAGGGGCCCAAGGACTTGGGCTATCTTCCACTGCTTTCCCAGGCCATAGCAGAGAGCTGGATGGGAAGTGGAGCAGCTGAGTCTCAAACCAGCGCCATATGGGATGCTGGTGCTTTATGCCAGGGCATTAACCTGCTGTGCCACAGCACCGGCCCCTCAATCTTTTTTTAAAAAGAATTGGAACAAGAATTTACTACTGCAGTGCCTCAAGTAAAAAATGTCAGAGAGTACATCTCAATACTGCAGTTGCAAATAGAATTTCTGGCTCTACAGTGGCCAGTCACTGGCAAGTTCTAGAACTTTCTGTGTAGGATGGGCTGAGTCCAGATGGATGGCAATAGACATTCATAGGTGGTCTGCTCTGTGGAAAGGGAGGATGTTGGCTTTTCTTGACTGTCCCACCCCTGGCAAAGACTCCAAAGAAGCAACCATGTGTTTGAGGGGAGGTGGGGTGTATTGAATAGGTGGAGCATGGAGGATGTTTTCGGACTCTGAGACTATTCTGTACAGTATTGTAATGGGGGATGCTTTTGTCAAAGCCCATAGAACGTTACTGCAGAGTGAACTTCAATGCATGAGCATTGAAAACAAATCATCTAGGAGGTCAGGGATTGCACTCGGGACTCCCAGGTGTGGGGCAGGTGGAAAGTTTGATGCATCCTAGACACAGTAGCTGAAAACTCTGGTCCTGCACCGAGCTTTGCTGCCAGAGTTTGACAGAGAGAATTAGCATAAACCTACACTGGGCTCACAGGTGATCTGTGATTTGAATCAGTAGACTTTACTGAATATTCTGAAACACAAGAACTAGGACAGTGCACGAGCCTGGGCTGTCAGGGATACGACGGCACCCGGGCCTGCTCGGCCTCCTCTTGCATGAGTGCCCCCTGCCCCCAGCCCCCTGTCCCCAGCCAGCTCACTAGACATCAGCTGCTCCACCTTCTGCTGGCTCCTACAACACAAGCTCTGTCTTGCCTTGGGGCCCTTGTCCTTGCCTGGAAAGCTACGTCCCCATCCCTTCCTGTGGCTCTTTCTGCTTTTGAAGTCTCCGTTTAAATGATGTTTCCTCAGTAGGAACCTCTTCAGTCCCTTCCTCTGGAAGGTGAGCTCCATGTCTGTCTTTCATTAGCATGTCATTCCCAATGCTTAAAACATTGCCTGGGCACATAGCAGGTGCTGCATAGGTTTTTATGGCATGAAAGGACTACTCATTGACCCTGAAAGGACCTCTGCTTGGGAGTGGGTGCTGTGGGGACAGCCAGAAAGTCCCACATCACATATCCACATGTATTTTTTTTAAAGATTTATTTATTTTACTTGAAAGTCAAAGTTACACAGAGAGAGGAGAGGCAGAGAGAGAGAATCTTTCATCCGATGGTTCACTCCCCAGTTGGCCGCAATGGCTGGAGCTGAGCCAATCCAAAGCCAGGAGTCAGGAGCTTCTTCCGGGTCTCCCACGCGGGTGCAGGGGCCCAAGCACTTGGGCCATCTTCTACTGCTTTCCCAGGCCACAGCAGAGAGATGGACAGGAAGTGGAGCAGCCAGGTCTCAAACTGGCACCCATATGGGATGCCAGCACTTCAGGCCAGGGCGTTAACCCACTGCACCACAGCGCTGGCCCCCTCCATATGGATTAAACTAGGAGAATCCATGCAAACTTCCTGGCTGGCTCCTGCTATGGCCACTAGTATTCTAACAAATGCGTGAAAGCAATCTGATGTTCAAGCATTGGCCCAACGGGTTGGGACAAATGCTAATGGAGAGGCAAAATATACCCCTGTACAACAATTACAGTCATAGTAGAATCACACTGGTGACTTGCAAATTATACTCTAAACCAGAAACCAAGTGTAACAATGACTATGGACTGCTGAGAAACAAGACCAATAATTGTATACCTGGCTGAGATAACATCGGTTAGAGCAGAGGAGTAATGTGTTTTGGACAAGTAAGGATTTAGAGTATTGCAGTCCTTGTCACCCATCCAAGGAAATACTTGGAATGTATTCTAACCAAATGATGATCAATCAGATTATGGAGCTCATGGTTTGGAAAAAAAAAAGTACAGGAAACAAGGATGGTTATACAAAGGGGGAGATACTGATAATGTGACTAAAAATCTGTAAAATGTTGAGAGCCTTTCTAAGTAGAAAAGGGAATTCCTAATAGAATGAAGTTCCAAAACTACTTAGCGTCAAAGTTGTGTGTGTGCCTGTGTATGTGTGTGCATGCGTGTGTGTGTGTGCACACGCATGTGTGTGTGCACAAGAGCATACGCAAGGAACAGAGAGGGAAATACAAAATTGAATGGGGAAATGAAAATCTCAAGGAAGAGAAGAATGGGAGAAGTAAAAGAAACTGGCAGCATAGGGACTGTGATTTTTACCTATTGGTAGAGAAATACAAATTTAGTAATAACCATGAATGATAAAAAAATAGCATATTTTAAAAATTAACAGTGGAGGAAAAATGCAGAAAATCAGAGAAAGCAAAGCCAAAAGAAGCAAAATGAAAAATAGTGAAAAATATAGAAAATATAAAACCAAGGAAGTAAAACATCACAATTATAATGTACTAAATCCATCTATCAAAAGACAAAGATTGGAGCCGGCACTGTGGCGTAGCAGGCTAAGCCTCTGCCTGTGGTGCTGGCATCCCTTATGGACGCTGGTTCAAGTCCCAGTTGTTCTACTTCCAATCCAGCTCTCTACTAGTAGCCTGGGAAGGCAGTGGAGGATGGCCAAAGCCCTTGGGCCCCTGCACACATGTGGGAGACCTGGAGGAAGCTCTTGTCTCCTGGCTCTTTGGATCGGCCTGGCCCAGGCCATTGTGGCCATCTGGGGAGTGGACCAGCAGATGGAAGACCTCTCTCTGTGTCTGTAACTCTGCCTCTCAAATAAAAAATAAATAGATATTGAAAAAAAGACAAAAATTGTCATATTAATTATAATATAAAATTCAGGTAGAATGCGTTTCTAGAAATATATTATGTATTTTGTATGCATGTATTTTTGTTTAAAAAGTGATAAAGACTGGGCATTAAGGACAGGCCAGGACATCCTAAAGTAAGAAAAAGAAAAATGAATGAGCGTGAATGGCGGCATTTATATCATTTGAAATCCAATTCTAGGCCCACAACCAGGGCACAGAGGAAGAACATGTAACAAGGAAAAGTTAGCCAATTGGGGAAGCTCTGTATAAGTCACAAATCTTGATAGGATAAACTATATATATATATATATAGTTTATAAACAATATAAATATATATTACTCTGTGTGTGTGTATAAAGCAAAAATCTCAGAAACACGGGGAGAAATTGACAAAAAAAAGTTCATTGTAGAACAGTTTTAATATTCTTTCAGAATTTGGCAGTTCAAGTATACAAGACAATGATATAAGGGATTTAAAATACATAACAAACAAAAATTTTTCTCTTATATTCACTTAACACAAATACATAATTTTGATTAATAATATTAGAGAAAACTTTGAGTAAATTTTCAAAGCAGAGATTTTTTCCTTCAATTATTTCAAAAATAAATCAACAATAAAATTTTCAAATCCTCTAATTATTGAGAAATTAAGAAATCTCTCCCACATAATTCTTCCTTCTTAGAGAGATCAAAATTGAAACCGCAAATTAAGGATCCAAAAGGGAAAAGAAGAAAATATTACATTAAAACCTTTTGGATATAGCTAAAGCTGTGTTCAGGGGAATATTTGTAGCCTTAAATAATTTTATTGTTTAAAAATGAAACACAACAAAATATACAAACTCATGACTATCACAATGCATTTGAAACAATTTCCATATTATTTTTCCTTGATTATTAAGAGAACGACTAGGCAGGCCCCCGTGCTTCCAGTGATTTGGAGATTTTCTTCACTTGAATTATTTTCCTCTTTCATTTCTTACCTTTGTCAATGTTACAGTGAGAACGAATAAAGCGCTCAAGAATTTGTCTGTCTGCAAAACAGGATGACAATTTCCACATGAGTATTTAAATGCTAAACAGGAAAATTCTGAGGAGGTGGAAAATATGATAATATAGTACTATATAAACAGATTTGATAAGAAATCAAATATTATCAAAGGATATTTTGTCTAAGAGGCAGTTTCACAATTACTGACAAGAGTAAACTTAATTTTCAAAAGAGCAGTAGGCTCACTGAGAACAACGTGGATCTGAGACCAAAGCAGACACAGCTTCAGTTCTGTGCTGGCGTGCGTTAACAGGCCATTGAACCCCTCCGCTTCTTCAGCTGTTCACCTTGGAAGTCAGTTCCCAGTCCGTACCTTGCACGGTTGTTGGAATGGACCAGGGAGGGATGCTCTGTGTGAAGCACCTGGACAGAACTACCCTATCGAAGACACTCCATAAATAGTAGCTTTATCCTTTTGTTACTGGTGCCCAGTAGCAGACAATGGTGATAAACAATAGAGGTTATTATTCCAAAATTTTCTTAGGGATATTTTTCCATCCAACAACATTGTTCAGTTTTTTCTTTTTTATTCTTTTTTAATTTATTGGAAAGGTAGAGTGACAGAGAGAGAGAGAGACAGAGAGAGACACACACACACACACACACACACAGAGATTTTCCCATCTGTTGGTTTACTCCCCCAAATGTCTGCAAGAGCTAGGGTTGGGACATGCTGATCCAGGAACTCCATCCACGTCTCCCACGTGGGTGACAGAGACCCAGTACTTGGGCCATCATCTGCTGCCTCCCACGGTGCACATTGCAGGAAGCTGGACTCAGGAGCCAAGCAATGTGCACCTGGATCAGCATGTCCAGCTCTGCCCAGCACTCCAACATGAAATGCAGGTGTCCCAAGCTGTAACTTAACCTGCTGTGCCATAGCGCTTGCTGGGCTTTGCTATTCTTGAATTATTAGCCTCTGAAAAGATCCTGGCCTCCATTTCTTCACCTGTAGAATGGAGGACTCTTATCTGATTCTGAACATCTACAAGGGGTCTTCAAAAGTTCATGGAAAATGCATGTTATGGAAAAGATATGCATGGATTTCAAAATATTTTTAACAAAATAAACATCTTTTAATTCCAGTTTTCCACTAACATGTTGATCCCCTAATCCTAATCACTTGTACATATTTGTTTAATGGCACGGAGTGGAACTGTTGTAAAACTTTGCTCACTTCCAGAAACTGTCATCTGTACAGCCCAAAGCAGAAAGAAGTAAATGCAAGTGATAACACATTACCATGTACAATGTGTATGTCATTCTGTTCGATGTCACAAATGCCAGGTGAGGCTAATAGAGCAGGGGTATGTGTGTGTGTGTGTGTATGCATGCACATGTGTGTCCCAGTTTTCTCTCATTGTATTTGCATTTATTTGCTTTTACAATGCCATGTTTAATTTTGTATTTTTAAAAAGATTTCCTTTTTAAAAATTTTATTTATTTGATACATATAGACAGATATCCAGCGAAAGACAGAGAGCTCTGAGTCCACTGGTTCACTCCCAATGCCGGTTATGCCTAAGGCTGGACTAAGGCCAAAGCTGGGAGCCAGCAACTTATTCTAGGCTTCCCATGTGGGAGACAGAGACCCAACTACTCAAGCCATCACCTCTGCCTTCCAGGGTTTGCACTGGCAGGAAGACTGGAGTCAGGAGCTGGAGATCAGCCACAGGTACTCTGAAGTGAGACATGGGCATCTGAACCTGTGTCGTAATTGTTAGGCCAGACAATCACAGCTTGTGTTTAATTTTGAACCATCCCTACCCTACTCCATATCTTTGTGGGGCCCAGCATTTTTAATTGAGGTATACTTTTCAAACAGTAAAACGCATGGATCTTATGTGATAGGTTGGTGAACTGGAACATGCGTACCTGTCATCCACACCCATAAAACGCACAATGATACAAGTCATTTCCACCATCCCAGGAGACCCGTCCAGCTGCTTCCCAGCCAACACCTCCTGCCCCAAGACAACACCTCCTGCGCTGAGTTCTTTCATCACAGCTGAAAGTTTTGCCTGCACAGACTTCAAATAAATGAAATCACACAGAAGGCATCCTTCGGTGTCTGGCGTCTCTCACGCAGCATAATGCTTTTGAAGTTCAGACATTTGTTGTAGTCATCCACCACTGGTTTCTCCATGCTATCGAGCAACATTTCACTATGTGAATATCTCCCAGCTCATTTAATCCTCTCTTCCTGTTGATAGAGATTTGGGTTGTGGCTAGTTTGGGGCTCTTAAGAATAAAGTGGTTATGCATATTCTTGTACAAGTCCTTTTGTGGACGCACATTTACTTTTCTCTTGGGAAAATACCCAGAAGCAGAATTCTGAGTGTGGAACGGGTTCATGTTTAACCCTACAGGAGACCGCCAGACCTGTTTCCAAAGGGATCGTACTCTTCGATATTCCCAGCTGCAGTACCCGGGAACAAGACTTGCTATCGCCAGCAGTTGCTATTGTTGATCCTTTTCCGTTTAAGCAGCATCTCTATTTTACACCCTGTGCTAAACATTTTATTTTAAAATAAGCAAAAAAAAAATTCTCCCTTCTGACGTCAAAGATAGGTAATCCAGAGGAATCACATTGGGCATGTAATAGAAAAAAGATGAGATTGTGTCCAATTTAATGTCAACTTAAATGACTGTTCAACAAGGCTGCCACCTGTAGTTTAAATGCTACCCAGGTTTGCTACATGCAGATGCAGATCGTGTCCCCACGTTCCCCCTGCTGGCAATGGCCTTGCCTCTCCTTGTCAAACAGATCCCTCTTTTTTTTTTTTTTTAATTTTTTGACAGGCAGAGTGGACAGTGAGAGAGAGAGACAGAGAGAAAGGTCTTCCTTTGCCGTTGGTTCACCCTCCAATGGCTGCCGCGGCCAGCGTGCTGCGGCCGGCGCACTGCGCTGATCCGATGGCAGGAGCCAGGTACTTATCCTGGTCTCCCATGGGGTGCAGGGCCCAAGGACTTGGGCCATCCTCCACTGCACTCCCGGGCACAGCAGAGAGCTGGCCTGGAAGAGGGGCAACCAGGACAGAATCCAGCGCCCCGACCGGGACTAGAACCTGGTGTGCCGGCGCCGCAAGGCGGAGGATTAGCCTAGTGAGCCATGGCGCTGGCACAGATCCCTCTTTGAGACATGGAGGACATCTCTCTGGGCAGCCTTCCCTCAGCCCAAGCCAATCCAAAGAGCTGGAAATGGCCCTTGCAGGCCTCTTGTTCACCCAAAGCTTATCTCTAGCACTGCACCCATGACACTGTAACTCTGTTTGCCACACCCAGCAATGAGTTCCCAGGGAAGATGTGTTTGTTTTTTGCTTACCGTTGACTCAAGTGAACATGATAGGTATCCAATCAGTGAAATTTAATGAGTGGGTGAGTAAATGCATTCTTTAAAAAAAAAAAAAAAACCTTTTAAACATATATTTGAGAGGCAGAGACAGAGAGAGACAGAGACAGAGAGAGAAAGAGATCCTGCCTACTGGTTCACTCACCAAATGCCTACAACAGCCAGGGCTGGGCTGAGTAGAAACTGGGAGATGAGAGCTCAATCCGGTCTCCAACACAGGCAGCAGGGACTCAACGACTTGAGCCATCACCTGCTGCTTCCCAGGCTCCGCATTGGCAGGAAGTTGGAGTCAGGAGCTGGAGCTGGAGCTGCGAATGGAATCTAGATACTGTGACATGGGATGTGAACATCCTAACCACGAGACCAAACACCTCCCCCAGTAAACGTATTCCTACTACTGAGTCTCAGGCCAGGAAGAAGTGCCTTCTAGACAGCTGCACTCACAGGAGTTTCAGTTGGAGGAAGAGATTGGGGGGGGGGGGGAAATCCTACCTGAAAAAGCTCACAGAAAACCAGAGTCCAAGCAGTTTTCTCTCTCAGGTGTCAAGAAACTGGGTCACTACCCATGGATACTAATGACCGAAGAGTTAAGTTTTTGGTGGTCTGAATCAGATTTGGGAAATAATTCTGGAAGTAGAACAGCTACTAAAGACATGCAGTTCAGTCCCCTCCAGTTATAAATAAAGCCACTCGATACAGGGTGTGAATTCCTTATCCTATCTGCTTGGGACCAGAAGTGTTTTGGCTTTTGAATGCTTTCAGATATTTTAATATTTGCACATACACAATGGGACACCTTAGGGATGGGACCCAAGTCTAAACACAAAAATTCATGGATGTTTTGCATGTCCCTGATACACAGCCTGGAGCTAATTTTATATATTTTTGGTGCACCTGTGTTTTGACTGTGACTCAAGGGCAGGTGTGGAACTTTTCACTTGTGGCATCATTCAGTGCTCAGAAAGATTCCAATTTTGGAGTATTGTGGATTTCAGAGGTTCAGACAGAGGATGCTCAACCTGTACCACACACTGGTACCACACACACGGGTAGTGGGAGCAGAAGGTTCTCCTTTAGCTGTTCCCTCCCTGTCTGTTGTCTTTCTGGAGTTTTCTCCATTCCCATCCCACCCTGAAGCCTCTCCAGGCTATTTCTCTATCCTGACTTAGGCCGCTGCCTTAAGGAGAAGGCTGGTCCTCTCTCTCTCTGTCTCTCTCAAGTTCTGGTCCTGGGCGCTTACTCCCTCAGGGCCTCCTACCCTAGGAAAATGACTGATGCTGAGTCTATATTAACTCAGCCTATGACATAGGTCCCTTATTCTCTCATACTTGCTCAGCCCTGCTGCCAAAGAACTCTGCTGAAAGATTCACCAGGCAAAGAGCATTAGTGTCATCTTTAATACTGGCAAATGACAGAGGCACAGGAATTCAAAGAGAACTTCCTACTGGCAAGTCAGCCCCCAGAATAGCAGCACTGATGAGGGAGCCAGCTAGAGCATGGCTAGGAAAGAGAAGCTAATCCCAGGGAAAGCAGGTCTTACACAGTCACCAGTCCAGGACAGTCCAGAAAAGCAAAGGGGCATGAGCCTCAGGCACCTGCCTCCAGTGTGGTGCTAAGATAACCAGGAAATCCAGAGAGCTAAGAAGGCAAAAATCCAAGTCCATCCTCGTTCGCCTTGTTGGCTCGGAGGGCACATCTCACGGTCTGGGAGGAACCCAGGCTGGGTGGACAGAGCGTGTTACTGGAAGGGTCAGCTTGCCTGAGGATTGTGGAGCATGCAGGTCACGGAGGTGCAGGTGGAGCAGAGGCTGCCAGAGCACCCATTGAAGAGTCCCCAGTTCACCTGTAGGGGATGCCACCAGGGCTCCGATTACACAGGACAAGACTACCGGAGACCAGGTGCTCTGCAGCCACCGGGGTCCATGCAGGCCAGGCAGTGACAGGCACATCTGCATGGCAGTCTCTGGGCAGATAGCAGCACCTGCTTAAGGAAGGCAGAAGCCGTCTTTCTGTGGGGTCCAACAACGGGACTACTGAAGACGGAAAGGGCTCCCTGGTTTTCATACGTGTACCAACGCTGGGGCAGGGCAGCCCGAGCAGGTGCTGAGCCTCCGCTCTGCCTTTCGGGAGGATGGGGCCGGCAGACATCCCAAGGAGCATCTTGGTTTCCCCTTGACGTGTCCACCTGGCTCACAGATGTCTTTTTAGAGCAGAGGGACTCGCAGGAGAAAACACAAACTTCTGCCTGCCTATGAGGTGAAACACCTGCTGCTTGTGCTTTCCTACAGTCCCTCATTTAAGCTTTTCCAAAGGTGGGATATATATCCTTTTCCTCCTAACACACACACACACACACACACACACACACACACCTCCATTTCAGGCTCACCCACAGTGCTGTTTGAGACAGGACATCCCAGACAAAAGGGTTTCAGTGAGGACCACAGAGGAGAAAGGTCTTCTCATTGTGGCTGGAAACAAGTAGAGAACAACTGGGGACCTGAGAGAGGCAGGTGGGAGGTGAGGGCAGTCAGAGGGCTCTGGGGGCCGTCCTGCTCTTACACCTCATCTTGGGCAGAAAAACCAACTAGAGCTGCCACATGGCCTAGAACACAAGTCGGGGTGTGTGAAATGAGCTGTTGGGTGCAGAACAACGAGAACCTCTGCTTACACCAGCGTCGCTCAAAAGTTCATGGAATGTGAAGTCAAAAGATCAATTTATCTTCATACAAAAATGCTTTCCACTCTCTGCCTTGTTTTTCTGTAAAACATGTCTGCCATGAGCTTTATGAAGACCTCAGAAGCAGACTCTCCCCACAGCTGCCTCCCGGCACCTCTGCAAGGGGTCACACGCCACTCCCTCCTCACTCTGCCACACACACGCCACTGTAAAAGCACGTGTTTTTGTAAACTCATATATTATGTTCACTAGAAAACATACGAACATAGGCCAGCGACGTGGTGCACTGGGGTAGGCCACCGCTTGCAACACCAGCATCCTATATCAGAACCCCAGTTTGAGTCTCAGCTACCCCACTTCCAATCCAGGTCCAAGCTAATGCACCTGAGAAAGCAGATGAGGGCCCCTGTCACCCACAAGGGAGCCAGGATGGGTTCCTGACTCCTGGCTCCTGGCTTTGACGTGGCCCAGTCCTGGCTGTTGCAGCCATTTGGGGAGTGAACCACATCTCTCTCTCTCTCTCTCTCTCTCTCTCTCTCTCTCTCCCCTCTATCTGTAGCTCTGCCTTTCAAATAAACAAATAAATCTTTTTTAAAAAGATAGAAGACAAACATGCAAACTGTTACAGGAGGAAGTTAAGAAACGAACACAAGGAGCAGTATCATCCTGAGAAGGTCACTTACTCTCTTTGAAGGGATGATACATGGGAGATTTTTCAGGGACCTTAAAAAGTCTGTCCCCAGAAAGTATTGTACCAAACAGGAAATCAAAATTCAACAGAGTAAAGTGAAACTATGAGTTAGCACAATGCCTGCTGGAGAAATCATTTAGTGGTAACAGAGAGAAATATGCAGAGCGATTCAACCACAGGCAAAAGGAGATGCGAACTGAATGAAAAGCTATGTGACTCCTTTTAAGCGTACAGTAACACAGTCACCAGGGCCTCCTTTAAGAAAGGCTTCACGTTTGCACAACTCGATGAGTTTTTTTTTAGTCAATATTTTTCTTTTCTGTGGACATTCAACACCAATGACTAGAAATTGGAACAGTTGGGGCCAGTGTTATGGTGCAGCTGGTTAAGCCACCGCTTTTGACACCAGCAAGTCCTAGCTGCGCCACTTCTGATCCAGCTCTCTGCTAATACACCTGGGAAGGCAGTGGAGGACAGTCCAAGTGCCTGGGCCTGATACCTGTGTGGAATTCCAGGTTCCTGGGCTTCAGTCTGGCCCAGCCGTGGCCTTTGTAGCCATCTGGGGACAGAGCCAACAGACAGATCTCCTTTGTTCTGTCTCTCTCCCTCCCTCTCTGTCACCTGCTTTTCAAATAAATGAATAAATAAATCTTAAAAACAAAAAGAAATTGGAGCACTTACTATTCAGTGTCAAGAAATGATCTATAAGTACACAAACAGGAACTTAAAAACTCCTCTTACCTTTGGGGGAAACACCCTGCAGGTAGTCTTTGATTTGGGATGGAGTAAAGGAGTTTAAAATCATTAGGACGTCCAGGTAGGCCTTCCCGTAGTCGCTCTGGTATATGCTCTGCTTCTTGGTGCGCTCCTGATTCCTCATGAAACTGTGCAGCACAGAGGGGACTGCAAAAGACACAGGTGAGCAAGCTACTGGGCTGCCAGCTCAGCCAAGACCGCCTGTCCTGACTGCGTAGACGCCCACCTGTCAGCCCTGAGCCCGACTGGAGTGTCACCAGCAGGCTTCGCGGTACTGTCGAGGTACTGCAAACCAAGGCTCCACTGATGCCTCCAGGGATGGCCTGTGCTGAGCAGCCGGCACTCCCGCTGTTGGGAATGCGAGGAATGGGAGGCAGTGGCTGGGGGGCGAGGTTGACCGCTGTGTTCGGAATGGGAGTTCTCCCTCCTCTGCAGGTCAGCGGGCTAGGATGGCAACTGCCGCCAGCTGCTTATCTAACACACACCAGCCTTTGGAGAAGCTCCTTTGTCTATCAGGACATCATCTGGCACACTCAGAGACCTCCCCCACGACCTGGGCACCTTAGGATGACCCGTTTGGAAGAACGATGCTACATGTGCTCAACACTGGAAGTGTGAGGTGCAGGCATCCCCAGCTCGCTCGTATTTGTTTCTGAATATTGTTCATTTAATATTTATAGACCCATCATGAAAAATAATAATGAAGATGTGTTATGAAAACCTAACTTCTACAGCTTTCTCTGTCTTTGTAAACCTTTATAATACCTTAACCGCTATGTCTAGTTCCAAGTGTCCCCTAGAAAGGGGCATTGGTCAAATGGAGGGAGCAGACTGGTGAGGGATTTACTGCTACATCCCTAGGACAGTATCTGTGGGTGTGGAACTGTCTGAACTGGAAAAGGCAACACATATGCATGTCCTATCAGTGTATTTTGCTGGCATGTGATGGGGTTTTCATAGAACGATAGTTACACTAGTGAACTTCAATTGGCAGAAGCAGAGCCAATGGGTAGCAGTGGAGCAAGGGATCTTCCAACTGTTGGAATTTCAGTTGGGACATCTGACAAGGATTGAGCTGCCTTGGGGGAGGAGGCGCCCTGCTGAAGCGCACCAGGAACAGAGTCAGCCCTTGGCAGGATGGGATGGAGGCGGTCCTCAGATAACCCAAGACTCCAGACCAGTGACTTCTTGGCTGCCCTGTCTCCCCACTTTGCTGAACTTCCACTCTGTAATGTTAGTCTCAAGTACGACTTGACCCCAGCTGTGTTCCAGGAATAGATCAGTCTCAGATGCACACCCAGCTATCTTTTTAACCAGTGCTTGGAGGTGACTTAATCATGGAATTTTTAAAACTTCCATGTTGGAAGCACTAGGACTGAGAACCACAAAGGAACATTCATTTCAATGGCGGGAGCCAAGTCTGGAAAGATTTGCTGGGTGTGCCCTGTGCAGACCCTTCCAGTGAGTAACTGACAAGTCCTCTCTGACTCCTACCCAATTCTCTCTCTCTCTCTCTCTCTCTCACTTCACAGCAATCATATCCTTCCTTTCATTAGGAGGAAGTCTTCCCAACCCCCACCTCTGCCCTTCCAGGCTAGGGCTCTGCTGGGGTCACAGCACAGGCAATCAATCAGTCCTCTCCTGGGTTTGAGGTTGGGATCCACAGCCCAGGCTCCGATTCCATTCCAAGACCACGGCTTCCCCCTGCCTGCAGTCCAAACTGGCTGCCAGGGCCTTCTGCATTGAGGAATCATGGAACAAGGCGTGGGTTCTGTGAAACTGGTTCCAGGCTACAGGCGTACTTACCTAGACCCTGAGAAGCAATGGGCAGGCTTGAATAGCATCCATATTTGAAGCTAAAATCCTGCAGCTCTGGGATTTTAGCTGGAGTTTGGTAATTGCGTCGAAATTCAGTGTCAAGAGGTCTGGGAATCAACTTTTTCCATTCGAGAGACACTGGAGAACTTTTCTTAACCTTCTGAGCTGGGGTAGGGGTGGAAGCAGAAGGCAATAGTTATTTCCAGATAGCTGTCCACTCTGCTGTGCTGGTGGCAGCAGCTTCCAACTGCTCACACTAAATCCCACTCTTCTTGTATTTGCAGGTGTAGTTTTTGTGCGTATGTTAACCAAAAACTAACTTTCTGCTTTACCAGCCACAGGAAGAATGCAAAAAATACTTTAAGAAGTGCACAGAAAATTGAATTAGAAGATGAGTTTAGGGACATGAAGTTAGCAGCTAAGATGCCAATTAAGAGGCACACATCTCGCATCTGAGTACCTGGGTTCAGTTCTCGGTTCCGGCTCCTGATTCCAGTGTCCTGTTAATCTGCACCCTAGGAGGCAGCAGTGATAGCTCAGGTAGTCTGGATTCTGCCACCCACATGGGAGACCTGGATTGAGGTCCTGGCTCCCGGCCTTGTCTGTTGTGAGCATTTGGGAAATGAATCAGTGGATGGGTTTTTTTTTTTCTTTCTTTCTCTCAAATAAAAATAAATTTTTATGAAGTTTATTTTTGTATTTTAAAAAAAGCTCATAAAATGCATATTATGAAAACCATCTGCATGGATTTCAAAATTACTGCAGTAAATTATACTAATCTTATTTTATTTTAAAAAATTTATTTATTTATTTATTTGAAAGGCAGAATTGCAGAGAAGCAGAGGCAGAGAGAGATATCTTCCATCTGCTAGTTCACTCCCCAAATGGCTGTAACAGCTAGAGCTGGGCCGATCTGAAGCCAGGATCCAGGAGCTTCTTCTGGGTCTCCCACACCTGGTGCAGGGGCTCAAGCACTTGTGCCATCTCCTATTGCTTTCCCAGGCCACAGCAGAGAGCTGGATCGCAAGTGGAGCAGCCAGGTCCCAAACAGCAGGATGCTGGCACAGCAAGCAGTGGCTTTACCTGCTATGCCACAGAGCCAGCCCCTATACTAATCTTTTAACTCCATTTTCCATGAACTTTTGTAGCTACTCTCGGATACCCACATGGTTAGGAGTGGTTTCTTCTCTCTCTCTTTTAAAACATTCTTTACTCCAAAAATTCAAAAATTAACAAATGCTGGCAAGGATGTGAAGAAAAAGGCCCCCTAATACTGTACTTTCACTGCAGACTTTTTTCCCCCAAATAAACCTTTTATTTAAAGAATATAAACTTCATGCATTTCATAAATGCAACCTTAGGAATATAGTAATTCTTCCCACCATTTCTGCCCTCTCACCCACTCCAACCCCTCCCCATCCTCCCTCTCCTATCACCAGTCCTATTCTCCACTAAGATCCATTTTGGATTAACTTTATAAACAGAAGACCAACTCAATACTAAGTAAGAGTTCAACAATTTGCATGAAAAACACAAAAACAACAACAAAAAACTGTTCCTCAATAGTCATTGCATCTTGAAGTTAACTTCACTTTTTTTTTTAGAAACTTAATTAACTTTTAAGAAGACCCAAGCATGATACATCTTTTAGAAGCACTTAGACATAATTATAATAAAACTCTTTGAGGACAGATGTCCTGCATGGGAAGTTAGTGCACAGTGACTCTTGTTGTTAATTTAACAATTAACACTCAAGTATGATGTCAGTGATCACACCAGGCCCTTGACATGAGCTGCCTATGGAAGACTTTTGAGTCCACAACTCCATCGGTATTTAGACAGGGCCATAAGCAAAGTGGAAGTTCTCTCCTCCCTTCAGAGAAAAGTACTTCTTTCTTTGATGACCAGTTCTTTTCACTGGGGTCTCACCCAATGAGGTCCTTCATATAGGACAATTTTTACCACAGTGCCTTGGCTTTCCATGCCTGAAATGCTCTTATGGACTTTTCAGCCAGGCCAGAATGCCTTAAGGGTTGATTCTGAGGTCAGAGTGCTACTTAAAACGATTGTCATTCTAAGAGTCTATTGTATGGACTGCTTCCCATGTTGGAGCATTCACTCCTTTGTAATTCTATCTGTTATTATTACAGGACCCTTAATCCTATCCATATGGTTACTTTCACAATGAAGATGGTATTTTCACCACCCAGCCTAAGGGGATTTGAGGTCCCATAACAAGTTTTTAAACTGTACCCTTAGAAGTAAGTCCATAGGAATGTATGCAGAACTACATAGTTTTACAGTTATAAACTTAAGACACTTCATAATTACAACTTTAGGAACATGGTGATTCTTCCCACCATGACCTCCCTCCCATCCAAACTCCTACCCCTCTTCCTCCTCCCTCTCTTATTCCCACTCTTATTTTTTTACTAAGATCTATTTTCAATTGACTTTATACACATATGATTAACTATGTTAAGCATTCAACATATATACATGTATATATATATATACATACGCATATGTATATATATAAACTGTTGCTCAACACGCAAGACAAGGGCTGTTCAAGTCATTGCTTCTCAGAGTGTCAACTTCACTTCTACAGATTGCCTTTTAGGTGCTCTCTTAGTTATCACAGGCAGGGAGAGCATATGGTATTTGTCCCTTTGGGACTGGCTTATTTCACTAAGTATGATGTTTTCCAGATTCATCCATTTTGTTGTAAATGACTAGATTTCATTTTTTTTACCACTGTGTTGTATTTCATAGTGTACATATTCCATAATTTATCCAGTCTTCAGTTGACAGGCATTTGGGTTGATTCCATGTCTTAGCTATTGTGAATTAAATTGCAATAAACATGGGCATGCAGATAACCCTTTCATATGCTGATTTCATTTCCCTTGGGTAAATTCCCAGGAAAAGGATGGCTGGGTCTTACGATAGGTCTATATTCAGACTTCTGAGGTTTCTTCATATTGTCTTCCATAGTGGCTTTACCAATTTACATTCCAACAAACAGTGGATTGGTATACCTTTTCCCCACATCCTCACCAGCATTAGTTGTTTGTTGATTTCTGTATGAAGGCCATTTTAATGGGGGTGAGGTGAAACTTCACTCTAGTTTTGATTTGCATTTCCCTGATGGCTAGTGATCCTGAGCATTTTTTCATGTGTCTGTTGACCATTTGGATTTCCTCTTTTGAAAAATATCTGTTTCAGTCCTTTGCCCATTTCTTCACTGGGTTGTTTGTTTTGTTTTTGTTGAGTTTCTTAATCTCTTAATATATTCTGGTTATTAGTCCTTTGTCAGTTGCATAGTTTTCAAACAATTTCTCCTATTCTGTCAGTTGCCTCTTCACTTTCCTGAGTGTTTATTTTGCAGTACAGAAGTTTCTCAATTTGATGTAATCCCATTTGTCAATTTTGGCTTTGACTGACTAGGCCTCTGGGGTTTCCAAGAACTCTTTGCCTGTGCCAATGTTTTGCAGGGTTTCCCCAATGTTATTTAAAAATTTGATGGTATTGAGTTATAGATTTAGGTCTTTAATCCATTTTGAATGGATTTTGTGTGTAAGGTGTAAGGTAGGGGTCTTGCCTCATACTTCTTCATGTGGAAATCCAGTTTTCCCAGCACTATTTGTTGAAGAGACTGTCCTTGCTCCAGGGACTGATTCTAGCTACTTTGTCAAATATGTTGATTGTAGATGGTTGGATTGATTTCTGGTGTTTCTATTCTGTCCCATTGGCCTTCCACCTGTTTTTGTACTAGTACCAGGCTGTTTTGATTATAACTGCCCTGTCATATTTCTTGACATCTGGTACTGTGATGCCTCTTGCTTTGTTTTTGTTGTATAAGATTGCTTTAGCTATTTGGGGGTCTCCTGTGTTTCTATATGAACTTCAGCATCATTTTTTCTATATCTGAGAATGTCCTTGGTATTTTGATAGTATCATGTTGATTCTGTAAATTTTTTTTCAGTATTATGGACACTTTGATGCTATTGATTCTTCTGATCCGTGAACATGGAAGATTTTTCCATTTTTTTGGTATATTCTTCTATTTCTTTCTTTAATGTTTTGTAATTCTCATCTTAGAGATCTTTGACATCCTTGGTTAAATTTATTCCAAGATATTTGATATTTTTGGTAGCTATTGTGAATGGGATTGATCTTAGACGCTCTCTTATAGCCATGACATATGTTGTATTATTGTCTTCATTTGTTTCTAGAAATTTTTTGATATCTATTTTGATTTCTTCCATGACCCACTGTTCATTCAGGAGCGTGTTGCTAAATCCCCATGTGTTTGCATCCTGAATTGCTGATTTCCAGCTTCATTGCATTGTGGTCTGAGAAGATGCACAGCATGGTTTTGAATTTTTTGAATTTGCTGAGACTTGTTTTATGGCCTAGCATGTGGTAAATCCTAGAGAAAGTTCCATGCACTGGTGAGAAGAATGTGTATTCTACAACTGTAGGATGGAAAGTTCTGTAGATATCTGTTAGGTCCATTTGGTTTATAGTGTTAATTAACTCTGTTGTTTCCTTGCTGGTTTTCTGTGTGGTTGATCTGTCCACTGCTAAAAAAGGGGTATTGAAATCCCCCATTACTAATGTATTTGAGTCAATGTCTCTCTTTAGATCCCTTAAAATTTCCTTTAAATAGCCAAGTGCCCTGTAATTAGGTGCATATACATTTAAAATAATTACATCTCCCTATTGAATTGATCCCTTAATCATTAAATAGTGCCCTTCTTTGTCTCTTTTAACAGTTTTTGTGTTAAAGTCTATTTTATCTGATATTAGAATAGCTACACCAGATCTTTTTTGGTTTCTGTTGGCATGGATTATCTTTTTCCATCCTTTCACTGTGTGAAACCTTTGTTGGTGAGATATGTTTCTTATAGGCAGCAAATCGATGATTTTTTAAAAATCCATTTAGCCAGTCTGTGTCTTTTAACTGGAGAGTTGAGGCCATTCACCTTCGAGGTAACTATTGACAAGTAATGATTTGGACCTGCCATTTTTCCATAAATATTCCTATTGTTTACTTTGGATTTCTTTTGTACTTTTACTGGGAGATTTTCTGCCTTTCCCTTCTTTCATAGCAATGACCATGTTTCTGTTTGTGTGTAGCACATCCTTAAGCATTTTTGCAAGACTGGACAAGTGGTGACAAATTCTTTCAATTTCTATTTGTCATGGAAGAATCTTTATTTCACCTTCATTCATAATTGAGAGCTTTGCTGGGTATAATATTCTGGGTTGACAGTTTTATTCTCTTAAGACTTCGACTATATCTTGCCATTCTCTCCTAGCCTGTAGGGTTTCTGATGAAAAGTCCTCTGTGAGTCTAATTGGAGATCTTCTGAAAGTAATCTGGCATCTCTCTCGTGCATCTTTTAGACTCTTTTCTTTATGTTTTACTGTGGAGAGTTTGATTACAATGTGATGTAGTGAAGACCTTCTCTGGTTATGTCTATTAGGAGTTTTATGTGCTTTCTGTACTTGGATGTCCCTTTCTTTCTCCAAATTAGGGAAATTTTCTGTTATGATTTCACTAAAAAGGCCTTCTAATCCCTTTTCTCTTTCCATGCCTTCAGGTTCTCCTAGAACCATATGTTGGGTCATTTGATAGTATCTTATAGATTCCCAACATTGTTTTTTAGTTTTATAATTTCTGCTTCTTGTCTTTGGTTTGACCGTATAATTTCCTGCGATTTGTCTTTTATGTTGGATATTCTTTCTTCTGCTTGACCGATTTTGTTGTTAAGGCTTTCCACTGATTTTTTTACTTGTTCTATTGAATTCTTCATTTTCAAGATTTCATTTTGTTTTTTCTTTAAAGTCTCAATTTCGTGGGAGAAATTTTCATTTATGTCATGTATGGATTTCACTAGTTCATGCATTTGCTTCTGATTACTTCTAAGTAATTTTATGATCAATTTTTTGAATTCCATTTCTAGCATTTCCTCAATCTCCTTCATCTTTACAATCTAGTATTGAAGTGTTGTATTCTTTTGGGGCCGTTATGTTGTCTTTCTTATTCTTGTTTCTTGAATTGGTGTGTTTATTATTTGGCATTTGTGAAGATACTCAGTTCCTTCTTTTTTTTCTTTTTCTGTTGTGGCTTTTGTCTTTGTGGATTAGTGGAGTGTCTGCTTTCAATGAATACCTAGAGGTATGTGGTGGCTGTGGCCAGGGAGCTCTATTCTGTGTTCCAGGGTGAAGGGAGTGTTAAAGTGACACCCAGGTTGGGCATGGTTAATATCTCTCTCTCTTTTTTTAATCAAAGGGGAGGTTTTGTTCTGCTCTGTTGGCTGTGTAGACTCAGCTCATTTCTTTCCCTCAAAGGAGACCAGTGCCTGGGTGCTAGCCCCATCGGGTATAATATTCATCTGTGCTGCCACAATGACCACACAAAGGAAATGTGCAGTCCTCAGTGTAAGCACAGATTCCCCAGCAATGTTCCTCACCAGGGAACCTGGGAGCTCTGAGTGTTTGGAGCCTCCCACAGTGACTGCCCAAAGTCCCAACCACATCCTGAGGCTTCCCACAAAGACTCAATGCTTTCACCGTCCTGCAAACTCATGCTGTCACAGTCTCAGCATACAAGCCTCCCAAAGTCATGAGCACCCCACCCCCAATCAGTTCTCCCTGCTAGACATGGGAGTCTCCGCTTAGTTGGTTGCTGGGTGTGGACATGAGCTGGCGAAGCTGTTATGTCTGCCCAAAATGGCACCCACTCTCTATTGGTTTGTTACAGGGCGCTGTTGCAGGGTGCTGGGGAGAAAGAAACATGCCCCCTTTTTTTCTTCTCTAGTTTGGCAGGTACGCTAACCCCCACAGGGCTCCAAGCCAGATTCCCTCCAGGCTTTTCCTGCAGCTTTATTGCCAGTGTCTTGGGCCACTGCAGTCTGGTCACATCTCACTCTCCAAAGCTGGTGTGGAGGCTCTAGGCTGCCGGGGTCCTGATTTGTGCGTGTCTACATCCTTCACATAGGTCTGCTGTGTTCCTCTAATTTTTGTGGAGTTTCCTCTTTAATTTTTCTCCCTAACTCTTCCCTGAGAGTGCACTGTCTCCACTTTTTAAAAACTATCTCCATGCAGATGTTTAAACCACGAAGTCAGAAATTCCTGGTGCAAAAGAGGGCCCTAAGACAATGTTGATAGGAATGAAAACTGGTATAACCATCATGGAAGACATCATGGAGATACCTTAGAAATCTAAATATAGATCTACCATATGACCCAGCCATCCCACTCCTGAGAATTTCCCCAAAGGAGATGAAGCTATTATATGAAAGAGTTGCTTGTATCCCCATGTTTATAGCAGCTCAAATCTCGATAGCTAAGATACGAAATCAACCCAGGTGTCCATCAACAGGTGACTGGATAAAGAAAGTATAGTTTACATACACAATGGAATATTACTCAGCCATAAAAAAGAATGAAATCCTGTCTTTTGCAATAAAATGTAATTGGAGACCATTATGCTTAGAGAAATAAGCCAAACCCCAAGAGACAAATATCATGTTTTCTCCAATTTGTGGTAATTAATATAGAGAGTACAAAAAGTCAATATATATGGGTGAAATTGAAAAAAAATTAAGTAATATATAATATTACATTGGACTGCAATAATCATTAAGAAAGCATACTGTTTTAGTGATTGTAAATTGTTAAAGTTCCATTTTCATTTAATGTTTTTGTTAGATTCCTAAATCTAAGTAGAATATAAAAATATATAATGCAAAAAATAAAAGATATGTTCCCAAATATATGGATATATGGTTTTCACTGCTGTCCTAATGAAGTCATTGATAAGTAATGTTTTGTGTTAAAAAATATTATTTATGGTTTCATTGTCTTTAAGATTTATTTGTTTGAAAGACTAGTGAGGGAGATAGAGATAGAGATAGAGATAGATAGATAGATAGATAGATAGATAGATAGATAGATAGATAGAAAGAAACCTTCTACCTACTGATCCACTCCCCAAATGGCCACAACATCCAGAGTTGGCCTAGGCTGAAGCCAGGAGCCAGGAACTCCATCCAGGTCTCCTGCATGGGTGGCAGGAACCCAAGTACTTGAGCCATTATCTGCTGCTTCCCAGGCACATCAGCAGGAAGCCAGGTCCGAAGTGGAGTAGACAGGACTTGAACTGGCACTCTAATGTGGGATGTGGGCATCCCAAGTGGTGGCTTAATCCACTGCACCACTGCCTTGCCCCTCAGTGGTGGCTTCTGATAGATGCATTTGTGTCCCTGGGAGGAGTGCTTGTTTATTCTGCTCAGTGGGCACAGAAGGCATTGATCACGGCACCAAGACTACCAGGTCTCTTGAGTAGGGATGGGAGGGCAGAGTGAGAGCTTTGGATTGGGCTGGGGGAGCCACACCAGTTAAATTTGAATTTCAGATAAACAATGAATCCTTTTTCGTGTGTATAATTATGCCTAAGAATCCATTATCTACTGAATATCATTATTCAAGTTTAACTGGGCCACCTGTATTTTTATTTGCCTAATCATGCAGCTCTAGATGGGAGTGACATATATTATCCCCCATACCTGGAAAAGAGCCACTAGGGCCTGAGCCCGTATTGATGGAGGGGTACATGACACATCATCATCATTAGTAGGCAATAACATGATTATTTGTTCGAAATATCTCTGCAAAAAAGTACCCATTAAATATAAGCTCACTGAAATCTATGAAGCACTGGCTAAGCAGCAGGCCCACAAGCACTACCAGATTCCAAAGAGAGAGTCACCAGGCAGCTCACCCAGGATGAGTTCATTCCCAAGTTCAGCAACAGAGCCTCAGGTCAGAGGCCCACTGGACTAACACTCTCTTTGCTCAAAAGGACAAAGATATTAAGAACATGGATGTTAGGAGCGATGTCCAAAAAGTGCAAATTACTTTTGACTCTGAACTCAATTCTCTTCCTAATTAGTTTTTCAATATGCCTTTGCAAAATAAGTCCTAATATGCATTGCTTATCAAATGATTTGCAATGGGATTTACTGGTGTACATTATATATCGAAGGGTGCATAATCACATCTACTAGCAGCTGAGAGCATTTACTATTGATTTAAAAAATAAAATGATCCCTGGCTGGACTCGCAGAAGAGGAGAGGGTTGGATGGCCTGCTGCCACTTACTCTAGCTACTGCGGGGAGAGAGGACACAGGAACCCCCGGGCCCTCACAGCCACCTCAGACACTGCCCATGGAGAAGCAGCTCAAAGGCTCAGACTCAGGGCACCCCTTAAGATAGTTCTGAGGCACCGGCGCTGTGGCAAAGTGGGTTAACGACCTGGCCTGAAGTGCTGGCATCCCATATGGGGGCTGGTTTGAGACCCGGCTGCTCCACTTCCGATCCAGCTCTCTGCTGTGGCCTGGGAGAGCAGTAGAGAATGGCCCAAGTCCTTGGGCCCCTGCACCACGTGGGAGACCCAGAAGAAGCTCCTGGCTCCTGGCTTCGGATAGGCAGAACTCCGGCCATTGTGGCCAATTGGGAAGTGAACCAGCGGATGGAAGACCTCTCTCTCTCTCTCTCTCTTTCTCTCTCTCTCTTTCTCTCTCTCTTTCTGCCTCTCCTCTCTTTGTGTAACTCTGACTTTCAAACAAATAAATCTTTTTTTTTTTTTTAAAGATAGTTCTGAAAACCATCTGGTATTGTTCCCAGTAACTCCCACCTACCACGTGGTTTCTGTCGTTGACTAATGTTTGTAGCCTTTTAGGGAAAAAATTTCTGTTGAAATGCTTGGAACTTGTGACTCCCCAGAGCTACCAGCCAGTAGCACATGTTTCCAGTGCCTATAAGTGTTCTGTGTGATATGCCAAGGTTATGGATAATGGAGCATCACTGGCTCTTAAGATGACCTTAAAACTAGTGTGGCTAGAAATCTAGGTGCAGGACAAGCCAACAATGAATGGGACAAGTCTTGCAACCCTAGCCCTGGGAATTGTGGCTCCCACATGGAGAAATTGGTATTCTATAGGAAGGGTGTCTCTACCTGCTGCACCACACCCCAGACACAGGCTGTGTGAAGGTGGGTTCTGGGGGCTTAGGCTGCGAGGAGACTGCCCATGTGCTCTCTGCACAGGAGCTGTGAAGCCCAGGGAGAGGGAGAGAGGGGCTGTGTGGGAGACGGGAAGAGGAGGGACAGGACCCAAAGACAGACACAGCCAAGGGCTCTGACAGTGCGTCAACCCGGAGGCAGAATGCACAGTGTGCATTTGAAAGGTGTGAGGGTGTGAGAGGAGCAGCATGGGTAAACAGCAGAGGCAAGCTGACACCAGGCTGCAAAAGGTCCCAAATGTCTAGTGCACACAGACCAGGCTGGGCCCGTGGGGAGTGGGACCATCCGAGAGGAAGACCCAGGAAAGGCAAAGTCAGGACCCAGGCTTGCTTTCATGTCAAAGATGAAGTCTTATTCTTCATGGATGCCCAGTATTTATCACATGAATAGATCCCATTAAATATTTACTAAGATAATGAGTGAACAACAGAAGCCTAGAAACGTTAATCACTATGGATTAATCATACCCGAGGCGCACTCTACTGATGGCCTGTGTGATGCACGCTTCAGGGAACTCCTAGTAAACTAGAGTGTTCATGCCATAGTGTGGGCAAGGCTTTCCAGCTAGTGCTCTGGTTGCTGTTCTAAAACTTCATGCAACTGAGCTTCTTCAGGAATCATAAAGAAGAGAGGTTCCCAACTCAGAGAGATCCAACCGAAAGCTGAACCCCAACCCCCACAGCAGTGCTGACATCATAGATGAGAAAAACACTGCCCAAAGTCAGCAGTACCTGCCCCAAATCAGCAGTACCCCCAAGGGTTGAGCTGCTACCAGACAGCTTCCCTGCCCCCCAAGGGCTCACTCCCTGGTCTCTTTCTTTTTCATCTGCCAACTAAACTACAACACTAGTTTATCACAAGGAAGGAAACCAGCCCATTTAAAATAAGGTATGGGGTGGAGGTTTGGCACAGAGATTAGGAAGCTGGGGGCCGGTGCTGTGGTGTAGCGGGTAAAGCCGTCACCCACAGAGCCGGCATCCTATATGGGCGCTGGTTTGTGTCCCAGCTGCTCCACTTCTGATTCAGCTCTCTGCCATGGCCTGAGAAAACAGTAGAAGATGGCCCAAGTCCTTGGGCCCCTGCACCCACAAGGGAGATGTAAAGGAAACTCCTTGCTCCTGGCTTTGGATCACTGTAGCTCGGCCGTTGCAGCCAACTGGGGAGTGAACCAGTGGATGGAAGCCCTCTCCCCTCCCCCCCCCCACGCCTCTCTTTCTCTCTCTGTGTAACTCTTTCAAATAAATCAATCAATCTTTTAAAAAAGAAGAAGAAGCTGCTTGAGAAGCCAACATCTCGTATCAGAGTGCCTGGGTTTTAGTCCCAGCTCCAATCCTGATTCCAGCTCCCTGCTAGTGCACACCCTGGGTGTCGCTCCCCCTCTTCGTGGAGGAATGACACAGGACCCTGTGCTGTTCTTTTGTCTGCTCGGCCCTTCCCGGGTTTGCTGCTGGTCCTTCCCGGGTTGGCTGCCGATCCTTCCACCTCCGTGGAAGGGCGGCTACCCCTGCCACTTTCCCCACTTCCGCGGGGGAGCGGCACACCGCCGGCCGGCTCTCTCGGGGGCTGCTCAGATGTTATCCGGATGTTCCTCTTAGGTGTTCCTGGTGCATGTTGTCTCTCTCCTCCTTTATAGTCCTCTTCCACCAATCCCAACTCTGCTACCCACACGCCAAGCACGCTGCTCTCCTCCAATCAGGAGCAGGATCAGTTCCTGCAGGTTATTGGTCGAACTGGAGGCAGCTGCGTAGAAGCTGTTTACTCCTCTCCCAGCGCCATATTGTGGGAGAGCAGATGCATAGAATAAGTCTTAATTCCAGTAACTTAGTCTAGTCCGAGTTGCTCCCCACACCTGGGCAATATCAAGTGATGGCTGAAGTAGCTGGAACCCTCCCATCCATGTGGGAGATCTGGATTGAGTTTCCAGCTCCTAGCTTTGGCCTGGCTCAGTCCAGGCTGTTGCAGGAATTTGGAGAGTGAACCAATGGATAAGTACTCTCTCTGTGTCTCTCTCTCATCTTTCTTTCAAATAAAATATATATTTTTAAAAAAACATTAGGTATGGCATTTGTAGAAAGACCTATTTTAAAAGCAAGGCGTAAGCAAGGACCATTCTGATTCACTAGGACTGTGGGTGCATAATCAAGAGCCAAGCGGGAAGTAGTTCTGATGCCTTCACCAGCTGATCTAAGTCACCCAAGCCAGGTTCGTCAGGCCTGAATGTAGAAACATGCACCTGCCAGTGCTCTGACTCATCTGCACAAATCCGATGATAAGGATGCAAAGCTGTGCATCAGAAACTTCAAGAATTACCTACACACAAAAATGACGATGACAGTGTCCTGTGAGGAGTCCTACCAGGGAGGGAAGGACCCACAGCAAAGCCACTGACCCAAAGCTGGGGCTCAGAGAAGGCTTCTGGGAGATAAACAGGAGCCCTTGTCTAAGGTTGAAATTACAGGGGGACATAGGCTGCAAGGGGGAATGGAAAGGCGTTCCCCAGGGAGGAAGCAGTGAGCCCGCAGGGGTGCAGTGAGGCTGGAGGAGGAACAGCAATACAGCCTTCTCTGCGTACGTAGTTGCTGGCACAGGTGAGCAAGAATGCTGGCAGGAACCAGGCGCTACGGATCTTATAGGTGAAGGTTCTTAGCTTTCATCCCAAGGACAACAGGAACTCCATGAGGGCGTGTAGGTCATAAGGGGACATCCATCAGCACATCCAGAAACTCACTATGACAGTAGCATGGGACAGAAGGGAAAAAACTGGAAACCAGAACTGGATGGCAGGTCATCCCCGAGAGAGGCGTTGGTAGCTTGATTAAACCGGGGCCATGGGGAGGGAGAGAGGCAGATGGAGCTGAGAGATTTAGGAGGGAGTCTTGGCAGGTGCTGGGTATTTACCTACGCATGGGGAAATCGTAATTTACTCTAGCTGAATGAGTGACTTTGACCAGAAGCTCAAAGACATCTTTTAAGAATGCTGACATTTCATGTGCTGCTTCCATGACCGTACTGCTTGTCTGCAGAAATCTTTTCATTGTGTAGCCATCTAACTTCCAAAAGGGCACTTCCCAGTATAGGCATTTAGCCTGCTGGCTAGGATGCCCATGTGCCATATTTGAGTCCTGACTCCAGCTCATGCCAAGTCAGACCCAAGGAAGCAGAGGTGATGGCTCAAGTAATTGGGTTCCTGCCACCCACATGAGAGAGCTGGAGCAATCTCTCAGCTCCCAGCTTCAGCCCCAGGCCAGCCCTGGCATGGTGGGCATTGGGGAGTGAGCCAGGAGATCGTCCATTGCTCTCTTTTTCTGTCTGTCCTGTTGTCTGCCTCTCAGATAAATATATATAAAAAAAAGATACCCCCATACATCCTCCCCATCATTCAGCAGAGAAGTACTGCTTTGTTCCAGGCGCTACACCAGACCCTGAGGGAATGAAGGCCTTTGGGGAGCTTGCCGAATAGTGGAAGCAAGAGCAAAATTAAAACTACAAAAGGCGGGAACGGTAACACACGACTTCAAAATATGAAACACCGGGCGAAAACCAATGGGACAGTGACACGTCTCTTCAGATAAAATAAGAAGGAAAGAAACTGGCAAAAGAGGGGGACATAGAGGCTGGGATCTACGGAATGACAAAGGGAACCCACAGAAGGCTTTGGGGAAGAGCACTGGGGACCAAGGGGACAGGGTGCACAGGGGCATATGGTGGGAGAGAGCTTGGCATCTTACAGGAACTTGAATGAGGCCCTTGTGGCCGGAAAGCAGCAAGTGAAGAGGATGGGCAAGGGAGGATGGCGAGGTGCTTCCAAGGATCCATCCAACAGCACCTTGAGAATCCAGAGAAGGAACTAGAATTCGGGTTTTTCCCCAAGGTGCAATTGGACAGCCAGCGAAAGGAAGCAATAGAATAGTGTGATCCGATTTAGAGAACTGGAAAGTCTTCCAGGTGCCATGGGGTAAAGGTACAGGAGGACCAGTTGCCAGGGAAGGAAAGGGTGGTGAGTTGGCTGCTTCATGGAAATTCTACTCAGTACCACAGTGCAGGAGACTGAGGGTCAGAGGAGAGGTTGGGGAAGGAGTACGCCGGCAGAGTTTGCTCTTAATGGAATCAGGAATTGTACTAGTTAGCAGGCAAATAGAAAAATGACCAGAAAGAAGGAACGAATGGGGGAACGGGGCGAGTGTGAAGCACAGAGCACAGAGAGAAAGAAGAACATTCCAAGGACGCGTGAGCACTGGGCAGGACGCAGACAGGAGGAGCTGGACACGGAGGAATGCGGTCAATGACTGGACGGGACGCGAAAGCAGATGAGAAGCAGCGGAGAAGCTGAAGGGTCAGCGGCGCGTCCATTCAACCCAGTGGATCGAATCCACTCATTTAGGACCCCTCCCTTGCAGAACTTCAGAATGATCACAGATTACAAACACGACACATCTTCACTAACTTTGGTTTCCTTTGAAAGGCAGAGAATGCTGATAAAGGTCATCCATCCACAGGTTCACTCTCCAAATGTTCACAACAGCCAGGGCTGGACCAGGCAGAAGTCAGGATCTCCAAGCTCAGTCCACATGAGTGACAGGGACCCACATCCGGGAGCCATCACTGCTGCCTCCCAGGGGGAGCAGTAGCAGGAAGCTGGATCGGCAGTGGAGGAGAAGGGACTGGAACCAGGCACTCTAGCATGGAATGCAGGTGTCATACACGGTGAATTAAGTGCTGCGACAAGTGGTCGTCCCACACATTTCTGCAGGATGGAGATCAAATCGGGATGTAGCAACTGGATGAGCCAAGCTGAGGAAGCTGAAACGTAGGTGACTTCAGAAAGGAACAAAGAAGCAAACTGAACCACACTGCAGAACTCCAGCAGATGCAAACCCAAACAGAACAGGTGCAGTGGAAGGCGGGGAGCGAGGCTCGGGGCTGGAAGCACAGGCTGGGCTGCCAGCGGGGATGCACAGAGTGTTTCCCTACATCACCACATTAAGCCCATGTAGCCATATGAGGCCCTTCCTGCTGTGGTTGGATGCCCCCTCCAAATCTCAGGTTGAAATTAAGTTGCCGTTTTGACAGTGTTAGGAGATGGGACCTTGCAGGGGTCATTAGGTCGTGAGGGTCCTGCCCTGAGAATGGGTTAAGGAGATCACTGAGGGGGTTAGTGTTCTCCGGAGTGAGCTCCTGATAAAAGTGTAGGTGCAACCCTCACCCTTCCTCTCTGAGGAGCTGTCACCATCTTGCGTTGCAGCAGGAAGACCCTTCAGACACAGCCCCTCAACCTTGGCTTTGAGCTTCCAGAAGGAGCCAAATAAACTTCTAGTGTTTATGGTTTACCCAGTATGTGGCTTCTGCTACAGCAGAAAAAATGAGGCTCAAACACTTCCTAACCAGTTTATCCCCCACAAAACTGAACCAAAGATGCTCTGGACCCAGGGATGCTCGCCACAGTAGGAATGGGATGTTGGGTCGGGGAAGAGGGGTCATGGGCAGTCTGCACACCAGCTGGAAGACCCAAGCCCCACCCTTCCCCAGTCATGCTCTCAGGATGTCCACAGTCATGTGTTTCCTTCTCACTGGCCCGCAAACACAGCACTCAGGAGTTCCTCATCGCCTAAACCAATCACCAACCAACAAGTCTCTGCATAATTAACAAGCAGATGTGAGTGCTGTACCTTCCTGCTTTGTAGGTTTTCTGAGCTCTGGAGCTTAATGTTCTGGGTGCGTCCACTTTGAGAAAAAGAAGGACCCCTTGGGGCTGACACTGTGGTGTAGTAGGTAAAGCTGTCGCCTGCAGTGCCAGCATCCCTTATGGGCACCGGTTCAAGTCTCGACTGCTCCACTTCCAATCCAGCTCTCTGCTATGGCCTGGGAAAGTAGTAGAAGACAGCAGACGTCCTTGGGCCCTGCACCCTTGTGGGAGACCCGGAGGAAGCTCTTGGCTCCTGGTTTCGGATGGGCACAGCTCCAGCTGTTGTGGCCAACTGAGAAGTGAAGCAGTGGATGGGAGATCTCTCTCTCTCTCTCTCTCTGCCTCTCCTTTCTTCTCTGTGTAACTCTTTTAATAAATAAATCCATCTGAAAGAAAGAAAGAAAGAAAGAAAGAAAGAAAGAAAGAAAGAAAGAGAAGAGCCCACAGAAATAAGTTTAAGTTTGGTTAGCTTCTTAGTAGCTCCACCTCTGCTCCCTTGTAAATACGAACAGGTAGCCAAATTTCCATTAGTCTGTGGGATACTCAGAGGAACCAGGAGCAATGCAAGGAACAGATGAAAATGCTAAGAATTTAGTGTATCATCAATGCCCTAAAAATTTTAAGAGAATTACTGTACTTATAAAGCAAGAACAGGTTGCTGTTTTTAAAAAATAATGAGAGAGAGGAAGAAAGAGCTTAGAAAGTAAAACTAGGAGAACTGAAAATTCAACAAGGGCAGATGCTGAGCCTAGCAGTTAGGACACTGGTGAAGATGCTTGCATCCTACATCAAAGTGCCTGGTTTTGATTCCTCGCTCTGGTTCCTGACTCCAGATTCTTGCTAATGCACATTCTGGGAGCCAGCAAGTAATCAGTCAATTACTTGGGTCCCTCATACCAATACCATATACCTAGATTGCGTTCTTGGCTCCCATATTCAGTCCTGCCCAAGCCTGGCCACTCCAAGCATTTGGATGGTGGACCAGTCAATGGGATCTCTTCTCTTCTCTTCTCTTCTCTTCTCTTCTCTTCTCTTCTCTTCTCTTCTCTTCTCTTCTCTTCTCTTCTCTTCTCTTTCCCTCACCTCATCTCTCTGTCTCTTCAGATAAATAAATTTTTAAAAATTCAATAGAAGAAGAAAAAAATTCAATAGAAGAGTTGGATTAAAAAGCAAAACATTTTCAAATAAATAGAACAAAAGTACAAATAGCAAGGCCCTAGGAGAGAAAAGGTAATTAGAAGATCAATCCAACTAGCAGCAGTCAGAGAAAAGAAAAGAGAGAAGAACAAAGGACTGATGCGGGGTGGGGGTGGGGGGATCTTTCAGAACTGTAGGATGTGAACTGAAGGGGCCCTGAAAGGCCCAACATAATGACAAGATTCACCAAGGCAAATAATGATGAAATTTCAGAAAGTCAGAAATAAAGTGTTTCTAAGAGGGGAACCTATAAAAGGACCAGGAATTGAGACGGCATCGGTCTCCTATGTAGAAATGCTGGGTGCTAGAAGACATATGGAAGAATGCCTTTGGAGGGAAATGACTCTCGACTATCACTTAAATGTAATGAGGAGAACGGCATCTTTAGGTTGGCAAGAACAAACTCAAAACATGTCCGCCTGTGCGCTCTTTCTTAGGAAGCTACAAGAAGATGTGCTTCAGTAAACTGAGGGAGGAGGGGGGAAAGGAGGAGGCAGATGTGGACTCAGGAAGCTGGGGATCCCAGGCAGGAGAGAGACAAAAGCAGTTCCCAGAATAATGACAAAGCGAGTCACAGGGCATGAGTGGGCAACAACCTGCAGAGCAAGTCCAGGCTAGAGGCCAAGAAGGAAGGGTATCAGAAAAGACCTCCAGCAAAAACCTTCGAATGGCTGGAATGTCGGAAACTGTGCTTGGGAAAAAAAAAATCTCAGTAAATGGGTGACAAATATTTGGGAAAATTAGTGAGGGCACATAGAAAATTAAGCATATGGGGAAAAGGTATTAACTCTGACAATAAGAAATAAAAAGAAAAGTAAAATAAACAATTGTGAAATGCAACCTAACTCAGCAGTGTGTGTTACATAAGTGTAATCTAGCATATTGTGATCCCAATATGTCATATTATCATCATCCAAAGATAAGTGTTACCAATCAAGTTTTGCCAAAAACATGTAACATAAGTCCATTGAGACGATGGATGGAGGGGGAGTATGAAGGAGTTATGGAAAGGCCAAGTCCTCCACTACCATAACAGCACATGAAACAATTCCTAAAATTGATGAATCAAGGAAGTGCTATAGAAGCGATTATTTAAAAAGATGGAGGATCACGTAAGAACAAAGAGTTGAAAGGACTGAAATTGGTTAACAATGGGAAGCTGGGTTAGGGCTGGGGTGTGGGGCAGGGCACAAAGAACAGCTGCTATTTCTTCATAAGCTCTTGAGTAATCAGGGTTTCATAAAAGTAAATTATCATTTTCAGTAACCAACAAGTTAAGAATGGGAAGCAGTATGTGTAATGGAATTTCAGCTGTGAGGAAGCTGAAGCTTGGTTTTGACAAGGGGAGCCAAATTGCCTGGGTTCCAAGCCTAGAGTCCGCCTGTCGCTAGCTGGGTGACCCCGTGAGGGTGGCTTACCCTCTGAGCTTCAGAGTCCTGCTCCAGGGCTGGGAGTACAGCTCCCTGGGTTGCTGTCAAGGGCTCAGTAAACAACAGCAGTCTACAAAGAGGGAGCAGAGCAATGTGGAGTGGCTCCAGGGAGATACAGGGTCCAGGGACGCTCTTGCCTTGGTTTTCAATGGTGCTCACTGCAGCCAGTGTGTGTGCCAGGAGTGCAGGAGTAATCCCCGAGAGGGAGAGATGATGCAGCAGAAACAGCAGAGGGGAGACAGAGCCTCGGCGCCTGCGGCCTGAGCAGGGGGCGGAGCACACAGGCCCTGGGAGGCTCAGCCTTGTCCTGCCGCGTCTCTCAGTCCCAGGAAGCTGTGGACTTGCACGTTCCCTGCTTGTGTTCAGATCCCATATGGCAGCCAGCCCTCAGCTGTTGCCACTGCATTGTCACAGACAGAACACCCATGCTCCACCTGGAGCCAATTGATCACAAGGCTTGCAGCAGAAACCAGAGTGCGCTGTTTTCTCCAAAACTGAGGGAAAGCAAGGCTCCTCTGGGTTTTGAACTACCTGTAATCAACTTTCACGAATCCTCAGTGAAGCGCCTTGCATCCTGATATACACGAACAGAATGCATCAGCAAATATGACATTTCTAGAAAATGTATCTTTATGCATCAAATGCGTGTTGGGCCCCTGAGAAAAATGGGCACAAAGCAGTGACAAAGTTATGCCGTCATCTCTATGCTACAGAAAACTGTCAAGGGGGCAGGGTCAGGTGAATCACAGAACAATCCAGACCCTTCCAGGGGAAAATACGAATAGCAGAACTCCCATCCCAGGAGGTATATGTTGTTTCAGGAGGCAGATGAAGAGAGTGCTGGGTTTTGTCTCTGCACAGGCAGAAAATAAGAAGACCCTGTTTCACCACCATCCCATCCCAAGGCAGGCAGCTGGCTCCTCTCATTCCCTTCTCCCTAGCACCTGTCAATCACTGGCCCTTATCATTCCTTCATTTGTTCAATCATTTCTTTTCATCACATAGGGTGAGCCCCCTGGAATGGGTGCTGGTGAGCCAAGAGCCACAGTGCCCACCCATGAAGTGGCTTATCCCCCACGACGCCCACCCCAACACCCTGCATGTGACGCCTGGAGATGCACCCCCACTGCCCTGCTTCACGTCACCACGCACCTCCCTAGGCTGCTGGAGCAGTCTGTGGCTGGCCTTGCTCCTCCGGCCAGGGCCACCTTCCTTCTGCATTTGCAGCCGGTGGGGGTGGGGCGGGAGCTTCTGAAGCTCACAGCTGAACTGTGTCATCTCCCCCGCCCCGTAAAAACCTTTGAGTTGCTCCTGGAATGAACCCCAAACTCTAGCATGCCTTATGCCACCCTTCAAGACTGCATTCCCTCTGCTCTCACGGGTCCTTTCTTTCATTCCATCCTCGCCCCCAAGTCCACCCTATGCATCCCGAAGTTCTTTCAGTTCCTCAAATGCTTGTTGAAGCCTTCAGGGCCCCAGCACAGCACACTCCCCTGGGCCTTTGCCTGGCTAATGTCTCTTCAGCAGTCAGGCCCGGGAAGGGAAGTCTTTTCTGAGCTATACTTGGCTCCCTCACCCCAGTGGGCCACATGTTCCATTCTTGCACCCACAGCAACCTGCGTTTCTGACTAGGTGCAGCTTCTGACTCTTGACTGCTTATGAAGTGCCCTGTGTCATGTCTACACTGCAGATTCTTTGCAGCCAACCACTATGACTCCAGGGCCAGCACACGACCAGGGAAAGGCAAAGAACAAACAGGTTTACCTTTTGATATGTCCACAAAGTCTCTCTTAGTACAGGAAACAAACTGATTTGATAGTGCCCTCTGAACTTCTTCCACGGAAGCAGGGATTTTCCAAGGGAGGCAGGTACTTGGTGCTGTCCTTGGTTGACTTTTAGGTAGTGTCCAAAGAAACAAGTCCTATCAATGCAAACACAGTTTTCAAAAAAAAATCCATGTGGGTTCACCCAATAGATCAAGAATATCAGCATTTCAGAATACAGAGTCTTTGGAATCCTTTACACCCCAGCATCATACTGCTGGCGCATGCATGCAGGCAGCCTGTCACTGGGAGCTGTGGGATTCCCTAGCTATAATCCAAGCATTCAATGCACATCTTTGCTTTTCCATATTGATGACAAGGAAACGCAATTCCAGCTCCAAAGAGTTGTGATTCCAACCAGAATTCCCTCACAGACAAAACTGGAGGAGGAGGGCAGTGTTGTAGCACAGCAGGCTAAGCCGTCACTTGTGAGGCCCCCATCTCATATTGGAATACCTGGAAGGGAGTCCCGGCTCCACCACTTCCATTCCACTTCCTGTTATTGCATCCTGGGAGGCAGCAGATGATGACTTGGGCCCCTGCCACTCCCATGGGAGACCCAGATGGAGTTCCAGCCTCCTGGCTTTGGCCTGGCCCAGCCCCAGCTGTTGCAGGCATTTGGGGAGTGAACCAGCACATAGAATATCCATCTCCATCTCTCTCTCTCTCTCTCTCTCTCTGCCTTTTAACTAGGGTGAAAATAAACAATCATTTAAGAAAAACCAAAGGGGGAAGAAAACTCATGTTAATTCTAGACCTGGCAGAGACTGCGGCTGATTCCCCTGGGAGCCCCAGAGAGAAACCCTGTGTCCCCTGCAGAGGCCTCAGGGGCAGCCTGGAGAACTTTTTAAAGGTCTTTTTTGAAAACCCCCCTGGTGGATAGAGAAGTGGTTAGGAATAAATGGGAGAAGGACCATGCACCCCATGGTTGTAGATGACAGATCTTGGCAATATATTCAAAGTCATGCTCATGGGATGTTGACACTGTACAACAGATATGCTGGTAGCATCTTACTTGATTGGGGTGAGATTTGTGGTGCCTGCTTCTTCTTGAAGTCCCGGTTGTAAGCAAGTCTTCCTTAGAATATGATTTCCAAACATATTCATCATTGTACAGGGTCTGATTGGGTATAGGGTCACTAAGTGAATACGTATATCCTAATCTTCGGATACTTTTTTGACTATAAGGAAACAGTAGAAGTTACAGTAAGTGATTAAATGCCAAATCTCACAATAGTATACATCCCAAATCCTTTTACTTGTTAGATGTTTTTAAAAATTGACAGACTTAAGATTCCCTTGAAAAGAAATAACCTGTGTCTTAGGATGGCTCTTAACGTAAGTATGAGATGCCTAAGTTGAAATAACAAATAATAACTACCTGAAATTGATTTTGTTAATTTTTTTTTAAAATTGGATATTCTCCTATACAATGCAATCAAATTTGGTGCAAAGTAGTCCAGTTGATAAAATGAAAACTGAAGTATTCCAACTAATAAAAGGAAAAGCCATGAGAATTAGCATATAACTGGTTTGCAAGCCTCTAGTGAAATCATGCACCAGGGCAATGACCAACAGTGATCACTTACAACTAAAAGAGGAGCCACCACGTATTGTGGGCTTCTGGATGAATGCACAGAACATCACCTATGAATATTTGACCAAAATTTGGGACCTGAGGAATGGGCATTTGGCCTGATGGTTAAGATGCCTGCATCCCATATTGCAGTACCTGGGTTTGATACCCGACTCAGGCTCCTGATACCAGCGTGGTGCTAATGTGCACCCCAGGAGGCAGTAGGCATGATCAAGTGACTGGGTTCCTGCCACCTATGTGGGAGACCTGGACTGAGCTCCTAGTTTTGGCCCTGGTCCAGTCCTGGCCAGCAAGTTTTATAAAGATTCATTGCATAAAGCTGGTAGATAGAACTCTTGAGATTTTTTTTTTTTTCAGATTTTGTTTTCATCACTCGATAAGGTATTTAAACTGTATTTTTAGTCTGATCACATTATAAAATATTTACTCCAACATAGCCAAATGTTCATTTTATTTTTGTTATTAATTTAATAATAAATCAAAGTATATTTTGGTTTGTCAGATCAATTAATCTTCCCTGTACATAACTTTCTTTTTCATTAAATCATCGCGAATGCTCAATTAGATATCTAATGAAATTGAGATTTTTACATGATTATTGCTTACTCCAGAAAGTCAAGCACCAGAGTTCTATATACATGAGAACACATTAACTAAGGGACATTATGTATTTTTTATCATACTCCTCACTTCACGGATAACTTTCACATTTAGCTGCACATTTCACGGCATACTTTTGTGACTTGGAAATGATTAATCATTCCAGACTTGAATCTTTCTTACATTTCCTCTGTCTACTCACAGCAATCTTCCCTGAAGTATGCATCCTATAATGTAGTTTTCAGTAGTTTCTATAATTTTCCTTAAAATATGCTAACATTTATTTGAACCAGAAGTGTAGTTAAGATTTTAGTTTGGCGAGAGAGAAACCTACTTTCGCTCATCTGTTTGACAACAAGGACTGATTCTGCCAATAAGGTAAAGAAGATGTCGACTGAATGAGCTAAATAACCTGCAGTTCCAAGATTTTGATAAAAATATACTGAAAGCATGTGAAGATAAAAAGCTTTCAAAAATATGGTATCAGAAAATATTTGTTAAAATTAATGTTTTCACTTTGCAAGTTCTTTTAAGTGTACAGTGTTGAACAGATTACTCCAAGTGGAAGAGTAGCAGGTGTAATTTATCCGTCATTTGTTAAGGTGTGCCTTCCGGTATATTTCTCAGAAACTGATATGGGGCTAATTCAATATCTGGATGACAAATCATCACATTGGACGCTTCCAAGAAAACAGAAGGGGCACCCAGTCGCCCTGTTGTCAGCTGATCATTCATTAAAACTCATTTCATGATTTCTGGCGTGGAAGTCAGAGTTCAGAGTGTTTAGCAAAAAACTGCTACACCAAGACTCCCTGCATTCACATCTATAGAGAGACATGAGCAAGATTCTTCAGCACTATCAACTGAACAAAAGAGCAGCAGAAAAAAACGGATGCTGATTGCAGTCTCATTCTAAAAATAACAACCCTCAAAACTGACTCTGTGAACTAATTGAAAAACAAAACGGCCCCACTTAGCTCATTAAAGTGCAGTTCCAAAAAATATACTTTGTAGTTAGTAATTATTAACACTGAAATGTATTTATTGCTTTGAGCAATTGTGATCTAAAAATAATTGTGATAACTCAATACTTAGTCATCTAACATGCTTAAAAATTAATTTCAATTAATATATGAAAATAATTGCAAAGTGGTATAATAGACTGATCAATAAGCTACTTTCAAACATAAAATTTATTACAGCAGGAGAAAAGTCTACAGAGGAAGTCGAGTGGGAATGAGTTCAGCAAGGAAAGAGAATGAAATAAATCAATTAGGAGAGTGTTTGTTTTTTAAAGGGGTTTGCGAGTGTTAATTTGCCAAGGCATTTAGAGTACCCATTGGTTCTATTAAGAGTTGTAGTTGAAAAGTCAATATTTAGGATGGGCTGGAAGTTTTCTTTTACAACCATAAAAATTTATGCTGAAAACTTTTATGAGACCCTTCCACATAATGGGGTTGAAGACCACTGGCCCAGAATCTGGTTTTGGCTCGCTCTCCTCCCAAACAGTTCTTCAGACACTGCTACTGTCAGGGAACCCGGCCCATTCACTGCAGTCAGAGGGTCAATGCCCCAGTGAAGGGAGACAACGCAGCTCAGCAGGAAGACCAGCAGCTCAGAAACCAGGGTCTGGGAGCCTTGCGCTTTTGGGAAGTCAATCAAACACGGAGGGGAAAATTAATGAAGGTTATTGAGTTCTTTGCACAAGTACCAGGGCTTTGTGTCCTGGTGGAGACAGCGCCCCCACCACCACCAGGCAGGGCTCAGCAGTCCCCCACCAGCCGTGAACAGCCTCAGATGCTCTGTGACTTGTCTAAGGCAGGGAAGCTAGGTAGGGTTCCAGCAGAGAGCTAAGGTTAGACTCTGTTCCGGCTGATTCCACACCCACGTTCTTGCCAAAATCCACTTAACTTCTCAATAACATGCACTTGTTCATTTTGTTTTTGAGATGGAGGCAGGGAGGGATGGAGGGAGGAAAAGCTCCCAGCCACCAGTTCATCCCCGGAAGGCTCACAATGGTTGGCTCTGGGTCGAGACCAGAGCTGGGAGCCAGGAACTCAATCCAGGCCTCGCACATGAGCAGCAGGAACTGAATTACTTGAGCCACCAGCTCTGCCTGCCAGGTCTGCATTAGCAGGAAACTGGGAGTCAGGAGAGGGAGCCGGGGAGTGAACCCAGGTACTCCATTATGGAACACAGGTGTCCCAACCATTGCCTTAACCCCTGGGCCAAATGCCTGCTTCCTGCCCAGATCCTCTTTATTGGAAACAATTTACAGAGGAACCACAGGTCGTTGGAGTCGCTCAGGGATGGTCTCACACCTACTGGTAATGCAAGGAAAGTTGACCGGCTCCACCAGTCCCTCTCGCACTCCCCAGTTGATGAACTTAGACAGGCAGCTGAAGGACCCTCGGGTCAGGTAGAATTGGGCGAGACAAGAAGCTGCCAACAAGGCCATCGCTGGAGGAGTGGATGTACTGACAACAGGACTGTGGCTTTCTCCCCTTTTCCAAGACTGGGGCTGGGGGTGGTTGTGATAAAGACTCAACCACTCAACCACGTGTTCAATGGCCAGGGCCTGCCTACTACTATACATACAGAAGGGAATGGATTCAAGTCATACCTAATGTTTCGGTAACACAATCCTATTGACCAATACACTGGGTCAGTTGTAACCCACAACACACAATATGAGAATTTTCTTGGCTTTCCTCTAAGAGGTTTGGATACTATTTGAGGAGGGGAAATGTTCTCTCTGGTGCTTGGGGAGCTGTGCACACCGTAGCTCCCACCTTAGTGCATTTTTATAAGTCCTCTCTAATTAGCCTATTTGTTTTGGATTCTGAATAACAAGTGAACAATGTAGAGTGTGTATATCAACCTGACGCAAGCAGAGATCTACCGGATTAATGCAGGCGCTGCTCCTGTTTTCGGTGTGAATGCAGTCCGCATGGTGGTGGCATAGGAATCCCAGTGGCTTTCACCTGCTAAAGGAAAGATAAAGCAGTTCTAGACGAGGTGACCCAGGATATTTTGATCGAATTCTTGTTTGGCAATCAAAATCACTTGTGCAAGAGGGGAAGCACCTTGGATAGTAATTTAACGTTAGAGTCCAAGGAAACAAAAGGCAACTCCCAGCATCTAATAGGAAATAAGGGAAGCTCAACTTCATGGGAAAAAGGCCCTGCTGCTCTTCCTGAGCACTCCTGCAGGCTATTTTAAGGGATTCAAGCCGCACATTAAATATATAAAGAAGGCAGTCGTCCATTTCAAATTCTATCTCAGGATGCCTACTTAAGGTACCAGTGGGCACTGGTGTGTTTGAACCTATCAGCTTTTCATTCACCACATTAGATTAACTGTGTTACACAGGAAATGATGTGACAACAGGGAAGCGTTTCAGACTTGCCAAGTTCTATCCTGGACATCAGGGACACACCTTCTCCTTGCTTCTTCCTCTTCCTACCTGTTATCACCCTCCTCCCTAACCCTCATCCCAGGCAGCCCTTGCTAACAACCACACTTGTCTCTTTCCATCCCTGTATACATATGGATGTAATCACATGCAGATTTTATAGACATATATAAATGTTCTGGCCTTTTTTTTTTTTTTTGACAAAATTGAGCTCCCATGACACCAAGTATCCTGTTCTTGTATCTGTTACTAACAGTGTCCTATGGAATTAACTTCCAGCTCATCTGGAGTGGCTCTAATTCATTCTTTGGAATGTCTGCACAGTCATTCAGTGTCAATGTCATTTCAGTCTATGAGTTGGGCGGGATCAACAAGGGACAGAGTTGAGTTAGAGGATAAGTCCAGAGGCTGATGCCTGGGCCTCTTGGAGAGGAGGAGGAGGAGCAGCCAGCAAAGGCGGCCGAGGAGAAGGGTCAGCAAGGCGAGGAGAAGCCCGCAGTGGGAGGCCTCCTAAAGGCAGAGGAAGCAAGGGTTTCAGAGGAGGGGGGATCACCCACGGCAAATGCTCCCAGATGGTTCCTGAGGAAGTAAGTGCCATTAGGTGGACAGGAGCAACAATAGCTGCTCTGCCCCTGCTTCCTGCTCTCCACAGGGTACCACCAAACAGCTTGGCAATATAGTAGTCCCCCTCATCTACGGTGTCCCGTTCTGCAGTGTTCTGCAGTGTTAGTTACCTGGTGGTCAGCTGTGGCCGAAAACGATTATATGGGGGCCGGCACTGTGGCGGAGTGGGTAGAGCCACTGCCTGAGATGCCAGCATCCCATATGGGTTGCAGTTCATATCCTGGCTGCTCCACTTCTGATCCAGCTCCCTGCTAATGGCCTTGGAAAGCAGTGGAAGATGGCCCAAGGTGTTTGGAGACCCACAAGGGAGACCTGGAAGAAGCTCCTAGCTCCTTGCAGCCATCTGGGGAGTGAACCAGTGTATGGAAGCTTGCTCTCTCTCTCTCTCCTGCTCTCTGTGTGTGTGTGTGTGTGTGTCCCTCTCTCTGTAACTTTTTCAAATAAGTAAATAAATCTTTAAGAAGAAAAGAAAAAAATTAAATGGAAAATTCTAAAAATTAATCATTTTAAATTGCTGCCATTCTGCTTAGGTAAAAGGAAGTCTCACCAGGTCTCTCAGTTCTGCCCAGGATGTGACCCATCCATTTATCCAGAGTGTCCACGCTGTGGAAGCTACCCACCCACTCGTTAGTCACTTGGCAGGTAGCGCAGTGTTTGTATCTAGGATCCAGTACTATCCATGGAATCACACATCCACCTGGAAGTCTTAGAACATAGTCCTCACTATGCATATTTAAAATTTACAGTTTACTCACTATCTCATTCTTCACATCTGGTCAATTACCTATCACTCTCTCCTTTCCACAGGAACCCGGGTTAACATGTCTTCATTTTTAAAAAGATGTGCTTATTTATTTATTTGAAAGTGGGAGGGAGGGAGAGAGGGAGAGAGAGATCTTCCAGCCACTGGTTCATTCCCCAAATGGCCACAATAGCCAGGGCTGAGCAAGTCAAAACCAGGAGCCAAGAATGCTGTCTGGGTCTCCCACGTGGACAGCAGGGGCCCAAGTAGTTGGGTCATCATCTGCTGCCTCCCAGGTCCATCAGCAAGGGGCTGGATCAGGTGTAGCAACAGAAACTCTGATGTAAGATGTGGGTGTCCCAAGTGGTAGCTTCACCCATGTGCCACAACACCTGGCAACGTATCTCTACGTTGTGAACAAACGGTGCTGACTAGGCTCTGGGCCCTCATTCCTAGAATACTGTGGCCACCTCACTGCCTGTGCATTTGTCTCTCCTCCTGTAGCCTATCACAATTGCCACAAAGTATTTTTCTTCAGTTTCCCAGCATTTTGAAAAGCTTATGACCCTCACCTGTGAACTTCTTAATATTCATTCCCCCATCTCTTGTTGATAGTTGTTTTAAGATTTACTTATTTATTTGAAAGGCAGAGCATGAGAGAGAGAAAGAGAGAGTGCTTTTATCCACTGATTCACTCCCCAAATGCCTGCAATAGCCAGGGGCTGGGTCAGGCTAAATCCAGGAGCTCAGAAATCCATCCAGGTCTCCCACATGGGTGGCTGGAACTCAAGCACTTGGGTCATCTTCTGCTGCTTTCCCAGGTGCATTAGCGATGGGAGCTGGATCAGAAGTGGAGCAGCCAGGACTGAGGCTTCCATACAGGATGCTGGCATTGCAGGTGGCCTAGACAGCTGCGTGTTGATAGCTTCACAGACCCTCACATCCAGTCAGGTAGTCGGATCTGCCCATCTGTGACTCCCTCCTACTGCCTACCCACAGTTCAAGTGTGATCTCCACTCAGAATTTCTCCCAGAGGGCCGGCGCCACGGCTCACTTGGCTAATCCTCCGCCTGCAGTGCCGGCACCCCGGGTTCTAATCCCGGTTGCCCCTCTTCCAGGCCAGCTCTCTGCTGTGGCCTGGGAGGGCAGTGGAGGATGGCCCAAGTGCTTGGGCCCTGAACCCACATGGGAGACCAGGAGGAAGCACCTGGCTCCTGGCTTTGGATCGGCGCAGCGCGCTGGCCGTAGCGGCCATTTGGTGGGTGAACAAACAGAAAAGGAAGACCTTTCTCTCTGTCTCTCTCATTGTCTAACTCTGCCTGTCAGAAAAAAAAAAAGAAAAGAAAAAAAAATTTCTCCCAGAGAACTGAGGTCTTGGCTCCAGTGTCCACACCCTGTGCCTGTGCTGACCCCACTCTGGCTGTCTCCTCAGACTCCTGGTGGAGTGGGAATCACGTTATTCCCACATCAGAAGTAAAGGTCCTGGTGGGAACTCTGCCTGTGGACAGTATGGGAAGCAGCGCTGTGGCCGACAGCTAACGGGACTAGGGTCTGTAGGCTGGAGTTCTGTGAGGGTCAGGAAGGAATTTGAGCACAGAGCCCATGAGTCCTTTGGCCCTCTTTTTCTTTTATTCACAAACCCAGGCCAAGGACTTTCCTGGTTGGCTCAAATATGCTTCAAAAGCCCCAGAGGAACAGCACTGCCCGTGGCACCCTGGCAGCAGCTGAGTGGGCTAGCAAGCTGCCCTTCCCGGGGCCCCATCTGCAGTCTCTCCCCTTCTCGGGAGAGGCTGGGGCTGGCAGCTGGCATCTGTCAATCGCTCAGTGCCTGTTCCCTTTCTAGGAGTCTGCAGAGTCATAGCTGGCCGCCTGCCCCCGGGTCCTCCCTCGCCCCATGTCACTTAAGGACACACTCCTATTCCCTCCCACTCCCTAATCTGAATCTACTAGGATGCACAATGAAACTCCCTTTAATTTTGTATTAATGATTTTTTGTTACAATCTTTCTTACCAGGTCTGCATTTCTTTGCATTCTACATCTACTGGAAATCCTTTTGAAGATAAAATATGCCACGGGAATTGAACCTCTTCATCAATAGAAATGTTCTTTTAAAAATCCGTAATATACCTCCCCAATCATTCTAATTTTCAAATAAATATTAAGCATTATTTTTAAAAAGGGGTGGGCATTCTGGTGCAGTGAGTTAAGTTGCCCCTTATGATGCTCGGATCCCATCTTGGAGGGCCTGGTTCCAGTCCCCGATACTCTGGTTCCCAACCAGCTTTCTGCTAATGCATCATGGGAAGCAGCAGACGATGGCTCAAGTACTTGGGCCCCTGCCACCCGTGTGGGAGACCCAGATAGGGTTCTGGGTTCTTGACTTCTGACTGGCCCAGGCTTGGCTGTTGCAGGCATTTGGGGAGTGAATCCGTAGAAGGAAGATCTCTCTCGCTTGCTCGCTCGCTCGCTCGCTCTCTCTCTCTCTCTCCCTCCCACACTGGTTCGATCTGTGGGTGTGTGTGGCTCTCCCTTTTAATAAGCAAAAACAAGTTTATGACAAATCCGTAATGACAAGATTGGAAAGTATCCTGGGTGTGTGCTCTGGGTGTCACTGCTTGCTTCCGCCTCTCCCCCAGGGGTGAGTATCTACGTGTCTTTCCCGGCAGCTTCATGTCCATCTTTCCCATGATTCTGTCTCTTCCTTTCTTGTTCTTGGATCCTTACCATGGAGCAAGCCCTGTGCTCCGCACCAGGATCCAGAGCCTGGACCTCTGCCTTGGAGAAGACCCCAGCTAGGAAGGGACTGTGTATGCATGAACACAAGTCTGTGCTGCTATCCTGCAGGTCTTGGGCACCTGAGGAATCTCCCACTCTTCCTGCTTGGATAAGAGGAGACAGCAAGGGTAGGTCCAGGAGGGACTCCATCCAGTAGGTGGCATCCGAGCTGAGACTTAGCACAGTAGGAGTTTGACAGAGAAACAGGAAGGCATGGAATAAAGTACTTTACAGAGAAAGTGAAGTAGCAGGAGGTATGAGAGTCAGACTTGAGACAGATAAGCCAATGTGACTGAAGCAAAGAAAGGGCTCATGAAAGGCAGACGAGGCCTCACTTGCCCTGGCACCTGCTACCCCCTAAATTCTTGGCCCGCTAACCTTGGACCCCACTGGAGGTATTTGCCATTAAAAAATACACACAAGGGCATTCCAAAGCCCTTGTAGGAAGTGGCACTTAAAAATAAATATATTTTTGGGCTGGCGTTCTGGTGCAGTAGGTTAATCCTCCACCTGCAGCGCCAGCATCCCATATGGGTGTCGGTTCTAGTCCCGGCTGCTCCTCTTCCAATCCAGCTCTCTGTTATGGCCTGGGAAAGCAGTAGAAGATGGTCCAGGCACTTGGGTCATGGCACCCATGTGGGAGACCCAGAGGAAGCTCCTGGCTCCTGGCTTCGGATTAACTTAGCTCCAGCCATTGCGGCCATTTGGGGAGTGAACCAGTGGATAGAAGACCTTTCTCTCTGTCTCTCCCTCTCTCTATCTGTAACTCTACCTCTCAAATAAATAAAATCTTTTTTTTAAATAAGTATATTTTGGTGCAAAACAGTTGAAACCCATGCACATGTCGGATTTTAAATTTTGTGGAAATGCGTACTACTAATAAACTATGCAAGAGTGAGTGTTGTGGTGCAGTGGGTTAAGCCACCACTTGTTACACAGGCATGCCATATGGGAGTGCTGGTTCAAGTCTTGGCTACTCTGTCTCAGATCCAGCTCCCTGATAATGCACCTGGAAAAATAAATAGGGTGGCCCAAGTACTTAGACCCCTGCACCCACATGGGAGATCTGGATGGAGTGTCAGGCTCCTGGTTTTGGTCTCAACCAGCCCCAGTCATTGTGGCCATTTTTGGAGTGAACAGTGGATGGAAGATTTCTTTCTCTGTCTCTGCCTCCTCCATACACCCTCTACTGCTCTGCCTTTCAAATACATAAATAAATAAACAACTATGCATGGGTTTCAAATTAATTTTGCACCAAAATTAGTTTGTCTTTTAATCCCATTTTCCCACAAACTTTTTGAAGTATACCCTCCTACTATGAAACTCTGAATGTATTATACAATAGTAGCTAATACATACATTATATTACACTTGACAAAGTGTTTTCACATATAATATTTTTTTCTCACAATAACCTGGTAGAGAAGTAGTAACAGTACCTAATAATTCTAGCCTGTGTTTTGAGAATTAAAGGCATTTATAAACGTGAAGCCCTTGTAGTGTGCAGAATCTGTGCCTCCCAAAAAAGATATGTCCACGTGACAATCCATCCCCATGGCTGTGACATCATTTGGGGAAAGGGTCTTTGTAACTAAGGAAACCATCCTGGGCTGTCTACATGAGCCCTACATGCAAATGACAAGTGGCCTTCTAACAGGGAGGCAGAGGGAGACTTGACACACACAGAAGTGAATAAAGGTTTGTGATTATGGGGGCAGAGACAGGGCATTGCGCCCACATGGCAGGAATGCCAGCAGCCACCAGAAGCTGAAAGAGGCAAGGAAGGATTCTCCCCTGGAGCCTCAGAGGGGATGAAGCTCTGTCTACACCTTGACATTTGGACTTCTGGTTTTCTGAGATGCGAGGAAATAAACTCTTAATGTTTTCAGCCACCGGGCTGTGGCTCTGTATAGCAGACTCAAGAAACTAACAACAGCCACTGAGAGTCCTGTCTATAGCAACACTTCAGTGTTTGTTGTCAAGATCATCAACAAACAATTCCTATTTGCGGACCAAAGCTGGGCAGCAATGCACCAAGTTCACTTGGAGGATGGCTCTCCCAGCAAAGGAGGATGGGATAGCACATGGTGGCTATTAAAGACCCAAGACTTGGGCGAGAGTTTGGCACAGTGGTTAAAGCATCTCTTGGAATGCCCACAGCCCACACTGAAATGCTTGGGTTTGAGTCCCAGTTCCTCTCCTGATTCCAGCCTCCTGCTAATGCGCACGCTGGGAGGCAGCAGGTGATGGCTCCAGTGGTGGGGTCCCTGCCACCCGTAGGGGAGACCTGGATCGAGCTCCAGGCTCCTGGGTTCAGCCTGGCCCAGCCCTAGTCATTGTGGCCATTTGGGAAGGAATCAGTAGATGGGTATCTCCCTCTCCCTCTCCCTCTCCCTCTCCCTCTCCCTCTCCCTCTCCCTCTCCCTCTCCCTCTCCCTCTCCCTCTCCCTCTCCCTCTCCCTCTCCCTCTCCCTCTCCCTCTCCCTCTCCCTCTCCCTCTCCCTCTCCCTCTCCCTCTCCCTCTCCCTCTCCCTCTCCCTCTCCCTCTCCCTCTCCCTCTCCCTCTCCCTCTCCCTCTCCCTCTCCCTCTCCCTCTCCCTCTCCCTCTCCCTCTCCCTCTCCCTCTCCCTCTCCCTCTCCCTCTCCCTCTCCCTCTCCCTCTCCCTCTCCCTCTCCCTCTCCCTCTCCCTCTCCCTCTCCCTCTCCCTCTCCCTCTCCCTCTCCCTCTCCCTCTCCCTCTCCCTCTCCCTCTCCCTCTCCCTCTCCCTCTCCCTCTCCCTCTCCCTCTCCCTCTCCCTCTCCCTCTCCCTCTCCCTCTCCCTCTCCCTCTCCCTCTCCCTCTCCCTCTCCCTCTCCCTCCCTCTCCCTCTCCCTCTCCCTCTCCCTCTCCCTCTCCCTCTCCCTCTCCCTCTCCCTCTCCCTCTCCCTCTCCCTCTCCCTCTCCCTCTCCCTCTCCCTCTCCCTCTCCCTCATCTCTATCTCTATCTCTATCTCTATCTCTATCTCTATATCTCTCTGTAACCCTGCCTTTCAAATAAATCTTTAAAAGAAAGAAACCAAGACACAGTGGCAGGAAATGGAAGAGGGCATTCAAAATGAACACCAGGAAGTCTGGGGTGAAACATCCCCCCTCCATCCCTCTGCTAACCTTGTGGTTATTTAGAAAACGAGTGTATTTGTTTCTCTATACTAGTTGTTTCTATTGATTGTCTTAATTTACAAAGGAGTGAATTAGAAAAAAAATACACATATCATTCACTCTCTTGGGAGCACAGTCCTAGGTGACCTGGAGCTCTGGAGCCAGGGTGTGGCTGGGAAAGACCACGTGGAGCTGACTGCACGGTAGTGCTGGTGCCAGCCCACCACCAGTGGCTCTCCTTACACACACACACAAAGTCGAGCTGGTAAACCTGCTGCATCTGTAAGCGGAAGGAGGGCCCAGAGCAGTCCACCTGTTAAATTGCAGGTCTCTCAGAAGGAAATCAGCCCAGATTCAAGGCAGCTGCTGGGGGCCCAAGGCCCAGCTCCACCACAGCCGCGTGGGGGCCCTGCCTCTCTACTCATCCACCTGGCCTGCTTTCTGCACGCCCAGCCCCCGATGTCTTTGCTATTCCCCAGACCTGTGCCTTTGCCCTGGGCCCCCTCCCTCCTGGGGAGGCACCAGTGCATCCCTGTTCCTGCCCCTCTGGAACCAGGCCTTTTTCCCAAAGATGTAAGCACCTGCGGGCTTCAGGGAGGGGACCTGGCAGCCAGGGCGCGGAAGCGCCTGAGAGGAGCAAGGTCACGGGCATCTGCCCTTCTCCAGGACTCCCCACCTCTCTCTCCATCGGGCCCATCCGTAAGAGGGAGGCATCGTCCTTAAAGACCAGAGCACCCTTGGCCGAACTGCGCCCCGCCCCGCCGTCCGAAGTCTTACTTGTCTGCAGCTTGGGGTCGCATAGAGAAGGGCAGGCAGCCTCAAGCCCAGGCTGAGCCATTCTGCTCCCCCGGGAGGCAGTCGCAGCCTGGCTCCAGTGGGCCTGGGTGCTGCGGGAGACGCCCCGGCCTCTGTGACGCCTGGCGGCTCAGAGACGCGTCGCCATGGAGACGCGGCTCGCATTCTCAGTGGTTGAGCGCCTGCTGGCCCAGGTGTGCGGGGCGTTGGAGGCCGCGGAGCAGAAAGCACACAGAAGTAATTCTGATCCCAAAGGATGACGCCGTTGCGATGATCGCTCCCCGCAGTAAGACGGGCAAAGCGAGTGGAGGATTGACCAAAAATGCATGGTTTCATATTTGCAGCTGCGAATTTGCATCTACCCGTAACTCGGGCTCAAGCACACGTGGGTAAAGCTATCATGATGTTCACAAGACATAAGAACCAAACTAGAAGACAAAACCTTAGACGTGTGGTGTAAGGAGGGGGCACAAGCAGAGTTTCCTTGAGAGTCTGGGCTGTGCAGGGCTCGCCAGGCCCAGGGGTTAGGAAGCCAGCAGAAGCGGAGAGTGAGCTTGTGCACAGGACGCAGGGCCCTCCGTGTCCCTCCTGCCACGAACCGTGGGGCGCTTTGACTGCTGATTTCCATGTCCTTCTGCTTTGGGTGCTTATTAAGATATCCGAAATATTAATAAGCCTATGGGTTCTTGCCTCCTACTTAGAGAAGAATTCTGAATACTGGCACAAATAAAGGCACCATGATAAGTTTTTAAGGTTTTCAATCAGTGGGAGAAATGCATCGGAGAGTGAGGGCCCTGTCTAAGAAAGAAAGGGAAATCTGGATTCAGACCCAGTACCAGGAGCCAGCTACGTGGAGGAGCATGCAGGCCAGAAAGCATGGAGCAGGTGGCCCGATGGCGAGGGGGCAGCAAGGGCAAAAAGTGGTGAAAGAGGCAAAAAGGCTGGGCCCGCTGTGTTTCCGGCCTTTAATCCACTTCCAAAGGGGAGTGGTTAATTACCCTGCTTGGCAGCTGTGCATACAGGTGTGGTCAGGCAGGGGCATGAGGTCACACAGAGGACCACATGGTGGAGGCGTGGTCTTCCAGCTCACACACCTGATCAGTTTTATCCTCTGTGCCTGCCTATAGCACTTCTACACCCATGAGCTACGCTGCATCTGCGTTTTCACTGAGCAGAGAGGGGCTTTCATCTTCAACCCAGCGAGCACCAAAACGGCCCTGCTAAGCAGCAGGTGAGGGCGAACCTCCTTCCCACATGGCAGTTCCTCGGCTCTGTGCTCCAGTCCAGCCCCTGACTCTAGCTTCCTGCTAAAGCAGACCCTGGGAGGCAGCACTGGTGGCTCAGACACTTGGGTTCCTACCGTTCATGTGAGAGACCTGGATCGAGTTCCAGCTCCTGGATCATTTTTTAATTAATTAGAGGCAGAGGCGGTGGGGGTCAGGGGGAGGGTGGGAATCGGTCTTCCATCAGTTCTTTCACTCCTCAAATGGACACAATAACCGGAGCTGCAGTGGTCTGAAGTCAGGAGCTTCTCTCAGGTCTCTCATGTGAGTACAGAGGCCCAAGGACTTAGGACATCTTCCACTGCCTTCCCAGGCCATAGCAGAGAGCTGGATCGGAAGTGGAGCAGCCAGGACTCGAACTGGCGCCCATATGGGATGCTGGCACTGCAGGCGGAGGCTTTACCTGCTGCACAACAGCACCGGCCCCTCCAGCTCCTGTTATAAGTTTAGTCCATCTCCCACAGTTGCCACATTTTGGGGGGTGAACAAGTGGATTGGAACTCTCTATGTCTGTCTCTCTGCCTCTCAAAAACAAACCAAAGTTCATGGAAAAGAATTAAAAAGAGAAGCTTCTTTTGGTGCAGAACCCGGTTTTCCTGAATTTTTGAAGATTTCCTTCCCTGCATGCATTTCAATTTTTTGCACCCACATAAACTTCTTTTTAAATCCTATTTTTCCCCCACAAACATTTTGCCATACTCTGTGTTCTTGGCAACTTCCTGGCAATTTGACACATAGTGATGAGGGCTTAGTAAGGCCTGGGTGCCTCCAGGTTACAGCACAGCTATTGGCCAGTTAGTGAAAAGAGAAGACAAGAAATGTGCATTGGATGATGCTGATGACATTTTTTCCAAAGTTTTATTTATTTGAGGGGCAGAGTTACAGACAGAGAGAGGGAGAGGCACAGACAGAGAGAGGGAGAGACAGGGAGAAATTTCCATCTGCTGGTTCACTCCTCAAATGGCTGCAATGGCAGGAGCTAGGCCGACCCATAGCCAGGAGCCAGGAACTTCTTCCAGGTCTTCTATGTGGGTGCCAGGGGCCCAAGTGCTTAGGCCATCTTCTACTGCTTTCCCAGGCATGTTAGCAGGGAGCTGGATAGGAAGAGTAGGAGCCGGGACTTGAACTGGTGTCCATATAGGATGCTGGCACTGCAGGTGGAGGCTTAGCCTACTACGCCATGGCGCCAGCCCCGCACAACATTTTTAGAGTGCAGTTAGCAGCAGAAGGTTGTCTTTGAAGGAGGGTCATCCCAATACAGGGCCATAGGAGAACAGGAAGCGTAACAAAGCAGGAGTTTATTCAAGGAAACAGAACAGGCATGGAAGTAAATATTCCACAGACATAATGCAAGGAATTTCTTAAAAATAAAGAGCTAAGCTAGAATCTTGTGGTACAGTCTGATCCCTGTAATGGAAGGAATAGCATAGATTTTAGACTCTCAAAATGTAAAGCCATGAATGGTGAAACACATCGGAAGGCATAGACTTCTGTTGATGTTATTAAAAGGAATGAATCTAAATCAGGATTTAGTAGTGGTGTCTAAATTAAGAAAGTAGCACCCAATAACAGATTAACTGTCTGGAAATGGTAGAGCTAATTAACATAGCATAGTTTCAGATAAATATATTTTTAAAATAGAGCAGCAAGTACATAGCATATAAAAAGTGAATTCATATTAATATCCTGATCTGTCTCAACACTGGGGAGTGGTGGGGGTGTGCACTGAGTTGCATGAGCTGGGAGAGCTCTCTGTCCCTGTCTGCCCAGGGCCCTTGGGAGGCAGCGGCTGCATCGCTGGCCCCTGGTTTCCCGGACTGCAACACAAGCATAGTACAATCCACCTGTGGGGCTGTGAGATGAATAATCCCAACTATAATCCGTCCACTGTAAAGCCACATGCATCCAAGGGATTGCTGGTTTGTCTGACTGCCTTCCTGCTCTCGACAAGTACTGGGTGTGCACTGAGTATGGGTTGTATGTGATATTAAGAGCAACGCTCTGGACGTCATAGGAGAGAACAGCTTCCTGGGAAAGGAATGCCTGAGATGGATGCACGCAGTCAGGTGAGGAGGGAGAGGGGATATGGATGGATCAGGGTCCCAGGTAGCAGGGACCTCAGGCCACCCAGTGTCCAAGAGGTGTGTTTGGGTTGTCACATTGCAGAGGGGGCACTGAGAACCAGTCCCCGCAGGCTGTGCCACCAAGTGGCTGGGGCTTTATCTGAGCCTGGGGTGAGTCGTTGATTGCATCCCACAGTGGAGTGAAGGGCCAGGTAAATCCTGGCCTCTTTTCCCCAGAAGCAGGAGGGGAGGCTAAGAGCCTTGCCACGCTGCCGGTCCAGGTTAATCCTTCAGAAATTAAAACCTCTAGCGTACTGACATGCGTTTCACAAAGCTTTGGATTGCTCCCAAACCCTTGAGAATAGTTGTATTGAGTGGGTTAAGTGTTAATTGGCTGTTTCCATGGAAATGATTCAAATCACTGTCTTTCTGCATGTACACAGGCACACACACACACACACACACCACGGAACGTGATGGGAAGCTGTAAAGACAGGGCGGGCAGACAGCAAGTGTAGGGTACTCAAGTGTTAGCTTCTCAGAAGAAAGTGGCCGGGAGGGAGTGGCTCAGGTAGGAGTGATACAACTTAAAATGGAAGAGAAAGGGGCTAGTGCAGTGCGCTAGGCCTGCACCCGTGGCACCTGCAGCCCATGTGGGTGCTGGTTCGAGTTCCAGCTGCTCCTCTTCTGATCCAGCTCTCTGCTGTTGGCCTGGGAAAGCAGGGGAAGATGGTCTAAGTCCTTGGGCCCATGCCCCAATTTGGGAGACCCAGAAGAAGCTTCTTGCTCCTGGCTTTAGATCGGCCCAGCTCTGGCTGTTGCAGCCATTTGGGGAGTGAACCAGCAGATGGAAGATCTCACTCTCTCTGTCTCTCCCTCTCTCTGTCTGTAACTCTACCTCTCAAGAAAATAAATAAAATCTTTTTTTTTTTTTAAGTAAACAAGTTCATAGGCCAAGGTTAAGGACTGAGGCCAGCAGGAGTTTTAGCCAAAAGGCAAACCACAAGGAGCTACCCCCTCCCCTCATTCTGTAAATAACTTGCAGACTTGCATTCTTTTGGAATAAATTAATAGCCTTCAAGGTTACTGAGAGTTTGCCTAAGTCAATCACCTGGCTACATCCATCCTTATATATCTGTTTTGGAAATAAATTTTGTAGTTACTCTTCATCAATTTTACCTCTAAAACTGGATCACACACCTGCTAGCCATTTCCCTTCTTGCATTGTCCTCCTAGCACTTACTTTATTGTGCTCTTTAGCCTGCACACCTCTCATATTTTCACAAGACTGGAAACTCCTTGAATGCAAGGACTGGGGCAGGCGCTTGGCCTAGGGTTAACGTGCTGCCTGGTGCGTCTGCGTCCTGTCTCAGAGTACCCTGGGTGTGAGTCCTGGCTCTGCTTCTGATTCCTGCTAACGCTCACCCTGGCAGGCGCTAACTGATGGCTCATGTGGTTGGGTTCCTGCCTCTCTGGCTTGTGGTCCCAGCTCGTGGCTTCAGCCCGGTCCAGCCCTGGCTGTTTTGGGCATTTGGGGAGTGAACCAGATGCCAGCACTCTGTTTCTCTGCCTCTCAAATACATAAATATGTGAATGATTTTAAAAATACGCAAAGTGCGAGTGTCTGGTACAGCTGTTAATTTGCCACTTGGGATGCCTGCATCCCTTATTGGAGCGCCTTTTGTAAGTTCTGGTTCCTCTGCTTCCGATCCAGCTCCCTGCTAATGCACACTCTGGGAGGCAGCAGGTGATGGCCCAAGTGCTTGGAGATCCCTGCCAGCCACGTGGAAGAACCAGATCGACCTGGTCATGGCGTGAACCAGCAGGGAGAAGCTCTCTGTGTCTGTCTCTCTGCCTTCCAAATAAAATGAAATAAATAAAAGTGGAAGCAAAAGCAAGGGTAATGCTTAGGCATCTTTTTATGCCAGGTCGCATCTTTTTATTTATTTTTTTTATTTTTATTTTTATTTTTTGACAGGCAGAGTGGACAGTGAGAGAGAGAGACAGAGAGAAAGGTCTTCCTTTCCTGTTGGTTTACCCTCCAATGGGGTTTACCCTCCAATGGCAGCCGCGGCCGGCGCACCGCGCTGATCCGCAGGCAGGAGCCAGGTGCTTCTCCTGGTCTCCCATGGGGTGCAGGGCCCAAGGACTTGGGCCATCCTCCACTGCCCTCCCTGGCCACAGCAGAGAGCTGGCCTGGAAAAGGGGCAACCGGGACAGAATCCAGCGCCCCGACCGGGACTAGAACCCGGTGTGCCAGCGCCGCAAGGTGGAGGATTAGCCTAGGGAGCCGTGGAGCCGGCCGGTCGCATCTTTTTAGGCCTGGCGCAGGGTAACCATGTGTTAAACGAATGAGATATATGAGGACTGGATGAACTGCTTAGGTCACTGTCCTACACATTTCTATTGATCTTATAAATATGAAAATATCTGCAGGAGTCCCCATTTATACCAGATGGAAGACTCTTTTACTCAGGAAGGTCTGTTCCTAGAATTTTCATTGATTTTAAAGATTGGCCAGCATCACTTCTTTGTGATATTTGCCAATAAAACACACTAACACAGTGTATATTCCCTTAGACAGTCGATAGAATTTTGCTGAGTGAATACTGAATGACCGAATGCGTTTGGTTCAGAGCCAACTGAAAATTGTTTGTTTCTTAAACTATTCATTTGTGTATTCCAGAGGCAAAGAGATGGGGAAGGGGGCGGGGGGAGGGAGGCACTCCCAGCCACTGTTACAATCCAAGGATACCTGCCCTGGCTGGGCTTGGGCCTGGCCAGAGCCGGGCCTCCCACATGGACGGCAGAAACCCAGTTACCTGAGCCATCACCACGTCTCCGAGGATGCACATGAGCAGAAAGCCGGAGCCAGGAGCCGGAAGTGGGCATTGAACCCAGCTACTGTGATGAGGGATACGGGCATCCAAAGTGTTTTAACCACTAGGCTAAACACCCACCCCTAGAAAAGGTATTTTTTAAGGTTTATTTATTTATATGAAAAGCAGAGTTACAGAGAGGCAGAGGCAGAAACAGAGAGAGAGTGAAAGAGGTCTTCCATCTGCTGGTTCACTCCCCAAATGGCTGCAATGGCTGCAGCTGCGCCAATACAAAACCAGGACATGAGCTTCTTCTGGGTCTCCCACACAGGTGCAGAGGCCCAAGGACTTGGACCATCCTCCACTGCTTTCCCAGGCCACAGCAGAGAGTGGGATCGGAAGTAGAGCAGCCGCTCTCCAACCAGCACACATATGCAATGTCGGCACTGCAGGCAGTGGCTTTACCCACTGCATCACAGCACTGGCCCTAAAAAGGTTTTTAATGATTAAAACACCTTCAGCTGGAGCTGGCACTGTGGTATAGTAGGTTAAGACTCTGCCTGTGACACTGGCATCCATATAGGCATCAGTTCCAGTCCCACCTGCTCCACTTCCAATCCAGCTCCTTACTAATGGCCTGGGAAAGCAGTGGAGGATGGCTCAAATGCTTGGGCCACTGCACCCACATGGGAGATTCAGAAGAAGCTCCTGGCTCCTGGCTTCAGATTGGTCCAGCTGCAGCCATCTGGGGAGTGAACCAACAGATGGAAGATCTCTCAGTCTGTCTCTCCCTCAATCTCTATAACTCTGCCTTTTGAAAAAAATTAATATTAATGGAAGGAAGGAAGGAAGGAAGGAAGGAAGGAAGGAAGGAAGGAGGATCGGCCCAGCTGTTAGTCCATTCCTGGGGCAATTAGGGGTATTTTTTCTCAATTTAGCAACTTTAAAAATTCTTCTTGGTCAATTTTGTCTGTAGAGTTTCCTATGGAAAGTATTTAATACTTGATATCTACCTCAGGTTTGTTTGCACTGATATAAACCTTACTTTATTGCTGCTACTATTCATTTTTCACTGAAATGTTTATTCTCACCTATTATTAAATAGGATTCCCCTTCTCTTTTCTGGAAGGTCACTCTCAAATGGTGCTCCACGTCCTCTGTAACTCTGTGCTTCCAAAGGCTCTTCTTGAGAAGATGTCTGTGAAAACCACCATTCCTACTGCAACTTAGTGACAAGGCAAGTGTGCCACTCACAAACCGCAACGGAAACATCGCCCACACACTTGACAACACAGTTAAGCACTTCTAGGTTGAACACTAAGAAAAGTTGTAATCGTGCCAATGTTGTATCCAGTTCCAGTAAAAATGGCAGGACCCACAGTCGTATTAGTGAAATGTGTCACACAGGAGCACTTCTATAAAGGAGAGAATTGTTTTCAGGATCTACAAATCTTTCTCATTACAAACATAAGTAGTGACTCATTTTTTTGGTAAGTTGATAAGATTTTTATTTATTTATTTTTGCTTTGGAAGAATTCCACTGTGGCTATGTGGTGAAGAACGTACAGCTGTAACAATGTGCTATGGTAGCCTTAGAGCATTCGGCTAGTTTGCTTTTTGTGTTAGGACTGCTAAAAGCTTGCTTAACATACTCAGCTCACACGATGTGCTTTCCCAAGGAGGACAGTGCACCTGTAGTATCCTTGGCATCGCCACTTGGTCTCACATCACCTGGCTGCCTCCTCCATTGGAGGCCCAAGGAGTTCACACTTGGGGCAGTGGGCGGGCAAGGTCACCTTCCTGCTAACCTGGCCATACCCCAGGAAGCCTTACCTTGAATGTATACACATGGGCAGGATAAAAAACATACCTGCCCACCTTTGAAAGATGCCACAGGCTTTGTGCCCATTCAGGTTTACAAGAGAACAGCACAGCTAACCCCAGGCTTGCTAGGTGTGGGTGGACTCAAGGATGTCCCAAGCAGAGGGTCAAATCCTCCCAACCCATACTCAGTGGACACCCAGACCAGACAATACCCACAATGGCTGCCAGGAAAACTCCCAGGGGGGCAGGGTCCCAAGCAAAATGTGCAAGTGTAGTTTCTCTGCCTCTTTGGAGAAGTGTTCAAAGTAGAGGATATACCCAGCCAGCCAGCTATGCCGGGGGAGCGGGGCCCACAGCCCTTCCATCCCAGTAGCCATAACCTTTAAGAGGGTCAAGTGTGTTGGGCCTGCCAAGGCATCACATGCAGAGAAATGCAAGAAAGGACCCTCTGCCGAGGCCATGGGGGAGCCAGGGGCCGACAAGCAGGTGGAGAGGCCTGCCTCCCACCTCCTCCTGTCCCCTCACCCTGCAGTCTCGCCCAGGCCTGGAGCGCAGGAGCTGCTGGAAAGTTCAGTCCAATCAGACCAACTGCTTGGGCGTCTCTTCCGCTTCCAGAACGCTGGGAAATGGGAATTCTACCAAAAGGGGATCTGTGAGGGATGATCTGGGTGACAGATTGCAGTTAAAAACGTCATCTATCGAACCTAAAAAGTAGGAAATAAGACGTGCATTATTAGCATGGCAAAAACAAACAAACAAAAATCCAAAATCCAAAAAACCAACAGTGTCTTTAAAACTCGCACAGCATAACCATTTCAAGAATTAACAGGGAAGCCTGGCTTCCTCAGAAGAACTCCACAAGCTGAACAGAAATGCACTGCTCTCTGTCTACCAATGGGATGTGGTTGCCACTTGGTTTCCCACAGGCTGGAGTAGGTCTGCAGTGAGCGGCACGAACTCTCTCTCACCTGATGGCAAAAGGCCCGCAATGGGGGAATAGAGGCCCAGGACAGAGGGCAGTTTTTGAAGGGGATGGAGCCTGGTTAGCAGTGTGCCCCTGTGCTCTGCCCATGTGCCCAGGGGCTGGGAGCCAGGCTCAGCCTGCCAGCCAGAGCAGCAGGTGTGTCTTGGCTGTGCCATCTGCAGTGCCTGTAACAGCTTCCAAGAGGGATGCTGTCGCACTGCTCCTGGGCTGAAATGGCCCCAGGGCTGGCTCAGGGCAAACTTGCAAGGAAGCACTGCCCAACTTCATCCGCTCCGTGGCACCCCTGAGATGGCAGCCTATGGGACATGCGTAAGCCATGGCGAACCAGGTGGACTTTGCCGAGGCTGCTGCGGCCCAGGGGTGAGGCTGAGTGTGTTGGAGGAAGGATTGGGTATCTGTGATACTGTTGGAACAGGGCAGCAGTCAATCTTTCCCACAAAGCACCCAAGTGTAACCCCTACCACCACCACTGCTGCATGAGGCAGAGCACAGCAGCATTACAGACAGGGATTAACACATCGTGGAAGGAGAGGGACACACTGAGACTGAGACGGAGACAGACAGACACAGAGAGTGAGACAGAGACTGAACAAGCTCAAGCAACGTGGAAGGAAAGAGAGCTAGACAGAGGAGACAGAGAAGGAGGGAGAGAGATGGGCAGAGGCCAAGATGGAGAGGGAAGGGAGGAACAGAGACAGATGGACAGAGGGAAGCATAGAGACAGAGAGGAGAGGAGGGAAGGAAGGAGGGAGAAAGAGAGAGAGAGAGAGAGAGAGAGAGAGAGAGAGAGAGAGAGATCACGGCCAGGACAACAAGTCGCTGGGAGTAAGCATTATTGCTGTAAGCTTTGGAAGAAGCAACTGCCATTAAATACAATCAACAAAGACAGAGTTTTACACGTGACCTTGGAGGACACTGGCTCTCTGCAGACAGCGCCTGAGTCCTGATCAAGGTGCTGCTCTGCAGCCCAGCCCAGCAGGAGTCAGAGAACCGGCTCTGTGGGGGACACCTCCGGAGGAGAGGGGGTGGGCGCCACCTGCCTGAGCCACTGGGCTTCAAAACCAAGGACCCCCCCTCCCCACATGCCAGTGACAGCTTTCAATGAAACCTCCCGTAATCCTTCCGTGATCTCGCAAGATCCGGAGAGCCTTTCCAGATGTTGTTAGAGGTGCATATGGAGCGTGAAGACTCCACGCCCAGCTGATAACTGATAACAGTCTTTCACCCCGAACACACACAGAGGGAATGCAGCATTCTTTCATCATGTTTAAATTCTTGCCAATGATGTTTAAATGTGTATAAATAGGCACTTTAATATTGCAAATGCTTATGAACTAATTGATACGCATTCATTAATAATAAACAGCCATAATTAAATATTGAACGTTAAGAAAAACCTACAGAAAAGCCACTGTGTTTCTTTTTGGTGGTGAACTTTCCTTATTTTCCGCCTCACGTGGTAGGATCTCGCTCTTTTATTAGTAGGGCCTGCCTTTCCAGTTACCTGGCTGTCCTCTCCCACCATGGCGTCCTTCTACCCTCTGCATAACCACATCCCACACACTCCCGAGAATTTTCACCCTACCTCTGGAAGTGACGCTGAATTTCCGGTCTGAGAAACTGCTTCTTCGAATTAAAGGCTCGCTCATCTTTTCCAGAAATAGCTTAATCGTCTCCTTCTTCTCTGGACTGCTGCTTGACAAATTCAGAACTTTGCCATCCACTTTGACAGTGGAATTGCTGAGGCCAAACCAATAGAAGAAATCAAACAGTGCATCAGCTTTGAATTCATAGGCAAAGCTCAGGTTTTCTCCATTCAGCACCTCATTTCCTGGAGGGAAAAAGTTCTTCACCACCTCTTGAAAATCAAACTGAAAAAGAGGAAGAAGCAGGAAATCAAGTGCATGCGCTTAGGTGTTGTAGAACTCACAGCTCCCTGCTATCCAAAATGTCACACCCCTTATTTCTCATTCACAAAGATTCTTAAATTTTGGCCGGCGCCGCGGCTCACTAGGCTAATCCTCCGCCTTGCAGTGCCGGCACACCGGGTTCTAGTCCCGGTCAGGGTGCCGGATTCTGTCCCGGTTGCCCTTCTTCCAGGCCAGCCCTCTGCTGTGGCCAGGGAGTGCAGTGGAGGATGGCCCAAGTCCTTGGGCCCTGCACCCCATGGGAGACCAGGAAAAGTACCTGGCTCCTGCCTGCGGATCAGCGCGGTGCGCTGGCCACGGCAGCCATTGGAGGGTGAACCAACGGCAAAGGAAGACCTTTCTCTCTCTCTCTCTCTCTCTCACTGTCCACTCTGCCTGTCAAAAAAAAAAGATTCTTAAATTTTGTCTTTTTTTTAAAAAAAAAATAGACCTTTGTGTTCCATATTCCATCTAAAGATTTTGAACTGTGTGGTCAAACATATTTATTTTTACTCCATTTCTAATAAGTTGCCAGAAACTGAGTGATGTTATTGGTAGCAATAGTGATGCACCAGGGAACAAAGCGACTGGCATATGTAGTCCCACCTTATCTGTGCTCTCACATCCACAGACTTAGTCACCAGGGGCCCAGAAATATTAAACAGGAAATTCTAAAAAAGAATAATTTCAGAGTCTTAAATAAATTGTTTTATTTTGTATGATAACGGTTCCATTTTCAATTCCTGTTGCTAATCTTTTTCCTGTGCTCAATTTATAAATTAAACCTTATCATATGTATGCATGTATGGGATCAAATGGTATATGAATACTTCAAATAGCTTGTGAAACAACTGAATTAAACGATATGTTGATTTTGGTGCCAGTAAGCTTTGAAAGTCATGCATATCTTCAGAATAGGCATTATTCCGCTTTTTGCAGGCCTTCTCATCTGCATGTATTTCAATTCAGTTGGCCCCAAAATAATCTTATCTTTTAATCCTACTGGCCATGAAGTTTGGAAGTCCCCATGTGAGCTGAGTTTGGTACAACCTGCGGTTTCAGGAATCCAAAAGATTCCCAGATAATGGGGTCGCCTGGAACTACGCAAAGGCGCTGGGGCTGGTTCCTAGCATGGAACTTACAGGTCCCCCCGGGAGCTTGGCGGCTCGGGATTCAGCCAGGCGCAGGCTTACCTGGAGTCGGTAACTTTCTCCAATCACTGAGGAGATGACCATGTCCATGCCGTGCTCCAGCTGTCTTCTGATCTTGGGGTGCCTTGTGTTCACAAGGAAGGCATACGTCCTCTCTAGAAACCAGCGGGTGGAATTCAGATGGACGGAAGTGTGCACCAGGGACATAAGCATTTTCTGAGGGGCTGCCCACACAGTGCTTCCCCCCTTCGCTGCAAATTTCACTCCTCTCTGGCCACTCCCTCAGACCCTCACTGCAAAGCCTGACCAGGTTTCTAGAAATGTTTGCAAGGATTTTCCAGATTTGCGGGGACCCAGCTGAACGCTGTTGTGAAAGCATTTCAGGACACCAGCTTCTCCCCGGGATGGCAGTTTGTCACAGAAGTCTCACACGTCACGATTTCCACAATCTGATCTTTGCAGATATGCACGGCATGGACAAAAGTGTGCAAAATCCAGCCGGCTGGCTTCACGTCCTCACCTTGCTATTTGGCTCTCTCTGACATTTCCTCATTTGCAAAGCAGAAAATCAGCCCAATCCAGCAAGAAAGCTGCCCAGGGTTTCCATGTTGTCTGTCCTTCCTCCATCTCTCCCCAGCCTCTCCAGCCAACCAGTGTTCTCTGGGTTCTAAGAACCAAGGCGGTTTGAGACAGACTCTCCTCTGTGCCCTTGGCCCTATCACAAGTCCAGATGTGGAAAGCACCTCCCACTGTTTAAATAACACCATGTGTGTGTCCTAGTGGTAGTTTTTCTGTTGTCGCTGTTTTATTAACCCCTATGCCTTGTTCTGACCAACTCTGCATGATGGAAGCACTGACTCATTAGGAGATGCGAATTAGCATCAGCAAGCAACCTTTTCATCTTCCCAGCCCCCGGCATCAAGCTCCATGGGCTCAAGCACTTCACCTGGAGGCCCACCGAGACCTCTGTCCCCCCTCCGTCTGTGCCAGCCAGGGTGTGGTTTTGAGACACCTCAGAGCCAGACCTGTGGTTTTTCCAATAAGAAGGGTTTACCTTTGCAAGGAATGCATTTTGAGTTAACCTTGTTCATCTTCTTTCTCCTATCCCTGTTTTACTTTCTTCCAAATTATTTTTGGGGACACTTTATGTATAAATTACTTTATATCTTCTTTGAGATAAAAGATGGATAAGCAAATAAAACAAGCGAGGTATTTGATACCTTGAATTGCCTCCTTTTAAAGACATTTTCAAAGATTTATGTATGTATTTATTTATTTACTGGAAAGCAGAGGGTAAGAGAAAGAGGGGGAAGGAGAGAGATTTTCCATCCTCTGGTGCATTCCCCAAGAGCCCACAACAGCTAGGGCTGAGCCAGGCCAAATCCAGAAGCCAAGAACTTCAACCAGATCTCACACATCAGTGGCAAGAACCCAAATACTTGAGCCATCATCTGCTATTTCCCAGGTGCTTTGGCAGGAAGCTGGATCAGAAGCTCAGAGTAGCTGGGACTTGAACCAGCATTCAGATAAGGGATGAAGGCATCCAAGTGGTGGCTTAACCTGCCATGCCACAGAACATCCATCCCTTGAATTAAGTTTCACACAGCAAAAAAACCCACAAAACTTTTAGGGTCATTAAATACTCAGGGCTATCCTATTCCACAATTGTGCTGGTTGAGCAGGTTGTGTACTGCACAGCTCCAGAGAACAGCACGCAGTTACAACCATCGTCTCTCTGTATATTTATTATGACAAAGTTCTGGAAAGCATTCGTACTTGTTGGGAGAAAATGGTAGCTTTTCTGATTTTTTGCAAAAGTGAAGTTTTAGAATAGTGACAGGACTGGACATGTTGCCTTGATCACAGTCTAAACTTGACTGTCTTAAGTTTCTGCATCATAGAACTTACTTCTGTACCTCCTTCCACAATGGTTGTCCTACAGCACCAAGATCTCCTGGTATCACTCCCTGTACTTTAATTAAAATGTCAAGAAGGAGAGGTCCCTGATTCTTTCCTTTGATTCATTCTGAGAGATGGACGTGGGGTGTACTTGACACAGCCTGGAGAACTCTCTGGCTTTCTGGTCATCATCAAGCCAAAGAACATGAGGGCTCAGCTGTTCTAACAAGCACCGCTGATTCCTGTGTATTCTGTACCCAGCCTTGCCTGCAGAGAGAGCATCGTGACTTTGAACCACGGACTACGCAGAATCTGAGTGGTGTGGATGTCTGAGGAAGTCTCTTTGAAATGGATAGATTATTTCTCATTTTAAGAAAGCTATTTGGAAGCAAGCTCAAGAAGTTCTACCTGTATCATAGAACTTTATGCCCATGATTTTCCTCACACCACTTTGAGCAAGAGTAGGAAGGAAAACTCTAATCAGATAAAATAGTCAACCTTATCGGTTAATATGATTTCTTGGAAGAAATAATAAAGAGATGTATCTGTCAAAATGTGAAATTCTAACACCAGGGGCTGAAACATGAAATCATCTACGAGTGCTACTTCTTTATCTTAGTTTCCCCATCTATAAAATAGGCAGGCAGGCATTTGGCCTAGTGCTTAAGACACCAGTAACATTTCCACACCCCATAGCAGAGTGCCCGGGTTCAACACTCTGGCCCCAGCTTCCTGCCAATGCAGACCTGCGGGGCAACAGGTGATGGCGCAAATGGTTGGGTTTCTGCCACCTGTGCTGGAGACCTGGACTGTGATGACTTTCATACTCCACAATGTCCCCACCTGGATGCTAAACCTGTAGGGCCATTGTGCCGCTTAATTACATTAAAGCAAGCCTCAAGCATAGTGTTAGAGGTGTGACAGAGCATGTTATAAATCATCCTCAGAGCTCCAGTCATTTGGGTACCTTGAAGGGCTCAGAACATCAGACCACTTCCTGTTTAGACAGGAAGTAGAACCTCTGAAGGTTCGGGATGTCAACTCACTTTCCTGCCTAGACAGGAAGTGGAACCTCTGAAGGCTCAGGATGTCAGGTCAGTTCTTACCGACACAGGAAGTAGGAAGAAAGCTCCGAGAGCGGTGGTGTCTGCTCTAAGATCACTTAGAGACTGGTTCCATAGGCTCGAGCTGTGCTTCAGATGCCCTCTGAGACCAGGCTCCTCACTGCTGGCCTGGTCAGAAGCTGACTTCCACCTGTCTTCTTCATGCCCCATTCCTACCCCTCAGCATGCCTCGGCCCAACACCCAGCAAGGCAGGACCAAAGCAACAATGTTTATAGACCTACCTTTTGAGGTGTCTTTTTTGGTCAGGACGTTCACAAAGAACAGCATGGGTTTGCTCAATATGGTTTCCCTGTAGTCCTTATAATCACAGTAGTTGGTCAGTTCCACATATCTACAAAAAAGCAGAGATAATTGCAAATGTAACACACCCTCGCACCTAAGTCAGGAGTGGGACGTGCTGCTGGTCAGGTCCCTTCCACAGGCATGAACCTTGGAGGGAAGCCCCCAAAATGTGCTTTTACAGAGGTCACCATATTTTGTACCACATCGATCAATCTGCTTCCCCTCGTCACAGTTCATGGACTGAGGGAAGAGAGTGTGACCCAGGGGTGCCATGATCCGTGGGGTGGCCTGGCTTCGTGCTTAGCTCTCAGTGGTAACCTTTAACAAATGACAACCATCTTTCAATTGGGCTCTAGGAGACCATTTGAAGCTCTAAGCCCGTCTGGCCAGAGGATGGATTGAATTCACTCTTGGTGTAATGGGTGAGTCCTCTTCAGTGGAGTCACTGTCTGGTGACCAGTGAATCTGCAATTTCCCTTCCCATCTCCTCCCCACTTTTCCTCTCCAATCCCAAGACAAACCCAGCTCCCCCTCACATGACTCAATCAACCACCACATGTGGTGGAATGAGAAGGCCATGCCAAGATGGCCGCTGGCAAGCAAGCGTCAGTTACTCAGGAATGGCTTTGAATCCCACCTGGCAACGGAGCCCGCCTGGAAACAGGCTGTGATTGGATGGCTTTGGATACTGCCTGGCAACAGGCTGTGATTGGTTAGGGCATAGACCACCCCTTGACCGGATTGGCTGCCTTGGCTATATAAGCAGCTGTAGCAACTGAAATAAACAAATCTGCACGCTGGTCGCCTCTGGCCTGCTTGCACCGGATTCCCGGGGTCTGTGTGGTGACTCCGCGCCTCTTGCCCCTACCACGCTCCTCTTTTCAGGAATGAATCCACAGCAACAACCACACATACAAACTATTACCAATTCACATCTCCCTGGTTCCGAGTTCATGTAATTTTAAAAAATTAGACTTTTGCTCCTATGCTGATTAAATGTAGTCACCTTGGTTTTAGTTCATTATTCCAGCTTAGCAAAACTCTTTCTGAATCTCGACTGTGTCATCCAGCATGCAAGCTTTTCTCCCCTGCCCTACAAATTTTCCAAGTAGCCTTTCTAAGTCTCTACTCACATGGCTACAAAAAGATCCAGTTGCAAGTTAGCTTTTGCAGAAGGCTGATTTTCTAGCTACAGCCAAGCTCAAATATGGTGTGGACAACGGCTGGCTGAGTGGTATCTAATGGGCTGAAGGATGCGTCTGCCTTGGTCCCTCTTAAGCGCAGAGCCGGCTCCTGCTGCCGCAGCTGTGAGCATCTGTATAGAGCACATAGCGGGGCTGAGCTGTTGCGCTACAAGGCAGCATGCGTGTTTTACATCAATCGCGAGCAGGGACAGCTCCAAGCATTTCTTCCCGACTGCTTGTCCTTCTAGTGCCTGATGTGAAAATCACAATCTCAGAGAACAAGCAGCTGCTGCAGGGGGCCGTGACTACACAGTCCTCTGCTGTCTCTCCCCAAGCCTGCTTCCCTCAACCCCCTCAGAGGGGCCAGCACACAAGACCGTGACCCATGTGTGGGTCAAGATCACAAGGGAGACCATCTACCCCGAGGCAGAAAAACACAGCATCCACTCCCTGTCTCTCAGCTTGGTTTCTTAGAAACCTATGTCATTATCTTTTTGCTGGGATTGTCAGACCTGATTTTGAGAGCTTTTAAATCCGACCCCTGATGGAGACTCTAACACACTTCCTGCCTTTGCTTTCATCAGGCTTTTAAAGCACTCTCCACCTCCCAAGACATCTGCACCAGTGGGGCTTGGGGGGCTGGGCCTAGGATGGGGGCAGGGCGCACAGAGTTGGAGTATTCCAGAGAATGAAAGGAGGTGAAGGTGCTGATGTCCTGGAGGTGTGGGCAGGGGGCTTTAGAAACAGCAGAGTGCGAGGAGGGACCTGGAGGGTGTAAGAAGGGATGGGACTAAGAGGATGCCAGGCAGGTTCTGTAGGTTTCTTCTTCTTTTTTCTTTTTCTTTTTGACAGGCAGAGTGGACAGTGAGAGAGAGAGACAGAAAGGTCTTCCTTTTGCCGATGGTTCACCCTCCAATGGCCGCCATGGCTGGCGTGCTGCGGCAGGCGCACCACGCTGATCCGAAGGCAGGAGCCAGGTGCATTTCCTGGTCTCCCATGGGGTGCAGGACCCAAGCACTTGGGCCATCCTCCACTGCCTTCCGGGGCCACAGCAGAGAGCTGGCCTGGAAGAGGGGCAACCGGGACAGAATCCGGTGCCCCAACCGGGACTAGAACCCGGTGCGCCGGCACCGCTAGGTGGAGGATTAGCCTAGTGAGCCGCGGCGCCGGCTAGGTTTCTTCTTAAACCCCACCCACACCCTCACCTGGATGGGGCAGGTGGGGGCACCTTGGAAGCCTGGGAGGGGCATTTCCCAAGTGGCCAACTGTCAAATGGTACCAGAGGAAGGAAGAAAACAGATTGAGGAAAGAGAGAATCACTGTTCATTCATTCTTTCTCATTCATTCATTCAGTAATATTCATGAAGCCACAAAGATGTGCTGGCACCAGGTGGGCTTGCACAGGTGTCTTCTTATATGTGAGGGGCTCAGAACCTAGCAAGCAGGGGGTGGGAGGAGAGCAGGACAAGGGTCTCTCTGCGTCATCCTGTAACCCCTCTTCCATCCATCTATTCAGCTGGCATCAACATCAGAAGGGCAGGTGCCTGATTGGGGTGGGAGCAGAGTCGGACCCCATCTGGGGTTCATCCAAGGGGAGTTTCACACTCTCCCTCAAGCTTGCTTATCGTGAAGCACCTTTATTCTTTTGCTCAAGACAATTCCTCGATTCTCCCTACTCCCATTGTGTGACTGAATTTCTCTGGGGTAAATGTTGGGTGTTTGTGTGCAGGCCACCCAGGGAATTTGCAGTTTTGATTGCTTTTATAATGGCACAAAGGACAGTGTGGTATTTCCCTCTGCCTGATTGGAAAAATCACCTGATTTTGACATCATCGGTTTTCTCCCACTGAACCCCACAAGTTTAAAGACAAAGACAGCGATATCAGTTTAGAAAGGACCAGTGATTGGGAGAATAATCACGTTCCCCAGAATTCTGTAGAAGACATTTCTGAACTCTGGACAGTTCAAAAAATGGTCATTTGGCAAGATCAGAGAAGGGAGGAATACTGAGTGGAACGTGTGACCTACACATGAATTACCCATCTGAGAGCCCGAATGGAACAGAATGACTTGACTGATAAAACTCTGTGCAACATGACAAAACCTACCTTCGGTGACTCAGAGCCACCTGAAGGGCTGTACTGGTCCATAAACCTCCTCATGTGAGCAGCTGTGTGAGACACTCCCACCCCAGGGCCCGGCGGCCAGGATTCACAGACCAGAGATGGTGGCAGTGTCCCTCCCTGTCCCCAGGCCACAAACGGGAACCACAGCTGTGCCCGTCATCCTCAGGCGATGCCCTCAGAGACCCCCGGCAGGTGCCTGCCCCTGCCCCAAGCACTGTAACACCCAGCATGTTGATCTGATCACCAAGAAGGCTACCTAGTGACTCACAGGCAGGCAGTTTGTACAGCACGGATGCACTGGACAGAGGGATGCCTCACGTGCCCTGACATGGAGAGGTTGGTGACAGATTTCATCACACTACTTAGGGCGGTGACAATCCGCAAGTGATTTAGTGCTGGAACTTTCCATTTAATATTTTCTGACCTCGCTTGACCGTGAGCGACCGAAACTACCAAAAGCTAAACTGCAAATAAGGGGGGTGGAGCTTAACGGCACCTCACTAATCCCTGTGTGTCCAGCCTCCTACTTACGATCTGACCATTCAAGTTCCAGAGAAGTAAGTGAATGTGACTGTTCCTTTCAAATCCACTACTATAAAGCTTGGTTACATGAGGCACTACAGCACAAAATGATCAGAGGCTTTAGCTGTGAAATCACACCGGTATTTAAGTATCTGACATTTAATCATTAGTTTAAGAAGAGCCTTACCAGGCTACATTAGAATCTGGTTATTTGATCTTTATTCACAAATATTTCAGAGTGGCTAAGGCCAATATCGCCTCTGTGTGTTGACTATTTCTGTTCACACAAGTTACCATTAGGGAGGAAAAACAGTCTCTTTCATCCCTTGTTTCTTCATTGCTTTCCCCTGCCCGCACCCCCTCTCCCCCAAGTGCTCCTAGGTTGAAACCTCCTAAGCCTGGCTTGGCTCCCCCAGAAGACACGGCCGTGTCACGGGAAGCATGGCGTTCCAAGTCAGAGCCCTAATTCACGAACCCCGTCATGCACCTAGAGGACATTATGTTAAGTGAAACAGATCAGACCCGGGAAGGCAAACACTGCACCAGCAAATGGATCTCATGCAAGTAGAGAGTAAACCAGGCTCAGTAGACCAGAGCCTGGGAAGGGGTCAGCAGGGGAATGGAGCGAGGATGAGTAACGGGCACAGGGAACCCTTGGAGAGGAGGGATAACCCCTAACATCCTGCAGCACAGTAGGGCAACTATGGTTGACAGCAACTGATAGAATATTTCCAAACGGCTAGCAGAGAAGATTTTAAATGTCCCCAACAGGAAGAAATGATGAACACCTGAGGTGATAGCTATGCCAGTTACACTGATCTGATCATCACACATCATGAGCTTGTGTCGAAATGTCAGATAGTACCCCCTTATCTGTATATTTATTAGGTACCAATTAAAAATAACGATCTAGGCTGGCGCCACGGCTCATTAGGCTAATCCTCCGCCTTGCGGCGCCGGCACACTGGGTTCTAGTCCCGGTCGGGGTGCCAGATTCTGTCCCGGTTGCCCCTCTTCCAGGCAAGCTCTCTGCTGTGGCCAGGGAGTGCAGTAGAGGATGGCCCAAGTGCTTGGGCCCTGCACCCCATGGGAGACCAGGAGAAGCACCTGGCTCCTGGCCGCGGCGGCCATTGGAGGGTGAACCAATGGCAAAGAAAGACCTTTCTCTCTGTCTCTCTCACTGTCCACTCTGCCTGTCCAAAAAAAAAAAAAAAATCTAGAGCAACCCATTTATATAGTTTATATACATGAATAAAATACATAATTCACACACGTATGTGTATAAATTCGCATCCTAAGGTACTGGGCATGTGGACTCAGTTTCAGAGCCCCCACTCACCGTGACCTTGAGTGAGTTCCTTAACCTATCTGAACCTGTGGTCCCTCAGTGGTAACAGGGGCAGGACGCCACTGCCTTCTGTGTGGTGGTTAAATGAGGCGTACGTGAGGTAGACGCACACACTTGGCCCCCAGTGAGGCTCCGTAAGCACTGTGTCTCATGCTGCCCACTGAGCTGGCACGAAGGGTGAAGTTCCATGAGCTCTGACCCCCACCCCGGCCAGGGCTGCGTTTGTCTCAGTTACCAGGGAGTGAGGCAGGAAGAATGGTGGAAAGACAGTTGAACAAGAACATCTCCTTTCTTGCTCCCGTTTCTTTCCTCTTATTTCAGGCTGCAATGCTTCAGAGAACAGCTCAGTGGGTGCAACACGTGGGAGGCGGGTTCCGGGAAGCACTGGGCTTTGCTTCCAGCTACGCAGCAGTGGTTGAGGTCCCTGCCCTCTAAGATGCCCACCATTCTCCAGGACTTCCTGCAGTTTCCTTGTCATCTCTAGAATGATCTGGAAAGTTGCCCTACATTTCCCTTGATCCTAGGAATTTATTGCTCAAAGACAAACAGGAATTCAATGTCATGGCCCTCCCCTAAAGGACAGTGTGTGTGTGTGTGTGTATTAAAATGTCCCAGCTGCACCTCCAAGTCAGCTTCCTTCTGACACATAACCTGGGAGGCAGCAGGTGATGGCACAAGTACTTGGGTCCCTGCCACCCACACGGGAGATCTGTACTGAGTTCCAGGCTCCTGACTCTGGTCTGGCCCATCTCTGGCTGTTGCAGGCATCTGAGGAGTGAACCAGAAGATGGAAGATCTCTCCTTGTGTCTCTTTCAAATAAACAAAATGAATGAATAAAATGTATGGGGGTGGGTTTTGGTCTAGTGGTTGAGACACAGGTTAGGATGCCTGAATTCATATCAGAATGCCTGGGTTCCAGTCCTATCCCAGTCTCCTGCTAATGTGCACTGGGGGAGGCAACAGGTGATAGCTCAAATGATGAGATCCTCACCTCTCCCTGGGAGACCTGGATTGCGTTCCTGGCTTCTGGCTTAGACCTGGCCCAATCCCAGCCATTTCTGGCATTTGGGAAGTGAACCAGTGAAGGGTTGTGCTGTCTCTTTCTCACCTCAAATAAATAAATAATAAACTTTAAAAAATGTTTAAATCTATAGACATATATCAAAACATCACATCGTACCCAATAAATATATAATATAGGCAATTGTTGCTTGTCAATTACAATAAAATAATAAAATGACACTCAAACTTCTGAGTATAGCAAAAAAGTGAAAGCAGGGACATGAGGCAGACAATGCGCACCTGTGTGGGGAGCAATCCGGACTAGACTAAGTTACTCGAATTAGGACTTATTCTATGCATCTGCTCTCCCACAATATGGCGCTGGGAGAGAAGTAGGCAGCTTCCGCACAGCTGCTTCCAGTTCAACCAATTAACTGTAGGACTTGCTCCTGATTGGAGAGCAGCATACTCAGCCGAGTTGGGATTGGCGGAGGAGGACTATGAAGGAGGAGAGAGACGGCATGCACCGGGAACATCTATGGGGAACATCTAAGGGAACCCGTGCAGCCCCCGAGAAAGCTGGCTGGCAGTGTGCCGCTCCCCTGCGGAAGTGGGGAATGCGGCCAGGGGGAACTGCCCTTCCACGGAGGTGGAAGGGATAGTAGCCAACCCGGGAAGAACCAGCAGCAAACCCGGGGAGGGCCGAGCAGACGAAAGAACAGCGCAGGGTCCTGTGTTGCTCCTCCACGAAGAGGGGGAGCGACATAATGGTGCCGTGACTCGGATAGGAAACCTAGCTCGGATAGGAAACCTGACTCGGATAGGAAACCTAGGACGGATAGCAAACTTAGGAGGGAAGAAACGGGAAGAAATGGGAAAATACCGGAGAGAGAGACTAGCAAAGAGCCTAGGTGCCGGAAGAAGCTATTGAAAGCCTAGGCATAGACTCGGATATGGACTGTGGGAAAGAAGTTAGGATTGACAGCGAAAGTGAAAGCTTTCATAGACTCGGATGCGGACTATGGCGGGGAAGCTAGGAGACTGAAAGCGAAAGTGAAACCTGGAGGAGGCTTGGACTCGGATACGGACTGTGGGGAGAAGCCAGGAGAAATGAGAGGAATATTGTTGGAAGAAAACTTAAGGAAACATACCGGGTAGAGAGAAATGTTAGGGAGGATGAAGCCGCGAGTGCAGGCCGAGGCGGAGATATAAGCCACCTTGGAATTCTTCAGGTCACCCCGGGAAGCAAGAGGCGAAGATCTGGAACCAGAGGCAGAGACGTGGGCCGCCAGAATTCGCCAGGTTAGTCCGGGGAACTTGGACTGAATGCCGGTGGTGGCGGAAACATTCGCGGAAGCCGCCGCGTGCAGAGAGAGCACGGGGCGTTGGCGCGAGGCCGTGGTGCGGGCGCGAAGTGCGTGGAGACAGCGGAGCGTGCGCGCAGAGCCGGGAACCCGCCGGCGGGGCGAGGCGCCGGGAAGCCGCGCAGAGCCGTGAAGCCGCCGCGGGGCGGGCGCCGGCGGGGCGAGGCGCCGGGAAGCCGCGCAGAGCCGTGAAGCTGCCGCGGGCGAGGTGCCGAGAAGCAGCCTCGGGGCGAGCGCTGCCGGAAAGCCGCAGGGATAAGAGAAACAGAAGTTTTAGAAGTAAAGTGAGAGAAATAGGAATGCTGGAAGATAGAAGTAAAATGGGAGAAATAGGAATGCCCGGAGATAGAGAAATAGAGAAATAGAAAGGCCTCCCCTCAACATGGCAATAAGAAAGCTTGGATTCGGTCTGCCTGATTAAGTGAGGCGATGAGCACGATGAGCACCTGCGGCGGCTAGCAGCTTATGCGCCGCAGGTCACCGAAGACAGGCACGAATTAACATCAGTAAGGCTTCCCCACAATGTAACAATTAGGAGGCTTGGATTCGGTCTGCCTGATTTAAGGCGGTAAGCGCCAGCAAAGCTCGACCAGAGTATGAGCTGCAGGTCACCGAAGATAGGCACGAACCAACACTAATAAGTCTCCCCCACAATAAGGCAATGAGAAGGCTTGGATTCGGTTTGCCTGATAGGTCTTGTAAGTCCCCTGCGGGCAGAGCAGAGCATGCGCTGCAGGGCACCGAACACAGGCACGCATCAGCGCCTAAAAACCTCCTCACAATGGCGAAGAGAGGACCCGGATTCGGTTTTCCTGATTGATAGGACTTGTAAGAGCCTGTGGCAACTCTAGCAAGTAGAGCAGAGTGTGTGCCGCGGGACACCGAAGACAGGCGCGTATCAACGCTAAAAAATAAAAAGAAAGGGGGATCTGTGGGGAGCAATCCGGACTAGACTAAGTTACTCGAATTAGGACTTATTCTATGCATCTGCTCTCCCACAATATGGCGCTGGGAGAGAAGTAGGCAGCTTCCGCACAGCTGCTTCCAGTTCAACCAATTAACTGTAGGACTTGCTCCTGATTGGAGAGCAGCATACTCAGCCGAGTTGGGATTGGCGGAGGAGGACTATGAAGGAGGAGAGAGACGGCATGCACCGGGAACATCTATGGGGAACATCTAAGGGAACCCGTGCAGCCCCCGAGAAAGCTGGCTGGCAGTGTGCCGCTCCCCTGCGGAAGTGGGGAATGCGGCCAGGGGGAACTGCCCTTCCACGGAGGTGGAAGGGATAGTAGCCAACCCGGGAAGAACCAGCAGCAAACCCGGGGAGGGCCGAGCAGACGAAAGAACAGCGCAGGGTCCTGTGTTGCTCCTCCACGAAGAGGGGGAGCGACAACCTGCACTCATAACAGAATTATCCGCAATGGCAAAAGGTGGAAACAACCAAGTGTCTGTTGACAGAGGAACCTGTACATGGAATGCAGCAGAGAAGCAGGGTGGAATATTAGTCACCAACAGGAAGGAAACGGATACATGCCATCGCACAGGTTCGCTGAGTGAAACTCGTCAGCCATGGTAAGACAAGGATCGTGTAATCCCACTTACATGATGGACTCGGCCTCATCAGATTCACGGGGACACACGTTAGCACGATGATTACCGCGGCTGCAGGGAGGGCGAGCGGAAGTTAGGGTGTAGCGGGGACGCAGTTTCACTCTGAGAGATGAAAATCCTGCCGATGGATGATGGTGCTGGCTGCACCAGGGTGTGGTTGCCCAGGCAGCCGCTAACCCGTGCACATAAACATGGCTCACGTGGGAAACTGTATACGATGTGTGTCTGTTATAACTAAAGAGAAAAGTAAAACAAGAAGACAAAATACAGAGGGCAGAGCAGAGACAAAGCAGGACACACACTGCCATAGGCTTTGCGGAGGAGGCCCAGGTTCTGCAGGGAGCATTTGTAACCGTGGTTGCAATGCCCGCCGAGCAAACGCTGGCCGGGACACTCTCCTCCGGATAAGCAAGATGCCCCCGCGGGGCTGCCCACTGTTTCCTGCCCTCCTCCTCCTCCTGCCCCGGCTCTAGTGAATTTAAGCACAGTTACCACACGGGTGTCCGTGGCTTGACTCAGGAATACACACATTCAGTCATCCGCTCATTAGGCAATTCTCGATGTGTAGTGTGTGAAACTCCGAAAAGGAGCAAAGAATTACTCATGAGAACGGAAGTAATCTTGCTGCCCAGAGACACAGCCCCTCCACATACTCCCCCACCTCGTCCACCCGCAGTGGGGACAGGATAGGCAAACAGACCATTTCAATATGAAATGAGGCATACATAGGAACAGCATGGGCCTCACCAGGGGGCTTGCAAAATGCAGAGCTCCAGCCCCTTCCTGACTTTTCTCACTCAGACTCTGCATTTCAGGTGACTCCCAGGAGGCTTGTGCCCCATCTAAGGTACAGTCTCTGCCATCCAAACTGGTAAATCAAAAGTCAGAGAAATCGCAGGTTTTTTTTTTTTTTGATTTTTTTTTTGCATCCATGTGTCTGAGCGATACTGCGTTATGTCCTAGTCATTTAAATCATAATTTTAAAAACTTATTTTGGAGGCACAGAGAGACAGACAGGCAGGTACACAGGTACACACACACACACACACCAAGCTCCTATCCCCTGATTCCCTTTCCAAATACCAGCAATAGCCAGGGATGGGCCTGGGCCCAAGCCAGAAGCAGGGTATGCAATCCAGGTCTCCCAGATGAGTAGCAGGAACAGGACCACCTCGCAGGGTCTGCATCAGCAGGGAGCTGGGGTCAGGAGCTGGAGCTCTAATCCTAGGCCCCCTGATGTAGGATGCAGGAGTCTTAAAAGCTAGGCTGAATACCTGCTCTTTGTTTTATTAAAAAAAAAAAGGGTTTTATTTGAGAGGCAGAGACAGATAGAGACGCACTTGTTTCCGTAAAAGGGAGTGTGTGTGTGTGTGTGTGTGTGTGTGTGTGAAGGGGTGAGGGGAGGGCGGGGCTTGGAATTAGAGCTATGTATAGAGGTGAGTCAGGTACTGGAAGAGAGAGTGTCAAACCAAGTACATCATCAAGGGGTAGGCAAGAATAAGAGGAAGGGGGACCCCAGGAGGAGTCCCCGCTTAGCCAAGCCTTGGGGACTGCAGCTAGCTGTCCCTGTGCAGACAGGCAGGCATTTCATGAGGCTCAGGTGAACTCCAAGCAAGAAGGAAGTGGACGGCTGCATGTCCAGGGCAAGGCTCCCAAACAAGGAAGCCAGGAAAAAGCTGCTGGCTCACGGCCTTCCCATTATCAGATCCAAGTGTGAGTATTTTAACCTTGCTAAAATTCACCTTCCTCACCGGTAAAATCTGGCTGACAACAAGAGCCGCATGAAGTGGCCAACAGATTAATAATGTAGGTAAGGCATTTGGCTAATAGGCTACGTAATAGCAACAATATATAAGAAAGCTAACATCTGTCAAGTGGCCATTAGAGTGCCAACCACTGTTTTTAAAGACTTTATAAAGTTCAATGCTGAACAATGACCCTGTAAGATTGCTGGTATTGTTATACCCATTTTGCAGCTAAAGAAACTGAGTCACACAGAGACTACATTTCCCAAAGTCACTCAGCTGGCGAAGAACGGAACCTGGTGCTCATGGTTATCCATACTTCCTCGAGACTGAGTCTCCTGCCCACTGTGGCTGCCCTCAAGGTGGGTGTGACCACACCCCATCTACCTAGCAAGGGGAGCAGCTCTCGTCTGCTTTTAGCAGCTCCTTTAAAACCACTGTGCTCACTGCCCCTTTCGGGATGATTCTGTACAAGAGGCTGAGTGGCCGATGGACTTCCAGGTATTTGCTTGTACGTTCTGCACATGGGTGAGAAAGCTGCTGCTGTCCAAGTTAAGTCAGGATGATTTCAGGGTCAAGGGCAGCTGCTAAAAGCAGACAGTGCTGCTCAGGAGCCCTCATTCTACAGCTCAGCAGCCGCTTATTTGGGAAAATTACTTAATCCCTCCAAGTCCCAGTACTCTCATCTGTTGAAAAGAAAAAAAAAAAAAAAGAGGAACTAGCAAGGGTGTGACTTGGTAAGTTTCTGCGAGGTAGTACCCGCTTTTGCACCATCCCTAGCCTTCGCGTCAATATCAGTAGCCACCACTGTTATTGCTGATTTGGATTTATTACCAGGCGATCTCTTTCATGCTATGGGACTGCTGAAAGAAGACATAAGAGGGGCCAGCGCTGTGGAGCGGTAGGTTAATCCTCCACTGCAGTGCGGGCATCCCATATGGGCACCGGTTCTAGTCCCAGCTGCTCCACTTCTGATCCAGCTCTCTGCTATGGCCTGGGAAAGCAGTGGAAGACGGCCCAAGTGGTTGGGCTCTTGTACCCATGTGGGAGACCTGGAAGAAGCTCCTGGCTTCAGATGGGCTCAGCTCCAGACACTGCAGCCATTTGGGGAGTGAACCAGTAGAAGGAGGACCTTTCTCTCTGTCTCTCCCTCTCACTGTCTGTAACTCTACCTTTCAAAAAAATAAATAAAATCTTTTTAAAAAAGGACATAAGAGGTTATGTTTGCCATTATATTTCACTAAGAGGCTACATTATAGAGAAAAAGGGCAGTGTTTGTGTGTGTGTGTGTGTGTGCATGAGAAAGAGAGAGAGGGAGAGAGATAACTTATGGTGATCTGGGCTTTTCTGTATTGAATGAATGATTTCTTGAGTAGCTATGACAGACACCTGATGTCCTGAGCAGGTTTTGTTTGCAACATGGCTAGAAATTCTGAGCTTGAAAGGGAGCAATGCCAACAAAAGTCTTGCTATAAATCTCATAAAGTAGGGCAAATATTTTTAAGGCAGGCTCGCGAAGGAAATTTAAGTCCTGTGGTGGCCGCCACTACACCGTCTCCCCACGCACAGGATGCTAGGTTTATTTAGTGCATATGTCTTCAGAACAGTGTTCAAGGGCCAGAGGAAGCACCTGAGCAGAGCACTGGGCTCACATGTGCGCTCTCTGAGTAAATGAATCACCTGACCCTCAAAGGCAGTAGCTCTGGTCTCCCAGGGTTCCTCGGGAAAGAACCTCAAAGAGTCACAGCACTCACGTCTGAGGCCCAGGAAAGGAATCTTACATACAATGTAGGCTTATTCCACACCAAAAATACAAACTGAATTTTAAAAAAATCCAAATGCGTTAATAGAGCAAGGATTCTTCACATGCATTGGAGAAGCTCATCAACCACCTGGATGGCCAGGTACATTAGGTACATGGGAGCTGAATTCCAAGATTTCCTAAACAGACGGAACTAAAAGATAAGCTTGGGGCAGGCATTTGGCCAAGGAGTTAAGCCACCCATTGAGACAGCCATATCCCACATCTGAGTGCCTGGGTTCGAGTCCTGACTCCTCTCCTAATTCTGGCTTCCTGTTAATGCATACCCTGGGAGGCAGCAGTGATGGCTCAAATATTTGGGTTCCCGCTACCCATATAGGAGGCCTGGGCTGGGTTCCTGGCTTCTGGCTTCAGTCTCCAGCCTGGGGCTGTTGCAGGCATGTGGGAAGTTAACCAGCAGAGAAGAGCTCTCTTGCTCACTGTCTCTGTCTCTGTGAAATTTGCAAATCAGATAAGTATATTTTGGTAGGAAAGCTTTGAAATTCATGCGTAGTTTTTCACAACACACATTTTCCTGAACTTTTCGAAGACTCCACGTATCTGTATTTCCAGAGAAAAATTCTACCTACGATTCTCAAAAGCTCTGGGATCCAACTGCCTGAGAAATTTGCCTTTCACGATCCCTGGCCATGTTGGTGGCTGCCCTTGATTCGGGACTGCCCTGCACCAAAGGCAGGAACACAATGGCAGATAAAAAGGTTGCATGAGTCCATCAACTCCAGGTGCCATCCACTCATTGTGACAAGTGCAAAGAGCGTGCTGAGGGACAGGCTGACTCTGCAGACAATAGACAAGGCAAAGCGAAGCTGGCATCCTCACAACTGAATTGGGTGCAGCAGGTGGAAAAATACCATAGGGTGTGCACCTGCCTGTCCCCAATCTGGGAGATACTGAGATCTTCATAAGCAGTCCAGAACAGACCATGAAAAGTCAATCAGGCAAACCTTTTCTTTGAGGAAACTGACCAGAGCTTGTTGATGAGGAAGAAATGGGAGGAGGAGGAGGGAGAAGAAGGAGAAGACGATGAGGGAGGGAAGAAGGAGGGAAGGGAAGGAGGAAGGAAAATAAAAAGAAGCATGGCTATATGTGGAGCAACATTTGGAGGGCGGGGGTTCTAAGCCATCCTCAAGGTCAAAGACAGCTGGTTTGCTGTGGCAGGCGGAAGCACAGCAGCTGCAGGTGTGTGAACTCTCGCTTCTGCATGCCCTCCACTGCCTGCTTTACGAGAGCCACGCCTCTCACTGCTGCCCTTGGCCAGTCCTCTGTGTCTTCCTGGAGACTTCGGGTCCCTCCCCATTGCCCTTCAGGGCTGCATGCCTAGTTATGAAAGCCCACCTCCCCTGCTCAGTGTGTCCCCTGGGAGGAAGACGCCTGCTCCTCCCTTCACCTGCAGGGCTGTCAGAGGCTCTGCAGAGTGCAAAGCCCCCACACCATTGCTTAGCCAGGAGAACCTGTTATTGGGCTGTGTGTGCCCACTGCCCTTTGTCACCCAGTCATTGCCCCTGGTTGTGGATTCTCGGCTTCACACTCTCTGATTTTCTTTTGTACGGGAGATGTCCAGGTTAGTGACACACTTCAAAAATCACGCCGCATTTTGCAGCATCCAAAGGTGGAGGAGGTGGCTCTCTCCACAAACCACACCCTCAAATCTAGGCCTTTCCGTTTTTCAGCCCCTGCATCTTCTTTTTAAATTTTTGTACATCTGATTTATGACTCAGTTCCGCCCACAGTCCTCTGCTTCTGGATCAGAATTTTCATTTCGCTAAAAACAGGAGACATTCTTGCCAGGAAAAGGGTTTCCAGGTATGCAAAGCCCTCACCATCTTGATTCGGAAAATGAAGGTTTTTCTCGGGACAGCTTTGAAGGCGGCATTTTAAGTATCTCGTTCTGTTGGCTGGAGCTTCTTGGCTCTGTCCCACGCACGGGGCGTCACAGCTTGGCTGTCCCAGGCATCTTTAGCACTGGCCAGCTTCCTTAGCTTTGAATCAAATTGCTCAGCCCTTTTCTGTACTCAGCTCCACTGCCCAAGCACAAAGACAACACCGGCCACGGTGACCTTGGGAGCCCCAAGGTCAAGTAGAAGCAGATGTGACATGCCCTCCTTGGCAACACCACCTGATCACAGAGGGCTTCAGACAGAGGCACCACACCCCGGCTGCTGTCACTTCTGCCCAGGTGCTTCTGTCACTTTGGCCACAACCATTAAGCATCTGTGGAGGCCCTTCCTTCCAGGAAAGCCAAAGGTTTGGCCCAAGAGCCAGGCTCCCAGAAGCTACATTGACTGCACCTGTTTAGCTAGAAGCCATCTGGTCATCCAGTAGCCCCCGTGGCCCTCTGTTAGGCTTTCTCAAGCTTTGTTCCCCAGATTCTGCCAAGAATTCTGTCTTCCATTCTTTATCTGTGACACACTTAAGGGACGCCAAAGGTGGGAAACGTTGCCCGCCCCCTCCAAGGGGGTCTTCTTGCCAAGAGCAGCTAGTTGCGCTCAACACTGTGCACCCTCCCTCCCTCGCCGCCCTACCCCGACACATCCCAAATCTCAAGCCAAGGGTGTGAGTCTCTCAGCCCCCGCTGAGCTGCAAACATCCCCTAGAGGGTGTGCCCCCAATCTGACCTCATCTGACCCAGTTAGGTAGTCGGAGTGGAAAGAGCGCCCACCACCAGTTACGTGCTTGGTACGGGTGGATGCCCTGCCCGCCCAGCTGCGCCCCGCAGACACCCTTCTGGGCAGCTGCAACATGTCAGAGAGAAGGGCAGAACGAGCCAGGGCGGGGAGAGCTGGCAGGCTCCCCGGGGTTGGGGGAAGTCAGCAAGGGGAAGACTAGGCCAGTCAGGGCTCTCCTGGGGGGTGCGGGGAGTCTGCAGGGACCGGGTGGCGGGCCCGGGGCGCGCGGCGAGGCCACCCACCTCTTGACGTAGTTGCTGAGGCCATACAGCTGCCCGTCGAGGCGCACGAAGCCGTCGCCAAAGACGTTGAAGCCCCCGCGCGCGGCTGCCGGCTCCCCAGGGCTGGGCACCACCAGCTGGTCGCCCCGCAGCTGGAAGGCGCCTGGCTGCAGGCGCAGCAGCTGCGCCAGCGGCAGCAGGGCCAGCTCGCAGTCGCAGGTCCAGAGGCTGCGCAACTCCCCCGACGAGATGGAGGTCAGGCTCGGCCGGGCCACCGGCTCGCACACCGCCGCCGCAGCCATGCCCCGGCGGTCTGGGCCCGCACCTGAACGTCCCCGAGAGGGGTCAGGCACCCTGCCTGCGTGTGCGCCGCGCGGAGTATCGGGCTGCCCGCTTGGCCCCGGGCCCGCCTGCCCGCCCCGACGGCCTGCCCGTCCCGAGCTGCCGCCCTGGGCCAGGAGCGCTGCAGGCACCGAGCGCAGAAAGCGGCCCCAGCGCGTCTCTGCGCGTTTTATCTTCTCTTCAGGCACCTCCCAGGACCGCGGGCCGGACCTCCGACGCTCAGGGCCGGGTTAGCTTTGCCTCCGAACTTGGCGCGCTCCTGCCTGGCGGCGCCTGCTCAAAGCCAAGGCTTACTCATCCCCCTCCGGTTCCTATTAGCTATTCCACCCCGCCCTGCCCGGCAGACGCTGCTGGGGCGTGGGGTGGCCAAGGTCCTACCCGGGCAAGGGAGCGCAGCACCTGCCCACGCCTGCCACAGCATCCCTCCTGCGAAGGAGGCCCCCAGCTCCCCCCCACCCCGCATGTGTTGCCCCAGGGATGTAGGGGACCGCATTGGAGCCGGGTCCTCAGGCCAAGCCCCGCCCCGAGTTAGGGTCAGCGGCCAACCACAGCCTCCCACCCTGTTTTCGGCTTTTTCTGGTCCATGCAGACCAGATCCGGCTCTTCCCTCATCCCAGCCTTCCTCGCATTGGGGGCGCTCCCTCCTACCAATGGCTCTGGTTCTCACTTTTCCAAAATGCCCCCCCCCCCACGTGGATTCCCGGGCCCTGCTTCTCCTTGTTGCTACTGTGGTGCGCTGTACCCTAGCACACAGCGTGCCTTCAAGCCGGGAGAGAAGAGAGCCAGCCGGACCTGCCCTGCCTCCCCAGTGGACCCAGAGCTCTTCTGCTCTGTTGCACTATGAAGAGTTGAATGCCAGGTGCATAGGTGTTCGGTGGTCCCCTGCGGTGTGAATGGAAGACTGTTTCATTCCAATCAATGAGTTTCTGGGACATCTTCGAGGAGACAGACAATAAGCTAACCTCTGAGATGGCTGGGATGAGAAACACAAGCCCTTGTGCAGGTGTTTGGTATGGGTTAAGTCATGACTTGGGATCCGTTGCCCACATGCCGTATCCCAGAGCCTGGGTTGGTGTCCCAGGTGGCTTCCGATTCCAGCTTCCTGCTAATGTACACTCCGGAAGGCAGCAGGCAATGGTTCAAGCACCTGAGTCTCTGCCACCCACGTGGGAGACCCACATGGAGTTCCAGGCTCCGGGCTTTGCCTGGCCTGGGCCCAGCTGTTGTGGGCATTTGAGGAGAGAACCAGTAGATGGAAAATCTCTCTCTCTCTCTCTCTCTCTTTTTCTCTCTCTCTCTCTCTTTGCCTTTCAAATAAATTCAATTAAGAAAAAGAAGAAAAGAAATGCAATCCCTGCCCTTGCCCAACTTGCAGTCTAATAGAGAGGCAGGCAAGCAGTCCAACAATTGCAAAATGTGCTATGTGGAAAGCTCTGGGTACAGATAAGCCTGCGTGATATGGGAGGGGAATCTAGCCCAGTTCTGAGGCTTCTTGAGGTACTGCATTTAGGAATGCTAGACCCTGAAAGTGGTGTCAAGCTGAGATAGCTTGGTCTCTCTGTGCCCCCAACCAACAGGGACAGGGACCCTCGCACAGTTTTGGCCAAATTGAATGAGTCCTTCTGCCTTATCTCATTTAAATTCCAGGCTAAAATGAGCTTCATTCTCTTCCCCGGTTCTAGGAGTATATGTATCCTTCCTCTGGACAAGCCTTTACTTCCCTCTGGGCCTCTGAACGGATCTAATTCGCTAAGCCATAGATTACCTCCAAGTAAGATGTGCCAGTCACTGCTGAATCAGTCCTATGCAAAGGAGGAAGCAGATTCTGCCTGTGAAATGAGTACCAGCAATTCTTTTTTTAGATTCATTTATTTGAAAGGCAGAGTTTACAGAGAGAGGGGGTGGGAGAGAGACAGACAGAGATCTTCCATCTGCTGGTTGACTCTTCAAATGACCATAACAGTGGGAGCTGTGCTGATCCAAAGCCAGGAGTTCCTCCAGGTCTCCATGTGGGTGCAGGGGCCCACACACTTGGGCCATCTTCTACTACTTTCCCAGGCCACAGCAGAGAGCTGGATTGGAAGTGGAGCAGCCAGTTCTCAGAACAGGAGCCCAGGTGGGATGCCAGCATTTCAAGGAGGCAGCTTTATCCACTACACCATGGCGCCAGCCCTCCAAGAATTATTTTGCAAAGTGAAGTTTGAGGATCGGTGCCCAGAGGATGGATCTAGTGTGGACAGGACACAGAGGCTGGGGCTGTTTTCAAAGGGGAGAGATGTAGAGCCAAGAGCTGGATCCATCACACCCTGTGCAACAGTTCATTTTTGCCCACACATTGACACATAGTCACTACCATGCATTAGACGTGGTGTTCACCTCTGAGGCCACTCCTCCTCCTCTTCCACCTCCTTCTCCTTCTCTTCCTCATCCTCTTCCTCTTCACCACCATCATCAAATTAAAGGATCCTGTAGAGGGGCCGGCACTGTGGCGTAGTGGGTAAAGCTGCTGAAGTGCCGGCATCCCATATAGACGTCAGTTCAAGTCTTGGCTGCTCCACTTCCGATCCAGCTCTCTGCTGTGGCCTGGGAAAACAGTAGAAGATGGCCCAAGTCCTTGGACCCCTGCACCCATGTGGGAGACCAGGAAGAAGCTCCTGGTTCCTGGCTTTGGATCAGTGCAGCTCCGGCCATTGTGGCAATTTGGGGAATGTACCAGAGGATGGAAGACCTCTCTCTCTCTGCCTCTCCTTCTCTCTCTGTGTAACTCTTCCTTTCAAATAAATATTTTAAAAAATAGTATCCTGTAGATCTAAGTGTTACAATAGATGTATGGCTGAAGTACTGTGAGAACAAGGTTCAGGAAGTGGTCGGGTCTGCTTTGCAGCCTCCAAGAGTAATCGGAGGTCATGTAAGAGCTGGACCTTAAAGAGAGGGCACTCCGACCCAGGTGGAAGAGCACCACCAGTAAGACTCTGGAGGAGAAGATCCTGGCCCAGCCTGTGCACAAAGGTACTGCAGTACCTTTGAGTGGCTTATGCAGCCTGTGTGTGTTTGGAGTAAGTTTTATAAGAGATGAGACCCAAAGGGAAGGTGGACCGAGATAGTGACGGGTCTTCAGAGTTGGGTAGGAAATTGGCTTCTTAAAGCAACAGGGAGCCTTTGAATAGTGCGAAGGCAGGAAAGCAATAGAATTGTGTCTGAGTGTAGATACAGACCTTTGGTTAAGACCATGTGCAATGTCTGGAAACAGGAAGATCGCAGGTGGGTGGACCAGTTAGAGCGGTAACAACAGTCCAGGTAAGACTCCGGAGGGTTTGAACTAACAGCAGCTGCAGGAACTGAGATGCAAATGCAGACAGACATTGTCGAGGAGTGTGAAAAGAAATTCAGCGTGTCTCTTAGGTACCTAGACAGGAATGCCCTTAGTGAAGCAGAGGGTTGTGGGACAAAGAGCAGCTTTAGGCAGAGCACATGAGTGAAGGTGGGTCCTCCTGACTTCGGCTATTTAAGGACAGGCAAGAGGAAAAGTCCGGAAGGCAGCTAGCTGGTGGGCCCGGAGCTGTGAAGAGCAGGTGGGGTCAGCGGCTGACATTTGAAAATCTTTTGCTCTGAGATGGGGATTGAAGCCAGGGGACTGGATAGGATCCTCTAGCCAAGAAGTGATAGGGTGGGGCCGGCGCCATGGCCTGAAGCACCAGCATCCCATATGGGTGCCAGTTCAAGTCCCGGCTGCTCCTCTTCTGATCCAGCTCTCTGCTATGGCCTGGGAAAGCAGTAGAAGATGGCCCAAGTCCTTGAGCCCCTGCACCCATGTGGGAGACCCAGAAGAAGCTCCCGGCTCCTGGCTTCGGATCCTCGCGGCTCCAGCCATTGCGGTCAACTGGGGAGTGAGCCAGCGGATGGAAAACTTCTCTCTCTCTGCCCCTCCTTCTCTCTCTGTGTAACTCTGACTTCCAAATAAATAAATAAATATTTTTTTGAAAAAAGTGATAGGATAGGAGTTTGAACCCAGGCCACTAGCATATTGCAACACACATTTATGGATCATGTACTGTGTCCCAGGGCCAAGGCTGTGCTGGAGAGACAGAGGTGAATGACGAGAGGATGCGCTCATCCTCAAACCACAGGGAGGAAGGCCGGGATCCATCGTCTTCTTACTCTACGTGCACCACGGGCAAGTAGCAGGCTGGTATCTCATTAGACTTTGCTTATAACGTGCCTCTGAGTCACTGATAAGAGCCACAAAATTGCTTCTCCAAGAAGTAAGGTCCAGTAAGGGCATTCAGAGCCCCGTCCGAGCCCCCACTCAAGCAAACTCAGCAACTGCTGGTCATCCTTACACCGCGTTGTCTAGCCACAATTAGGCCTCGTTGGGAGGTAAAGCTGTCACATCACAGTTCTAAGTCAGAGTTAGATGCACTTGTTTACGATTAGCATGGCAGTCACTGCTGTCAGAATCAGGTCCCCCCCCCCCCCAGTAAAGTACCAACATTTCTTATCTGTGTACAAGAATGAAGTGAGGTTTTCTTGGCTTCTTCATTGTTCTCCAATTTTACAAGTTTTTGTGGTTTTTTTTGTATTTTCCAAATGAATGTGTACTGTTTTGTGCAGAAAAACGATGTCAGGCATAATAAAAGCATTTTAAACATGCTTTCTTGGTGGTTACCCAGAGGATTCGGCTGATGCATTTTCAGCAGAACACCTGCATTTCTTTATGGAAAATTTATGCACGACCAGAATGCCAGAGAAAGACACGAAATAGTGAACAGAAAAAAAAAATAGTGTTCCATGTCATGTCAGCCACTGCTCCTCCACATTCAGCCTCAGAGATGTTTTCAGGTTCAGTTTCTTGTTCATTATCAAAGTAGCCACCAGGCAAACACAACACTGCCAATGAAGATCTTTTTGAAATTGCTGATTTGTTTGTTTACACAACTTGCTTTCATTTCTCACTATATGTACATCACGTTTCTAAAACTGTTTTGTTTTTGTAAATCATATTGTAAACTAGTAATTTTCCATCAAATGGCTGCACCGTTATTTGTCTAGATATATTTTCACTTTGAACATGTAGATCATTTACAGGTTTTTTTTTTTTTTTTCATTATAAACAACACTGCAGTGAACATCTTTGCACTTCAGCTTTCTTCCGTATCCAAACTCTCTGAAATGGACAAGTGCTATGAGAATGAGCAAGGTTCTAGGAACACATAAAGTGTGTTGTTTTCCAAAATAATCCTACCAGTTCGTCTTTTCTCTGGCAGGGAATTCCTGTGGCTTTAAATTTTGGTATCAGAGTAGGAGGCTTCATAGCTATTTCTATTTGTAGTTCTTGGGTCACAAGTGAGGTTCAGTTTAGCTGTGCTGTAGCCATTCAGTTTTACAGACTGCTAATAGCAAAGCAGCCCCTCCTTGGTGAGTCCATAGTTATGCTGGCAATTAGAACAAGACACGATGAGGATGTGCCATCCCCAGGTGCCCCTGCTGTGGAGACCCCACAGCTCATGGGCTGTGTTTCTCAGCTGTGCAGGTTCAAAGTTGGTCACATGTGGAGATCATGACACATTTACCAAACGCACACAGACAGGACATCAGTATACACCACTGCTACCGCCATACTTGGATTTTCTACCAGCACACACTTAGCTGCAGGTTTCTTAAAACGAGTTCTCGAAAGATCGTTATGTTCCACCTCTCTGTTTAGCCATGTTCGCATCTCTCTTCTCTGTCTTTAGTCAACCTTCCTGAAAGAATCTTGTTAAGTTCCTTCCTGCCACTCACTCCTCAAGACTTTACACCTTGACCTTGGCCCACGGCTCACTGCAGCTGACCTTACAAACTGCTCCGTGACCTCTGTGGCCAATTCCACCTGACATGTTCTGCTTTGATGGCCCTGACCACACTGCTCCCTGCCATGCTCTCCTGCCTTAGCTTGCGAAAAAGCCAGATAATGTGGGGACACCTGCAATGGTTATAGAGTTTAAGGCCTGACTCTGAGGCCGGTGTCGCGGATCACTAGGCTAATCCTCCGCCTGCGGCGCCGGCACCCCAGGTTCTAGTCCCGGTTGGGGCGCCGGATTCTGTCCCGGTTGCTCTTCTTCCAGTCCAGCTCTCTGCTGTGGCCCGGGAGTGCAGTAGAGGATGGCCCAAGTGCTTGGGCCCTGCACCCCATGGGAGACCAGGAGAAGCATCTGGCTCCTGGCTTTGGATCAGTGGGGTGCGCCGGCTGCGGCAGCCATTGGGGGGTGAACCAATGGAAAAAGGAAGACCTTTCTCTTTGTCTGTCTCTCTCTCTCTCTCACTGTCCACTCTGCCTGTCAAAAAAAAAAAAAAAAAAAAAAAAAAAAAAAAAAAAAAAAGCCTGACTCTGACATTTGCTAATGTGCCATCCTAAGCAAGTTTCTCAAACTCTCTGATCCTTCATTTTCTCATCTCTGAAGTCAGTGCAATGCAGAGAGAAGTGGAACTGAGCAATGGACTTTGGTGCCTTATCACCCATGAGCTTGAACGCAACAGTGCTGTGTGCCTCAGTTTCCTTAGTGGGGCTGGTGGTGGGAGCTGGGGGGGAGGCGAGGATTGACCAAGCTACTGCAAAGCACTCCAAGCTGTGCCTGGTGCCTGGTGAGGACAGTTGAGGAGTTTGCTCCGTGTTTGCACCAGGGGACTTCCGTAAGACAGCAGCCCACACACAACATCTAAGACAGTGCCTGGTACACTGGCACTCCTCGTCCAGTTGTGCCAGTTCCCTCGCTTCTCATGGCCATCTTCTCTGTTCTCAGGCCACTCCTTGGCCAGAGTCCCAGAGCTCCGTCCTTGGCTACCTTCCGTTTCCCTGGTTGGCTTTGGCCAGATCTCTAGGCCAAAGAGCTGCTGAGATCTGAGTTTCCAGCTCTAGGCCAGGTTGCTTCTCAGTGTCTCTGCCCATTAGACCAAACTCCCTGCTCAGTCTCCCCTCATGGTTTCCCACTGTCTCCCTCCTACCTTGCTGGCTCCTTCTCCTGAGCTCCTCATCCCAGGCAGGCGTCTCCAGCCCTGCACACAGAACTTTAAAGGCATCCTGGCCGCTCTCACCTCCTCCCACTGCGTCCACCGCCCCTCCACCCCAATGCTCCTACCCAACTGGCCACCTCCACCTGCTGACTCTGCCTTCTGCAAACCTCAGGCTTCTCTCAGTAGCCACTATCCCAGCCTCACGTACCTCCTCTCCATGTCCCGTGACTCCGTGGTGTCCTCAAAATCCATACACTGGAGCCCTGACCCCAGTGCCACCACATGTGACCGTATTGGGAGATGCTTTAGGGAAGTCATTCCGGTGAAATGAGGTGACAGGGTTGGGGCCCTGAGCACACAGGACTGGATCCCTGGGAGAAGAGGAAGGGAGTCCAGGAGTGTGCAAGCGCAGATGAATGGTCCCCAGAGGATGCAGTGGGAGGCAGCCAACTGCTAGCCAGGAAGAGAGCCCTCACGGGAAACCAAACCCGCACCTTGGCCGTGGACTTCCAAGCTTCCAGAGCTGGAGGGAACAAAACTTGTGTTTCTTAAGCTACCCAGTCTCTGCTGCTTCAAGACAGCAGCCCCAGCTCACCGAGACCCGGCTCATGCTCAGATACAGCCGGGCTCAAGGCTTGGGGGAGGCGGCTGGCTTGCCCTGAAGGCTGGGCATAGGCTGTTCCTGCTCCGAGGCCCCCTTCTCGCCCTGCAGAGCCTGCCTCCCCTTTGCAGACACAGTGTGAATGTCACCTCCACGTGGCTGTGCTAGAAGTCCTTCCTCCCAGTCTCATGGGCCCGGTGACACACACTGTGCCCGCCCTTATCACATCATGGATGCGAGCGATGTGTCATTGACTTCCTCATCTGCCTTCCCCACTAGAGCCACAGGAGAGACAGAGAAAAGCTCCACCTGTGCCTTTTAACGCCAAGCACAATGAGGTTTCATCAACGATGTCCAAGTTCTTCTTGCTGAATGAAGGAAAGGCAGCATCCAGTCTCTGTTCTTAGAACAGCGCCTGGCGTAAATAAGGACTATTGAGTATTATTAAATAAAGAAACAAAATATACAGAACATGCTCCTGATTCCCCCCTTTTTTTCTGCAGTGATAACTGCTGAAGCCTTGTGAAAGCCCAAGCAGGAACATATGGGGACGGGAAAGGCCAGATCTGCAAAGCCATCTCCTCTAGAGTTCAAGCCCATGGTTACTGCACTGCTTCCTGACAACCTGAGTCACGGTTGAACGGGAATGGAAAATTTTACTTCCTCACCGCTGTGCCTGCCTCACTGGGCTCTGGCTCTGTGACTCTGAGCTCACTGCTCAAATCAACACTCTTGGCCGTGGCAGGCTGCCTCCGGAAGCCGGCCCACGCCAGCCGTTCGCACCCGGTTACGTATGTTCCCCGGGCACTTTGGTTCAGCCTCTAATTGCTGGTGGGGCACTCAGCGATTGGGGCACTGAGGCCAATGTGGGTCAGGATGTGGCCGCAGCTGGGAGCATCTGGCTCATGGGGACAGGAAGTGCAAATGACACGGGGAAGAGCGAGTCGGCGGCTGAGAATCAAGTGTGGACACGGGGTGCCCTTCGGCTTTACAGACACGAACTGAATGCTGGGCTGGGTGCTCGGACTCACAGGTGCTTAAAGCCTCTTCCCCATCTCCAGGGGTCTCAGAGTCAAGCTACCAGGGGTTCGCAGCATTGTGGGGGAGGGGGTGGGGCAGCAGCACAGGCAGATACTGCAGGTGAGCGTCGGGGTTGGGAGTCTTGTAGCCCAGGAACAGATCTGTTGATTGCCTCAAGCAAGCAACCAAGGGCTACTCCAGAAGCTTAAATGAAGTTGGATGCAGGAGAAATCTCATTCAAGGGGGGATACTGTAAGGATTTTTCAAGTTTCTATATACAAGGGTTTACAGTTTTTGAAGACCTGTCTATTACAATATGTTGACATCTTGAAAGATGTTTTCTGGCTGGGCTGGCAGATTCCTATGGGACTCAGCCTTTATCTGCGGAGCGTGCCTTTGATATGCAAATTACCCAACAGGAAGCCAGGCTTCCTATGGCTGGCCAGTGCAGGGCAACCCCCACCTCCAGGAGATGCTGTTTCTTGGCCTTAATCATCCCAGGGCAGCCGTGGGAGCCCAAAGCCCTGATCAGAATTGCTCAAAGCAGCTTTCCCATGGAAATGCCAATAAAGGCCATGGCCTAAGACTTCACCTTGCTCCTGCCTGTTGACCATGCTGGTGTCTTTCCGCGTGGCCCAGTGTGGGGCGCCATGCCTCCTGTCTCTAGGACGTGAGTGTAATAAAGGCCATTCGCCCAGGTCTCTCCCGTGTCTCCTCTCGTGGCTGTACCTGACTGACAGTCTCATGATGAAAGAACACAGCGTGAAGAATGGCTCTCAGCGACACAGGCTGCAGAAAAGACACCCACTCTGGACCTGGGTGGGGGGGGGGGTCTAGGAGATAAACCCAGGGAACCCTGTAATGCCCTCAGCATCATTGCTGTTCCTGGAAGAAACAAATGGGCCCAGCTGTTGTTGGGGTTCCACGGCCTGCCACACTCCAGTGAGGGAATCAAGCATGACAATGATGACCACGGCTAGTATTTAGTGAGGGCTTCTATGTGTCTGACACTGGGTGACATTGAAGCACCTTCAGCGGATGATCTCACTTAATCCTCCGGGCTCAGCACTACTCACAGTCCCATTTTATGGAAGGGAAGTAGAGGCCCCAGGTGCCTCCGTGCACCTCTTTAGATTTAAGTAAGTTGTAAATCACAGAGAGTAATTGCTCACAGTCCTAGAGGCTGGGAAGTCCAAGATCAAGGGTTAGAATATGTGGTGTCTGTTGAGGGCTCACTCTCTGCTTCAGTGATAGAACCTTCTAGCTGTGAGCTCACGTGCCCGAAGGGGATGAGACTCCTTTCCTTCTAGGCTCTTTCCTAAGAGCACTAATGCCATCAGGAAGACCCCCCCCCCTCATGACCTAATCACTTCCCAAAGACCCCACCTCCTAGTGCTAATACCCTGGTGGCTTGCTTTCAGCATATGAATTTTTGGGATACACAGCCTAGTGACGGTAGCCGTGGCTAAGCCAATGAGACGTGAAAGATGGAAAAGTTGCCTCTCCCATCTGTCTGGCCCCTAGAGCAGCAGTGGGGCTGCTTGTGTTTGACCACAATGAAGAATTTGCTACACATTTTTAAAGAATCGGCAAAAATTAAAAAAAAAAAAAACAGTTATACGTTATGACCTACATAAAAAACTACCACATTTCCACGTCCATAAAAATAAAGTTTTATTGACACACAGTCATAGTCGTGCATTTGCACATGGCAGCTTCCGTGCCACAACAGCAGGCTGAGTGCAACACCGACTTCTTGGCCCTCAAAGCCTAAAATATCCACTGCATGGTTCTTTCCAGAAAAAGCGTATCAGTCCCTGCTCTGGGATCCAGACCAGGATCTAGATAAGCTGCTCCTGTTCTCTAAGCAACACTCAGGTCCTAGAGTACCTACCCTACCCCCACCTTTCCAGAAACTCCAGATCAAAATCACCCCCAAAACCCAGCCCCTCTTCCTCCCAGCCCTCCACTAAATTAAATAATTAAAAGTGATTTTACATCATGAGCATTTTTCTATTGTCCACACCCTTTGTCATGTGGGTGGTGGCTCTCTGTTCATTTATTCCACAAACACGGATTTAGTCTTTGTCTCTAGTGCTTTCCAAGGCTAGAAAAAGAGGGGGAAATGGACCCCCACTTTCCAAACGCTCAATTATCCCTGGCCTTGGACTCTGACTTGAATGGTCAGGCACACACTTTCAACTTGGACAGAGTGAATCAGGTCCCAGTACGGCCCCTTAGGAGCTCTGCGCTAGCACCTGGCCACTGAGCCAGTAGGTTCTGCCCCAAGTGGGCATGCCCTCCCGTCCCACCCGTAAAGTCTGTTGGGGCAGTACACAGAGGACTGTGTGCAGTCCATTTTGCACAAGGCAGGGGGCACAGCACCAACACTCGGAAAACCCTAACAGCCATCATCACCACCATCCTCACTCCTACTGTACTGAGGAGTCCAGTCAGGTCCACCTTGGGGGGTACAAAGCTGGCCAGACTTCAGGAGACACACCCCTGTTACCCTTCTCAAAGTGTGCTGATTTATCACCAGGAAACACTGTAGTATTTCCAGTTCCCTTGGCATTGGTTACCATCTCAAGAGCTAAAGTGATCTGAGTAAGAAAAAAAAAAAAATCTGCACATTTTCCTCACACCGATATCCTTGGGGATTTTGAACAAACCCTAAGCAAAAATGACAAGGATTGGCAATGCAGGGCCGACAGAGCAGCGAGAAGGGTAGCCATCACACCAGGGACCTGAACTCGTGCTCCGGACTCAGCGCTTTGGAATGCTGGGCCTCGCACAGTTATCCCTCTAGAGGCAAACACATGACAGGCACAGAATGTTCCAGAAGACATGGAATGAAAAACACAACAACAGAACTCCCTGCACATATTTTGCTTGTTTATGAGGCTTCACAATCAAGGGCTTGGCAGAGAGCAGGCCCTGGGAAAGCTAAGCTGCCCTCCCTTCACCCTATCTTAACCTGTGAGTTTCCTAAACAGGGGAACCAGGGGAAAAACGAACATTCGCTCAACTTTGCCACTTTAACAAGACTTCTGTGTTTTACCACCAAGTGATTGGTGTTAAGTGCAGAAACTGCTGCTTTAATTTGTTTCAACTAATGAACAAAAGCCCCCTCTCTGATCCTACCATGAAGAGATGAGTGCTGAAGGTGGGACCTCAGGTGTCCCCCGGCCTCTCTCCATCCAGGCAAAGCAGAGGGCATGGAGAGAGCATTGCACTCTGTCCTCTGGCACAGTGTTGTTTGCGTGAAACCAGGGACTTTGAGGCCGCAGTGCCTGGTTCTGAATCCTACCTCCTTGAAGCCAATGTGTAACGTTAGGCAAGTGCCTCCCTTTCTCAGCCTCAGCCCTTCATTGATGAAGTCTGTGACAGTACCCACTTCATGGGGGTTAACTCAGCTGTTTATGTAAAGCATGAGAACAGTGCCTGGCCCTATTTATCCATCTACCTGTCTACAATTATGCATCACTCAAAGATGGGGGTCTATTCCGGAGCTGTGTTGTTAGGGAGTTTCACCATTAAGAACACCATGGAGCAGACTCACATGAAGCTAATGTATACATAGAGGCTACGGCATACTGGGCTACACGGCATTTACATATGGTAGAGCCTGCTCCTCCCATGGCCACAATTAAGCAAAACACAGGATGAAATCAAGTGACACAATCAAGAAATTTAGTCAACAAGGGATGTTCAGGCTGCTGCTGGTGTAACATGGTGTATTGTTTTACAAGAAACACTTTCTGTATAAGTAGGAGAAAAACACTAAAATAAGGATAGAGGCAGGCGTCAGGCCTAATGGTTAGGATGCCGGTTAAGATACCCATGTCCTATATCAGAGTTTCTGGATTTGAGTCCTGACTCCCCCTCCTGATCCCAGCTTCCTATAACTGCAGACCCTGGAAGGAAGCAGTGCTAGTTTGAATGATTGGGTTCCTGCCACCCATATGGGAGGCCTGGAGTAAGCTCCTGGCTCTTGACTTCAGCTTCAGCCCCAGCCCAGCCCAGCCCAGCCCTGGGCCACTGTGGATATTTGGTGAGTGAATTGACAAATGAAAGTTCTCTGTTCCTCTCTCTTTCTCTTTCTGCCTCTCCAATAAAAAAATATTTAAGAAATAGTAAGAGAAAGTATAGTAAACACATTCACCAGTAACACAGTTGTTTGTTATTGAGTATTGCCAAGTTGTGTATGTGATTGTATATGCTATATTTTAAATGACTGGCAGCACAACTGGTGTGTTTACACACACATCACTGCACATACATAATGACTGTATACACACACACATATACACATATACACATCTTTCTTAAGTAAAATTACAACAACTTATTCATAGTATTGGTATTCTTTCTTTCTATGGGTTAATATATGAGCCTATATTGTCAGTATTTTAAGCTGTTTCTCCTTTTTCACTGTTATGAACTAAATGCTACCATTTACATTTTTTTGCGCTTAGGTCTTTGGCAGCTTGTCCAGTTACTTGCTGAGGATTCAAGCCTAGACAGGCTCAGATGCCAAGCTCTTTCTCCTGCATTTTGGAGCAAAATGCCCCAGTTCCCAGGAGTGGCACCAAGGGGCTGAGTTACCCAAGTCCTGGCCAGCACTGAGGACTTGCATTGTTTCACTTTTTTTCCATCACACAGGAGACTTTTATTGCTGTTTTCTTATTTTCATTTTGTTGCCATGAAAGTTAAAAATATTTCTTGGGGTCGACATTGTGGTGTAGCAGGTTAAACCAGTGCCTGTGATGCCAACATCCATATCAGAACACCTGTTAGAATCACAGCTGCTTTATTTCTGACCCAGCTCTGAGCAGCTTCTCCGGGGAATGCAGCAGAAGATGGCCCAAGTGCTTGGGTCCCTTACACCTGTGTGAGAGACCCAGATGGAGTTCCTGGCTCCTGGCTTTGGCCTGGTCCAGTCTTAGCCACTGTGGCCATTTGGGGAGTGAACCAGCAGATGCAAAATCTCTCTCACTCTCTCTCTCTCTCTCCTCCCCCATCACTCTGGTTTTCAAATAAATAAAATAAAGCTTTAAAAATGTATTTCTTTATGTTTAGTGGCCATTTTTATTTTTTCCAATGTGAACTTGTTACTTATGTCTGTTGTCAGCATATGGATTAATCTTTTAATTATTGGTTTGTAAGAGTTATTTGGGCTGGTGCTGCAGCTCACTAGGCTAATCCTCTGCCTTGCGGCGCCAGCACACCGGGTTCTAGTCCCAGTCAGGGCACTGGATTCTGTCTCGGTGCCCCTCTTCCAGGCCAGCTCTCTGCTGTGGCCAGGGAGTGCAGTGGAGGATGGCCCAAGTGCTTGGGCCCTGCACCCCATGGGAGACCAGGATAAGCACCTGGCTCCTGCCATCGGATCAGTGCGGTGTGCCGGCCACAGTGTGTGGGCCGCAGCGGCCATTGGAGGGTGAACCAACAGCAAAAAGGAAGACCTTTCTCTCTGTCTGTCTCTCTCACTGTCCACTCTGCCTGTCAAAAAAAAGTTATTTGCATATTAAATATATTAATTTTTTTTAGTTTACATTTGCTGTATTTTTCACTAGTTGGTGGTTCTGTGAGTGTGTGCATGAGAACAGGTGCTTCAAGTACTCACACCCAGCAACAGTATCCGTTATGACTTTCCCATTGGCAGTCCTAGCTATAAAGTCTTCCACCACCTCCCCCAGTTATGGCAATATTCTTTTTTAATGTCTTCCAACAAATTTACGATGTCATTTTTACACTTGAAAATTGAATGTAACTCAAATTTATTTTGCAGCGTGAATCTAATGTGTGGTACCTCCTGCAGACTCAGTGATTCTATAAACCGGTTATTATCCAAGTCGGTAAAGGGTCTATGAAAGAAAACCCATCCATTTCTTTTGACACCAGCGTTCTCCTGTACAATGTGAGGACCATGAAATCTCCTCTGCTTCTTGTGGGGTGAAGAAACACCTCTTGAGAAGCATCAAGCACTTCAGCAGTGTACACGAATACGACCAAATTCAACATCAGGTGTAAGAGGAGCGAGACGCCCAAGGTCAAGCTCTGAGTTCTCCCATGACCTGGAGAAGTGAATGTGCTCAGCTCGAGTGGCTCTGATTCTGAGTGACTGACAGCTGCACTCAGTTCCTAAGTCAGGGCAGCCAGGCACTGGGGACGGTGAAACTTGAGTGTAGCAGTGACACATCACACTCGGGAGTACCACAGCCTCGGCCTTCTATACTGTCAAAAAAATCAGAAAAGCGAAACTCAGGTTTTAACTTAACAAATAAAAAGTGGTTAATTATCAAGCATTTCGGCTGAAAAAATTTGGCATTCTCTAAGCAGGTTTGGTTCTCCATAAACCTCATGCCAAACTTGTTAGTGTTACCCAAGACACCACTTCTATTGCACAGTATTTGCAGACTTTCACTGTTACTCTGATCAGAACAGCACATATAGGAAATGGGTCAGAAGCCACCAAGCTCTAGCCTGATATTCCAGGCTCTGGCTGTACCCGCTCCCAAGCCTTGTTCACCAGGGCGCCATTGCTGGAGTGGCCAGAGGGGGCGCTGGTGAGAGCTAGCCAGCCGTATTCCGCCATTTTCCCTCTTCCTCTGGTCCTACAGGTGAATAAATCACGTTATTGTGGGGATTCAAATATGGCCGGAGAGGAAGCAGCACCAAGTTTACGAGTGAAGAATGAAGAAACTGTCCTGAAAGTTTGTGAAAGGATGCAGAGAATGTGCTGAGCGTTCCACTGGCGTCCATCTCTCTTATTGTTAGTCTCTTCAAGGTCGCACAGGACATTATCAGGGGCATGAGACATCTGCAGTGGTATTCAAGGAGGTGAGCCCAAGCCTCCCTCATTTTCTCAGATGAAAGCTAGTAAATTTAGCAATAAGAGATCCAAGAAGGCAGTGCCCCACCCTCATTATGCGGCTATGATTGAATTTTGAGTAAGAAATCTTGGTTCTCTGGAAAGTACCATGTGCTCATTTTCTTTTTCCTTTCTGAGCTATTGAGTCTGAAGAGGCATGTCATTTTTTCCTTTCAAGAAAAGCGAGAAATAAGCGTGACAACACTTTTTTAATGAGTCCAAGTTTGTCCTACTTATGGAAGAAGTACAAGATAACAGCTACCATTTTCTACATGTCTGGCCCTAGGAACTTAAATATGATTATTTTTCCAAGTGAGGGAAATGAATCCCAGCAAGATTAAGCATTTCATAAATCATAAATAGGATTTGAACCTGCACTGTCTCCCTGCAAAACATTTGCCCTTTCCACCACTCAAGGCTGGCTTTCCCTAAACTTGACCTCCAAAATGCACCCACAATGCATTTCTAACCTTCTCTCTGCATCTTGATCAGGACAAGAAAAGCGTAAATGGAACCTTGCTGAGTTCTTAAACTTAGAAAACAATTTTTGCCCATCAATCCATGAATTTAAGTCTCTGAAGTTTATTTTTTTAAGATTCACTAGGGCCAGTGTTGGGGTACAGTGGGCTAAGCTACCATTTGAGACCCTGGCATCCAATATGTATGCCAGTTTGAGTTATAGCTTCTCCACTTCCAATCCAGCTCTCTGATAATGTGCCTGGAAAAGCAGTGGCAGGTGGCCCAAGTACTTGGAACCCTGCCACCCACAAGAGAGACCTAGATAAAGTTCCTGGCTTCTGGCTTTGGGCCTGGCTCAGTCCTGGCCATGTGGCCATTTGGGGAATGAACCAGTGGATGGACGATCTCTCTCTCTTTCTATGTGTGCGTGTGTCTTCCTCTCAGTAACTCTACCTTTCATATAAATAAATAAACAAACAAATCTTTAAGACTTATTTATTAACTTGAAAGGCAGAGCAATAGGATAGGAAGGAGGGGAGACACATACACACACACAACACACACACACGCACACAGAGGGAGAGAGACATCTTGTACCTGCTTGTTCACTCCCCCTCAAACCTGGAAGAGCCAGGACTGGGTCAGGCTGAAGTAGGAGCTGGAAACTCCATGTGAGTTGGAGTGGAGGGGCTCATCCATCCACTTGGGTGGCAGGGGTTACAGTACTTGGGCCATCTTCTGTTGCCTTCTCAAGCACATTAACCCCAAACCAGACCAGAAGCAGAGCAGCCAGACTTGAACAGGTACTGTGCTATCAGACACCAGCACCCTGACAGCATCTTAACCTGCTGAGTCACACTGCAGGGCCCCTTGTAGGTTTCTCTTAGATGTAATGAGTTAATCTCTTAGTCATCTCTTCTGTTAGTTTCAATCCCTGGGCAACTACAGTTGAGGTTAGATTGCCACACGGTGATCTTCCGTCAGTAATCCCCCCGTTACTCTACAATATGATGGTGTCTCAAATCTACGTATGGCCTTCACCTGTAAAGTATGGTGGTATCAAAACAATGGAGATTATTTTGCTATCAAAGGACTGATATGTTTGCACCCTGCTCTAATGTGCACAAACCTTGAAAACATTAAGTTAAAGGACCCAGACACTAAAAATTTCACATACTTACACCTAAGAACAGCATCCATCTATAAGAGCTAAGGAATTATGGACACGTTCTGCTGTTTAAAATTTGTTCAGTTTATACATGATCAAGAAATACCTTAATTGGCCGGCGCCGCAGCTCAGTAGGCTAATCCTCCGTCTTGTGGCACCAGCACACCAGGTTCTAGTCCCAGTCGGGGCGCCGGATTCTGTCCCGGTTGCCCCTCTTCCAGGCCAGCTCTCTGCTGTGGCCAGGGAGTGCAGTGGAGGATGGCCCAAGTGCTTGGGCCCTGCACCCCATGGGAGACCAGGAGAAGCACCTGGCTCCTGCCTTCAGATAGGCACGGTGCGCCGGCCACAGCGCACCAGCCGCGGCGGCCATTGGAGGGTGAACCAACGGCAAAGGAAGACCTTTGTCTCTTCTGTCTCTCTCACTGTCCACTCTGCCTGTCAAAAAAAAAAAAAAAGAAAGAAAGAAAGAAAGAAAGAAATGCCTTAATCAAGGTCAAAGGGCACATTAGAACAAAAATATTTGCTAGTCATATCCTAAAAAGTTAATTTTCCTAATAAATTCACTACAAGGAAAAGAGAAACATCCAGGAGAAATCCTGAGGACACTGAATAGAAAAGCCACCTGGCCACCTGCTCACACCTCTTCTCCCCCACATCCTGGAGCTGTGGCTGCAAACCAGGAGCCGCCTCTGTCACCACTGTCTGTGTTCTAATAAGTGGAAGGCACTGATTGGCTCAGCCTAGACCACATGGCACACCCCCAGGGATGGGAGTGAAATTTCCTGGAACCTCCTGGATGGATTCTCTAGTAGAAAGTTAGATGGATTTGAAGCTAGAATCAACCGATAGTATTGCCTGGAATCCATTTGATCCTCTCAGGGGCTAGAAAATTCTGAATATTGGGGAAAATTGGAAGTATGAGTAGACCAGTGTGACAGGCCTCTGAAAAAGTAAGATAATTAACAGAATCATTGACATAATCCACAGCTTCACTCTAAAAAATGGCTAGATAGTTTAAGCAATTTTTTTAAATTAGTTTTTTATTTGAAAGAGCAACAGAGAGAGAGGAAGAAAGACAAAGATCGACCTTTCTTCTGCTGGTTCACTCCCTAAATGGCTGCAACAGCAAGGTTTGGACCAGATCGAAGCCAAGAGCAGGGAACTCCATTCAGGTCTCCCGATGGGTGGCAGGACCCAAGCACTTGGGCCAGCCTTCCCAGGCAGGAGCTTTAGCAGAAGGCTGGGCTGGAAGCAGACAGCCAAGATCCTAACTGGTGCTCCAGTATAGCAATCAGCATCAAGCAGCGGCCCAACACCTGTGCCACAACGCTGGCCCCTCCCCTAAGCAAATTTTTGACTTGTTAAAATGTTGCCTGACTAATGACAGCTGGTCTAAAAAGTAAAAAAAGAAATCCCTGTTTAACTCTCTTACTCAAATCACTATGATGAGTGCTCACTTCTATAAAGAGAGAAAACATCTTTCATCTCTGAATCAGTTATCTGGGTAAGGTGGGGGCACCCTTAAGCCAGCCTTACACAAGCACACATATACCCAGGAGAGAAGAAAATCCACATCCTGTCAAGTTTTGAAGTGATATAAATCCCCGAAGAAGCTACCTCAAAGACCCCAGGAAGATCTCACACCCAGCAAAACCTCAGCCATCCTTTGTACTCAGCCATGCCCCACCACACTGCCCTGAGACAGACAGGCCCCTCACCCTGCAGGCCTCTGGCCATGCCCCCAGGCAGGAGAATCCCATATCCAGGGACCATGGAGCAGCAGCTCCCCCACAGCTGGAACTCAGCATCATTGCGCCCACCACATGTCTGAAACATCTTGGTCCGCGCTATGGGGACCCACCTTGCTAAGTCATCGGAGAGACCTTGAGGAAGTAGAGGGACTGGATCGACAGCATCAGTGGTAGTGTGATAACGTACTGAGTTCAGACATGCCAGCTCTGTTCCAAGAAAACACGTTAGACAAGGTGAACGTGAGAGAGCTTATCTGCGCGATGCATGACGCGTGCACGGGGCGGCGCTCGGAACCAGAAGAGGTTCAGAAGGCTCCGTGGTGGCAGTCTGATATAGGATCACTGGGAAGCTCTGCCTTTGCCTTATTTGCGCGTGTTCTGATCGGCTGACTGCCTGCGATTGGCCGCCTGGTAGGTGGGGCAGGCCCAAGGAGCCAGCGCTTGTTCCGGAAAGAACACAGTCACCCCGGTAGGCGTATTCCTCCTGACTGTCCCCGTGAATGGAGCCGGACAGAAAGAGGCAGCCACGTCCACCTGTGTTACCAGCAGTCTGTGCGATGGTGTCAGCGTATACCACTGCTGACACTGAAGTCAGTGCGTGCGACAAATATGCGAGTGGTAATGGGGGAAACCTCCCAGGGATTTTAAAAAATTAAATAGAGTGGAAGAATGAGAAGTAAGGAATGCACACTGCCCACTCAGGGGGCCGGGCAGCCAACTTTAAGAGTCCTCAAAGGCGAAAATTGAGAGGGGGGAGCAGAGCAACATTTAAAGAAGGAATAGGAAGCTTCCTAAAACTGAAGTTCTGACACTGAAAGTATCCAGGAATGACAAAAGGGCTGCGTTGAACAAGAGCAAAGCGAATTCATCCCAGTAGACATTGGAGTAAAATGCTAATCTGGGACTGGCGCTGTGGCATAGAGGGCCAGCAGTGCGGGCATCCCATATGGGCGCCGGTTCAAGTCCCGGCTGCTCCTCTTCTGATCCAGCTCTCTGCTGTGGCCTGGGAAAGCAGTGGAGGATGGCTCAAGTCCTTGGGCCCTGCACCTGGGTGGGAGACCTGGCAGAAGCTCCTGGCTCCCGGCTTTGGATCAGCACAGCTCCGTACATTGTGGCCACTGGGGAGTGAACCATTGGATGGAAGACCTCTCTCTCTCTCTCTCTCTCTCTCTCTCTCTCTCTCTCTGCCTCTCCTCTCTGTGTGTAACTCTGACTTTCAAGTAAATAAATAAATCTTTTAAAAAATTTAAAAAAGGAGGTGGCCCAAGTCCTTGGGCCCCTGCACCTGTGTGGGAGACCCAGAAGAAGCTCTTGGCTCCTGGCTTCTGATCAGTGCAGCTCTGGACATTGTGGCCAGAGAGTGAACCATCAGATGGAAGAATTTTCTCTCTCTCTCTCTCTCTCTCTCTCTGCCTCTCCCATCTCTGTGTAATTCTGATTTTCAAATAAATCTTAAAATAAATTAAAATAAAATAAATGGCCGGCGCCGCGGCTCAATAGGCTAATCCTCCACCTGCAGCACTGGCACTCTGGGTTCTAGTCCCGGTCGGGGCGCTGGATTCTGTCCCGGTTGCCCCTCTTCCAGGCCAGCTCTCTGCTGTGGCCAGGGAGTGCAGTGGAGGATGGCCCAAGTCCTTGGGCCCTGCACCCCCTGGGAGATCAGGAGAAGCACCTGGCTCCTGGCTTCAGATCAGCGTGGTGCGCTGGCTGCAGCAGCCATTGGAGGGTGAACCAGTGGCAAAGGAAGACCTTTCTCTCTGTCTCTCTCTCTCACTATCCACTCTGCCTGTCAAAAAAATAATAAATAAATAAATAAAATAAATGCTAATCTATTAAGGATAAAGAAAAACTTCTAAATCCTCCACAGAGGAAAAAGTAGGTCCCCCTCCAGGCCCTTGGCACAAGAATCAGCCTGAGACCATCGTTCACAGCAACCTCAGTGCAAGAGGGCAGGGGAGCAGTCGCTGTCCACAATGCTGCGGAAGAGTCGCTTTGTTCTGCGATTTTCTGCCAGATCAAATCATCCTGCGGGTGTGTGGGCAAAATTAAAAGATTTGCCAACATGTAAGAGCTCCCAAAATGTCCTATCCATCGACTCTCCTGGAAGAATGACTAGAAAATGTAGGCCAGCAAGAAGAAAAATTAACAAAAATTAATTAATCAGGTGCTGGCTCTGTGGTGCAGTCGGTTAAATCCCTGGTCTGCAGCACTGGCATCCTATATGGGTGGCTGTTTGAGTCCCGGCTGCTCCACTTCCAATCCACCTCTCTGCAATGGCCTGGGAAAGCAGTAGAAGATGGCCCAAGTCCTTGAGCCCCTGCACCCACATGGGAGACCCAGAAGAAGCTCGTGGCTCCTGGCTTCAGATTGGTGTAGCTCCAGCTGTTGCAGCCATCTGGGGGAGTGAACCAGTGGATGGAAAACCTCTCTCTCTCTCTCTCTCTCTCTCTGCCTCTGCCTCTCTGTAACTCGGCCTTTAAAAAATAAATAAATATTTTAAAAATTAATCAGAAGGGCATATAGGGCAGTGAGAAGCAATAGCAAGCAAAGAAAATAGCAAACTTTATAGTAGGGCCTAATATGTATTGTGTGAAAATATATATTCAGTGCATATGAGACAGCTTGGAAGCAATGGCTGCAGCTTTATAATTAAAAAGCTTTAAAAACCACCAGAAAAAAAAAAGGATGAGGGCCAGCAATGGTCATTTGTCCCCCTGTGGCCAGCTCTCTGTTCATAGGTGTGTCCTCACTTACCCCGGGGAGGGATGAAGGGACCGTGGGAAGCAGGCCCTGGTGGGCAGCACCTGTCCTGTCTGCCTTCTCCCTGGGCCAGGAGAGATGATCCACCTGGAAGAAATCCCACAGGGAACGGGCCAGACCTGTCCTTCTTCACCCTCCCCAGCCCAAGGGCATGCTGGGATGTGTGGAAGCTTGGAAGGGGAGACAGAGAGGGAAGGCTCCCCTTCCAAGGGCTGGGGCAGCCTCCAGAGGGCGCCCTCCCTGGCAAGGTCCTCAGTGCCTCCCTCTCTCCTACAGGCCTCACTGCTTCCTGAGAATCTCCTCTATCTCTTCCTGCTTAGAAGTGTCTTTAAAATTGTGATAAAATACACTGAACATAATATTTATCAGCATACGGTGCGGGCCTTTGTCTTAGCCATTCAGCTGCCTGTTGGGACACCCACACCCCATATCACAGTGCCCGAGTTCAAGTCCAGCTTCCTGCTAGTGTGCATCAAGAGGCAGCAAGTGATGGCTCAAGTATTTGTTGGGCCCTTTCTTTCTTTCTTTCTTTCTTTCTTTGTTTCTTTCTTTCTTTCTTTCTTTTTTTACAGGCAGAGTGGACAGTGAGAGAGAGAGAGACAGAGAGAAAGGTCTTCCTTTGCCGTTGGTTCACCCTCCAATGGCCGCCGCAGCTGGCGCGCTGCGGCCGGCGCACCGCGCTGATCCGCAGGCAGGAGCCAGGTGCTTCTCCTGGTCTCCCATGCAGGTGCAGGGCCCAAGCACTTGGGCCATCCTCCACTGCACTCCCTGGCCATAGCAGAAAGCTGGCCTGGAAGAGGAGCAACCGGGACAGAATCCGGCGCCCCAAACGGGACTAGAACCCGGTGTGCCGGCGCCGCAGGAGGGGGATTAGCCTATTGAGCCGCAGCACCGGCCTTGTTGGGTTCTTGATGCTCATGTGGGAGACCCAGATTGAGGCCAGGGCTCCTAACTTAGGCACGGCTCAGCCCAAGTTTTTGGGGACTGAACCAGCAAATGAAACTCTCTCTTTCTCTCTCTCTCTGTTTCTCTTCCTCTCATTCTGCCTCTTCAATAAATAAGTAAAGTTTTAAAATTTACTGCTTGAAGCGTACAGCTCAGGCGCTACAGTTACATTCATGTTGTTGTACAATCATTGCCACCATGCCACCATGCATCTTGAGAACTTTCTCATTTTCCAAACTGAAACTCTATGCATTCTCCCTTACCTCCCAGCCCTGGTGGCCACAATTCTGCTTTCTGCCTATATGAATTGGGCTCATCTACATACTGCATATCAGTGGAGTCTCACAATATCTGTCCTTGTGTGCATATCCACACGGTGGGATATCAGGCAGTGATAAGAAGGGACAGACTGCCGGCGCCACGGCTCACTAGGCTAATCCTCCGCCTGTGGCGCCGGCACTCCGGGTTCCAGTCCCGGTCGGAGCGCCGGATTCTGTCCCAGTTGCCCCTCTTCCAGGCCAGCTCTCTGCTGTGGCCAGGGAGTGCAGCAGAGGATGGCCCAAGTGCTTGGGCCCTGCACCTGCACCTGCATGGGAGACCAGGAGAAGCACCTGGCTCCTGGCTTCGGATCAGTGCAGCGTGCCGGCCGTAATGTGCTGGCCGTAGCGGCCACTTGAGGGGTGAACCAATGGAAAAAGGAAGACCTTTCTCTCTGTTTCTCTCTCTCACTAACTCTGCCTGTCAAAAAAAAAAAAAAAAAAAGGTACAGACTAATATTCTTGGAGACTATGAATGGTTCTCAAAATCCTTGGGGCCGGCGCTGTGGTGCAGCGGATTAAAGTCCTGACCTGAAGCGCCGGCATCCCATATGGGTTCTGGTTCAAGTCCCGCTGCTCCTCTTCTGATCCAGCTCTCTGCCATGGCCTGGGAAAGCAGTGGAAGTCCTTGGGCCCCTGCAACCACCAGGTGGGAGACCTGGAAGAAGCTCTGGATCCTGGCTCCTGGATCCTGGCCCCTGGCTTCGGATCAGCACAGTTCCGGCCATTGCAGCCATCTGGGGAATGAACCAGCGGACTGAAGACTTCTCTCTCTCTCCTCTCCTCTCTCTGTGTAGCTCTGACTTTCAAATAAATAAATAAATCTTTAAAAAAATCATTTTGTTGGATGAAATAAGTCAGACACACACACAAAGAAAACTTACAAGCTGTACACTCCATGTATATATAACTCTAGAGAATGCAAACTCTAAGTGGCAGAGGGAGATCTTTTATTTTCTGAGTCAGGGGTAGAAGAAGGAAGGAAGAGAAGAAAGTGTCCCAGACTGAAACCCTGCCCTGGGAAACACTCACTCCCAGGCCCCTGCTTCCTCCTGCCGGCCCATGGCAACCACCATCCTGCTTTATCTCCATGAATCAGACCGCTCTGGGCAGCAGCATTTATAAGAGCATATATCCCATCTCATGTAAGTAGAATCAAACTGTCGAAAGACAAAATTACAACAAATTTCATTTATGGAGCTTAATTGGCCTAATTTGCAATTATAGAATTTGGCAATGTTTCATTCCATGGAATAGGATAAGTGTTCCAATGAGCTGGGCAGAGGAGATTGGTTTATAGACAGAGAAAGCAGAAACAGAACAAAAACAGGAACAGACAGATAGACAGAAATTGGCCCCAATTGGTTGGGGCCAGCGCCATGGCTCACTTGGTTAATCCTCTACCTGCGGCACCACCATCCCATATGGGTGCCGGTGCTAGTCCCGATTGCTCCTCTTCCAGTCCAGCTCTCTGCTGTGGCCCGGGAGGGCAGTGGAGGATGGCCCAAGTGCTTGGGTCCTGCACCCGAATGGGAGACCCAGGAAGAAGCACCTGGCTCCTGGCTTCGGATTGGCACAGTGCCAGCTGTAGCGGCCATTTGGGGAGTGAACCAACGGAAGGGAGACCTTTCTCTCTGTCTGTCTCTCTCAATGTCTATAACTCTGTCAAATAAAAATTAAAAAAAAAGGAAAGAAAACTAATTGATTGGGTAATATCAAGTTATTTCAAGTTACCTTTTTTGTAAGGATTAAAGCAAAAAGAACCTTATTAAATTGGCCAATTGGGAAATTCGACCGTTTCTCTCTCTCTCTCTCTGAAGGTCAGGTAAGTGACCTAGTTTTGGTTTGGTGCTGTGGAAATTTAGCACCATTTTTGCTTTGGTCCTTGCTAGTGCAGGACCCCAGTCCCACCCAATGGCTTCCTATACATTCTATTTAACAAGACAATATTTATCCCTTTGTGTTTGGCTTGTTTCACTTAGTGTATCTCCAGGGTTCATCCACGTTGTAGCTTGTGTCTGAATCTCCTTTGTTTTTATGGCTGGACAATGGAGTCCTTGTGTGTAGACCATGTTTTGCTTACTCATTCATCAGTAGACATCTGGATTGTTTCTGCCTATTGGCTGATGTGAAAAACACTGTGATGAACATGGGTGTACAGACATTGGTTTAAGCCCATGCTTTCCAGTCCTTGGTGTACTTATCCAGAAGTGGGTCTTCTGGGTGATGGGGTCATCCTGTGAGACAGCTTGAAAAATCATCACATTGTTTTCCACAGCAGTTACACTACTTCACGTTCCCACCACAAATGCACAAGTGTTCCAGTTTCCCTACATCCAACCCTTTCCTTCTGCTATCTTTTCTTATAATCACCATTCTAATGGGTGCGAGTTGTGGATCACGGTAGCTGTGACTTGCATTCCCTAATGGTGAGCATTTTTTTGTGCACTCATTGGCCATTTGTGTTTCTTCTTTAGAGAAATGTCCATTCAAATCTTCGGCCCACGTTTTATTTGGATTATTTCCATTGCTGTTGAGTGGCAAGAGTTCTTGATAGGTTCTTGACATGAGTCCCTTGTCAGATACAGGACTTGCAAATACCTTCTCCTGTCTTCCACGAATCGCCTTTCTGTTCTGTTGGTTGTGACCTTTGAGGTCCATGATACCCTCTCGAGACCTCACCATCAGTGAGGAAGCCTCTCTTCTCGGCTGCCCCGAGCCCCCCATGGTCTGAAAGGTGTTAAAGAAATTAAATCGGGGCTCTAGAAGCTTCTGTGGAGTCCTATGTAATGGACAACTGCCACCTGACTTAGGACCTGAACAAACTGAAAACCTAAGGGGATGTCCCCTGTAACACAACACTGAGTCCATTACAGCAGCGGAGTGGCCGGCTCTCACCTCTTTCCTTTCTTTTGTCCATAAATGTGGTTCAGCCCCTTGGAAACTCAGATTGAACTCATCTAAGGTTTTTTAGATATATAAAGAAAAAGCAACCTATTCGTTGTTGAAATGTAGACAATGCAACAACTCCTCTGTCTCAGCTTGAGGGAAAGAAATCTGTGGAAGACACAGTGTTGGCAACTGCTACAGTGTGGGTGTGGTGTGAGTATGTGCCCTAGAAGGTTCACGTGCTGGAGGCTTGCTCCTTAGGGTGGTGACATCGGTGATATATATAAGAGGAGCCTAGAGGGGGGTGCTTGAGTCATAGGAGCTGCTACCCTCAGAAGGGACTAATGCAGCTCTCATGGGACCCTGGTTAGTACCCACAGAGAGTGGTTGTGAAAGCCTAGGCCTGGCCCCACCCAGTCCCTCTCTGGCCTCCTTCCACATGCACCACTGCCAGCCACCAGGAGGTGTTTGCCACAGCCTACACTACACTGTGTTGATTTCCAGCTTTCAAAACTGTGTGCTAAATTAGCCTTTCTTCTTTATAAAGCTAGCCTGTCTCAGGTATTTTATTATAGAAATGGAAAGCTTTCTACTAATGCAAGGTTGTAAAAGACAAGGCTCCTTGAAGCCTTTGCGCGAGACAGCAGGGCTGATGAGAGGTCCCCTGGATCAGGGAACACAGCTGGGGGACCCATGTCAATGCCAGGCTCGGCACAACCCTGGGTGGGGCCCAGGCTGCTCCTCGTCCCCGTTGGGGAAGGCACAGTAGAGAAAGAACCCAGTCTGGATCCACATTACCACTGTGAGTTGGGGCTGTCACCACTCCCTGTTAAATTTCAGTTTTCTCTCCAAAAAAAAAATTCAGTAACTGTTACAAAAATCTTCCACTTTTGTTATGTGATACACTTTGTCCACAGTGCCCTCCTATACTGTATCCACTTTAACAAAAGAATCCAGAGCAAAGCACTTTGGAAAGAACAAAATGCTTAACATATGTAGGGAATTCTTTCTGTTCTCCCCAAATGGGGCTCAGGGTGGTCTGGCTATTGTTTTGTTAAGAGAATCATACAATTTCCAGACAGGATTCCTTATCGCGTGCAGACAGAGAGGCAATCAAGCAATTATTCATGCCAGAATCTGAGGTAGGCAAAGGCTGCGCCAAGAGTCCACTTCCGAAGAGCAGAGCAGTGCTGAGAAGCGGGTGGCCCGCAGCCTCCTCCCCGCGCACCCGCTCCATATGGTTCCCAGCAAAAATTGCCAACTCCTCCGTCAGGGAGAAAGAGCCAGAGATAAAAGCGGCAACTTGGTTCTGCTCTGGTTTCCCAGAGCCGTTTTCTGGACACTCTATGGAAACTATGTGCTCCTCTAAACAAAAACGAACTAAGAGATGGGAGGACGGTTCCACCTCTGTGTGCAGGGGTTGCTCCGCTGTGAGCCGATGTCTTTTTCCAGGAAGAGGTGCCAGCAGCAAAAGTCAGTCATAAAAAGGACACCAAGCATTGGTAGTCTCTGCCTCCTGCCCTCCCACTCCCACCTGCACGTGCATGATGCTGTGAGATGAACTCACTCCTCCGCAGCCAGGCGACCAGGGCTCCAGGTTCAAGGGCAGAAGAAACACAACAGCAGCAGCAAATACGCCGTGGTTGTGAACCGAGCCTGGTCCCTGCACCACTGCATGGCCGCCTTCACCCTTGCTGGGCCCACACACGCAAACCCCCAAAGTCTCTCCCAACCATGTACTTGGTCTTCCAGGGAGGGGACAACCTTCCTCAGCCTTTTTCTGCGGAGATGAATGTGCCCAGAACCCACCCACCATGTATGACCATGACCCAGCCTGGACCCTTGCGGAGCAGCCAGTTGTACACAGCTCTGCAAGCGGGAGGAAGTTCAAAATCACCCCCAGAATTTTACCAAATTTCTTCAAATGCAAAGGCATCTGTATACCTCGTCTGCAGCACACTCTAAGAACGCACGCTCCCTGCCCCATACATCTCCCACCTGTTGCACTTCTTACTCCCCCACTCCACCTGAAACTCCTCCCTCCAGTTCTTATGACGGTGGCTTGCCCAAGTGTCCCTCCGTTGAGGTCTCTCATTTTCCTTGGAGGGAACAGGGAGCAGGTGGGCGTGGCCGGTTGAATGGGTGGAGCCTGTGGCCATCCTAGCACAAGTGACCACAGCGCCTTCATTCCCTTTTGCTCCTGGCCGGGAACCCAGCTGCCTGCTTCCTCCAGTCTGACAACTGAGAGCAGCGGCAACGTCAAACCCCGCCCAGGAGTGGAAGAAAGCTTGGCTTGAAAGATCTGGAGAATGCCAGGGAAAGTGCTCATATCCCTGCCCAACCTCGCCCCGGCCCCTTCCTAGGCTTGCCGCTGAAGTCGACTTTTGTCAGACCAAAAAAGGGTGACAGAGGACAGTTTCTGCCACTGGAGAGTTTGCAAGACCACCCCACAGTCACTCCTCCTCCGGGCGTCACAAGGCTGCAGACCTCTCGGAGCTCTGCCGAAAGCTAATGAGATGAACGAATGACCTTCTGCCATCTTCCTCATTATGTCCTTGGGGAGGTACGGGTCATGGAATCGCAGCGCAGTAGGGGTAATTTGGAGATTTTTTTTTTCTTTCTAAATTTAACCTTGGTTGCAAGGATAGGTAGTAGGATTTGAAGTCTGTCTCAAAGGAGCATTTGCTCTGCCTAGTAAAAACCTTGAGTAATGTGTGCTCTTACCATGAGTCACTCCCTTCTGGGAAGAAGCTTAGAATTCCAGAAACAAGGCTATTGCAGGACTGGACTCTGCGGTTTGCTAAACCTCAGGGGACAGGGTGGAGAAGCAGCCGGCGCCCTACTTAAAGGTCACGAAGCCTTAATTCCACTTTAGTATCCAGACTGCAAGTGGAAATACACTGCGAAGGTTAAGATTGGGTGAAGATGAACCGACGGCCACTCTACCAATTGGCTTCTGTGAGATGAGCTTCCCGTAGGAGATTGCAAGTCAACTTAGCTCTCTTCCAGCCAGCACAGCTGAGCAAGGGATGGGCATTAAGAAGGCTGGACAAGTGTTATCAGCAGAGGAGGTGTAGTCCCTTCCCTGGGGACTCCAGGACCAGGACAGATGTAGGAGCTGGACCCAGACGCACCTGGAAGCAGACATTCTTGTGTGCCTGGGCCTGGGACTCTGTGCTGTGTGATTCCCTTGGTTTGTTTTTTGTTTTGTTTTGTTTTTTGACAGGCAGAGTGGATAGTGAGAGAGAGACAGAGAAAAAGGTCTTCCTTTGCCATTGGTTCACCCCCCAATGGCTGCCGTGGCCGGTGCACCGTGCTGATCCAATGGCAGGAGCCAGGTACTTATCCTGGTCTCCCATGGGGTGCAGGGCCCAAGCACTTGGGCCATCCTCCACTGCACTCCCGGGCCATAGCAGAGAGCTGGCCTGGAAGAGGAGCAACCGGGAAGGAATCAGCGCCCCAACCGGGACTAGAACCCGGGGTGCCGGCGCCGCTAGGTGGAGGATTAGCCTATTGAGCCACGGTGCCGGCCTCCCTTGGGTCTTTAGGCCACCACAATCTGGGTGGGTCACTGTAGGAGTACGGGATGCCACAGCCATGCTGATGAGGACCCCTGGCTCAGAACCCCCACCGAGCAGAACCAAGCATGCCCTCAGCCCCCTGTCCCCCCACAGTGTCTCTGGGCGCTGCAGTCCTCTCCATGGTGACAAACACAGATGTCTTGGCTCTTCTCAGCTGGCCAGTTGGCGACCTTAACTTGCCACCACTTCCGGTGCTGAGAGTCACTCTTGCGGCATTGCTGACCTCTTCGCTCTTTCCCCTGTTGACGTTGGCCTTCCTGCACTGCAGGGACAGCGCTGTCTTCTCATTGCTTCCAAGACCGAGAGAGGACCCGAGACAAGGGTTTAGTTCAGCAGTTCTGACACCTGCCTCCCGTAGTGGTGTGCTGGCTGGCCTTCCGGGCTCCTGGCTTTAGCCTGGCCCCACCCCCACTGTTGTGGGTTCTCTCTCCCCCACCCCCGCCACCATCTCCAGGCTCTTAAATAATTTTTTTAAAGAGAGGGACTTGTGTTCTCAGTGTGTTGTCTGGCCACAAGGTTCCCCAGAGTGGAAGGGAATGTGAGAACTCCCAGCACACCTCAACCCAACAGCCAACTCATGTCCCAGGATCGATGTTGCATATAGGCGCAGACATAAAGCAGGCAGTTGTATGCACCAGAAGGATTCACAATGCCTCACCACGGTCATCTCATGGCATCCTTGCTTCAACCCCATGAGGCAGGTGTTACCATGGACACCCCCCCTTTTTTTTTTTTTTTTGACAGGCAGAGTGGACAGTGAGAGAGAGAGACAGAGAGAAAAGTCTTCCTTTGCCGTTGGTTCACCCTCCAATGGCCGCCGCGGCCAGTGCGCTGCAGCCGGCGCACCGCGCTGATCCGATGGCAGGAGCCAGGTACTTATCCTGGTTTCCCATGCGGGTGCAGGGCCCAAGGACTTGGGCCATCCTCCACTGCACTCCCTGGCCACAGCAGAGAGCTGGCCTGGAAGAGGGGCAACTGGGACAGAATCCAGCGCCCCGACCGTGTGCCGGCACCGCAGGCGGAGGATTAGCCTATTGAGCCGTGGCGCCAGCCTCCATGGACCCCGCTTCTACTGACAAGGATGCAGATGAGTGGAGACCCAGCACTCCAACCCTCTGACCTCAGGTGGAGGGGATGGAGAGGGCCCATTTGGCTCTTCGTGTTTTTTTCAGAGATTTATCCATTTATAAAAGGGAGAGAGGGAGAGAGAGAGAGAGAGAGAGAGAGAGAGAGAGAGTGAGAGAGAAATCCTCCATCCTCTGGCTCCTTCCCCAAATGACCACAAAGAGCAGAGCTGCACCATAGTCAGGAGCCAAGAGCTTCCTCTGGGTCTCCCACGTGAATGCAGGGGGCCAAGGACTTGGGCCATCTTCTGCTGCTTTCCCAGGCCATAGCAGAGAGCTGGATCAGAAGTGGAGCAGCCAGGACTTGAATTGGCATCCATATGGGATGGCGGTGCTGCAGGCAGCAGCTTTACGCACTACACCACAGTGCTGGCCTGAACTCTTCATACTTAAGAGGACTCCTCATTCTGTCACATCAAGAGCCCGCCTGGTCACCAGTGATCTTCAGTGATGTGCCGATGTGTAGGAGAGCATTCGGCTCACTACACTGCACACGCTGGTAGCTTCTGCTTTTCTTTTAGTTCTAATGCAACTCAAACATATGAATAAAGGCTCGAGAAACAGGGAAAGGCAGTCTGAATAACTAAACATGGAGAGTGTGCCAGGCTCTGTTCTGTGAGGGCTCCGTCCTCATAACAACCCTAGGAGGTAGGTGCTACTGCTATGCCCAGGTTACAGGCACAGAGAGGGCAAGTGGCTTACAAAAGACTACACAGGTCTTTAGTAGAAAAAGCTGGCATTCAAATCCAGCAATTGCATGGGTACCAAATCAAATAGAGCAAGGCTTTCAATGTTCTGGTTACTTGTTCCATATCACATTTCAAGAAAAATACTCAAGGCCAGCGCTGTGCCATAGCAGATAAAGCAGATGCCTGTGGCACCAACATCTCATATGGGCACTGGTCTAAGTCCTGGCTACTCCACTTCTGATCTAGCTCTCTGCTAATTTGCCCAGGAAAGCAGTGGAGAATTGCTCAAATACTTGGGCCCCTGCACCCACGTGGGTGCTCCTGGGTCCTAACTCCTGATTGGCCCAGTTCTGGTTGTTGTGGCCATTTGGGAAGTGAACGTAGATGGAAGATCTTTCTCTTTCTCTTCTCTCTCTCTCTCTCTCTCTCTCTATATATATATATATCCCTTTAAAATAAATAAATAATTTAAAAAAATATATACTCAAAAAGACAGAATTTAAATAAAACCCCTAAGAAGCAGCTCTAATGGGAGTTCTCATTGATATGTACTGTGGAGTCCTGGCTTTGTGCTTGGTCCCTTCTCTCAGAGCAGTAGGGAACATTATCCTAACACCAAAGTATAACGAAATAGCACGAGATGAGCACTTGGGAAGCCTCAGGGAGCTCAGGTGACAGAAGATGCACTGCAGAAGGAGGCCCCAAGAGACCACCAGCACCCCCTGCGTGGAGGTGGGAAAGACAGCGAGGACGGCCCTGTGGTCCAAGAATAGTGGGTTACCAAGATCAGCAGGACCAAGCCGGAAGTCACAGACAATGCCAGGAAAAGTAAGTGTCTGGGTGAGGGAAACTCAGCCTTCAAAAGCCCCTGGTCACAGCCCAGGGGACAGAAGAGTTCCACATCACTGGGATGGCCTTGTCACCCGCTGTCCTGGCATCCCATCTGCATAGTGCCCCTGTCCACTCTCATGAGGGCCCTTGCATGGACCATATGTGCCTGGCCACCCTGTACCTGGCAAATTGGAAAGTGGGGCCCAGCACTTTGATGTATTGAAGATGCTTAAGAAGCTGTGTCTTTAATAGCCTGCATCACATGCCTAGCTAACAAGGAAATACACTTTATGAAAACACTATGCATGGATTCCGAAGTTGTTTTGCTCCAAAACAAACTAATCTTTTAATTCCATTTTCTATGAGCCTTTTAGTGCTCATACACACCAGCGACCCCAGTTTGGTCTTGAAAGCCAGAGGCAGGGGTCCCCACACACACACACACCCTGTTTGGTCTGAACCCAGTTTCACACAAAATAAGCCAGCTAGTACTTGCGACAAAACCGTGCAACAAGGTGGGTATTTGGTGCAGCAGTTAAGACATCATTTGGGGCACTCACATCCCGTGTCAGAGTCCCTGCTGTTGATCCAGCTTCCTGCTAAACACACCCTGGGAGGCAGCAGAAGATGGCTCAAGTACTTGGCTCAAGTACTGCCCCCGACATGGGAGACCTGGATTCCAGAGAATTTGGGAAATGAGCCAGCAGTCATGTGATTCATCCTATCTCTCTTGCTCGCTCACTCTCTCTCTCCCTCTCTCAAATAAACTAAGAAAAATTATTAAAAATAATATGTAGGTGGGTCGGCACTGTGGCGTGACAGGTTGAGCCTTCACCTGCAGCATATGGGCGCTGGTTCAAGATCTGGCTGCTCCACTTCCAATCCAGCTCCCTACTGGTGTGCCTGGAAATGCAGTGGGAGATGGCCCAAGGGTTTGGACCCCTGTACCCATGAGGGAGACCTGGAGGAAGCTGATGGCTCCTGGCTTCGGCTTGACCCAACCAGTAGAGGGAAAAAAAACCTCTGTGTGTATGTGTATGTGTGTGTGTTTCTCTCCCTCTTTCTCTCTTTCCCTCTGTCTGTAACTCTGCCTTTCAAATAGATAAGATAAATCATTTTAAAAAATACGTAGGAGCAGCCATCCCGCTAATGAATAAGTAGCCCCATCTGTGTGCAGTGGGCGTAAAACAAGGGAAAAGCTTAACGCAGGGTGAGATTACACATCGACAGAAACCGCTAAAGCTAATTTTGATCTACGGCCTCTTTCAAGCCTCAAACAACTGAGTTCAAAGAAGTTCATTAAAGCGCAGAGTTGTCAATGAATTTACAAATAAAACATAAAGTACTACTTCTAGAGCAGACTGGTTGGCAAATGAGCCAGCCTGTTGGTCTGTGAGCAAAAACACATTGAGGAAAAGAGGCAGCTGCACAGTGTCAGAGAGCGGAGCAAACAGCACGGAGTGGGCATGCTCACAGTTCCGGCTCTGAGATGGATCTGTCTGCAGGGCTTGCTGGGGGAAGCTGAGCTCTTTTAGCAAGGTCTGAGCTGACTGATGCTGCGCCGTTGCTGGATTTTATTACAACTTGACGTTGAATGGCCTGGTGTCAAGGCCATCAAAAGCTCCAAGACTCCAACGCGCGCTTCCAGACTGAGCTGGGCCAGGCGCTTGGGTTGGCTGGATGTCCAGCTTGTGCAGCCCTGCGGTTTCCTAATGTGTGCGGAATGCTTTGAGCACCACAGACAGGGATCTTGCTCTCTCCCCGGCCCTCCTCTCACTCTTCAGCTGCCTATTTGTCAGAAAACAGCTAAACAATGATAAAAATGATTAATCAAATCTCAGCCCCCAAAGTTTTCTGTTTAAAAGAGCACAGGATGGAAACAACCAGAACAAAGCAAGTGGAACTCATTTTCAGTCTGACGAAGGAACAAAGAATTTGGACCGGGCCTGATTTTGGATTCCAGACCCCAAACATTTCACAAATAAAATCAGACCAGCTGCATGAATTACAAGGTGCATACCAAGAGAGTGACATGTGCAGGGAGAGATTGTTTTTGAGAGTTCCCACTGGCGAGCTCAGACCACTCCCATTCCCACACTGATGTCTGACAAATGAAACTCTTCCATATTGTGAGGTCAGAGGTCAGAGAGCATCTGTGGGACGTTTTGATCTGAAAGCCTACAATTCGTGCTCCAGCATAAGATGAAACCTGATGCTATTCACTCACTCTGCACCAGGGGCATCACACTCACCTCTGTTGGTAAAGAAAGAAAAAGCTGGTCACTTCCTAAAGGAACCCCTGGGAATCACTTAAATAGGTGCCCACAGAGCAGAGCAGGACAGGACTAAGTTTACCTGTGGATGACTATAAATGCATTATCTTTCTATCTTCATAAGTATTATGAAATGTACACAGGAAAGAATGTTGCATAAATAAAACTCTATCTATTGGCATATGTTAAGGGTCTGGAAAAAAAACACTTCTGGGGAGAAAAGCCTTTCAAATATATTTGCTTTGTGCCTCCACGATTGCTGCCTAGTTAAAATGCGGTAAATTGAAACAATGGCACAAAATACTCTAACAGGAATCCCTAAGGGAAGCTAGAAACTATTTACTCTAACTAATCAGGCAGCTATTTTCATAGTCAAGGAATGTCAAAGACCTTGAGCTGATTCCAAACACAAACCACCCTTAATTCAGACCTGGGAATGAAGCAGACAGCACTTGGGTCCAAGTTTAAATCCAAACCCTCACAAATACATGAATGACTAATGGACCCTGACAGTGTACCAGGCACTGTTAGATCCTGGAGATAGAAATGAGAGATACCGGAGGAGGCTGGATGGTGGCCCCCCAAAGACATGTCCACATGCAAACCGCTGGAATCTGTGCATGTGGGCTTGTTAGGAAAAGGGGTATGGAAATTAAGGCTCTTTAGATAAAAATCACTCCAGATTAGCAGGGTAGGCCGAAACCAGTGACAAGCGTCCTATAAGAGATGCACCCGGGAGGCCATTTGGCCCAGCTGTTAAGACACAGAACACCTGGGTTCAACTGCAGATTCCAGCTCCTGACTCCAGCTTCCTGCAGGTGCAGACCCTGGGAGGCTCAGGTAACTGGGTCCCTGCCCCCAACGTGGGAGACACCGATAAAGTTTAGCATTGTGGCCACTGCAGGTATTTGTAGAGTGAACCAGTAGAGGGAAGTACAGTGTGTGTGTGTGTGTGTGTGTGTGTCACTGTTTCTCAAAGAGAGAGAGAGAAGGGGGAAGTCCCATAAAGATAGAGGGAGCAGGACCCTGCTGTGGGAACATCTGGTCCCTAGAACTGGGAGAAGATAAACTGTTGTTTCAAGCCATGAAGTTTGTGCTCATTTGTTACAGCAACCCATGGAACTGATACAACTTCTCGGGGCTTCTAGGAAATGGAGGACAGGAGGTACCAGGGCACAGAAAAGTTAAGGAACACTTGCTTCGTGACAAAGAAAACAATAGGAAGAAAAATTTCACTGTACAGTGCAGGTTTTTAAAAATTCAAGTCATCTTAGGATTCCGGCAACATCTTCGCAGAGCCGCGCCAGGGGCACCCTCCAGCCCCAGCTGCTGGGGTCCTGGGCTGTTTGGGGTGCGCCACACGTTCTTGGCCATTTGCTTTTGCAAGTCGAGGCTTCAAAGAGGTCTTAAAGAACAGGCTCGCACAGAAAATCATTTCTTGAAGCACTTGTTTGTATAGAGCACATGTGGAATATGTTGTGATCCACTGTGGGGCCCAGCCGTGGCCGGGTGTGCCCGGCACATGGTGAGTAGTGCTCACACGGAAGTCTGCAGCAGGGCTAAGGCAGTGCTTAGTCGTTTAAAACTATAGTGCATCCAGTAGCAGGCAGTGCGTGAAACCTGATAATAAATGGCTCTGTCACCGGCTTAGGTTTTCACTTTTAGAGTGTGCTCCTTCTACTCGTAGCAAAAGAACACAGTTGACTGTCAAACAGTGGCCGTGTGACCTCGGGAGCAGCCTCCTCCTCGCCGCAGGTCTTGGATTCGTCAAGAGGCCACGTCTGGTGATGGACGCACTCCAGCGTAGGTCGTGTACACGCACTCTGAGGCATTTGCACAGCGGCGGCCTTGTCCGAGGACGCACTTCTCAGAATGCATTCTTGCGATTAAACACTGCTTTCACTGCACTCGGCAGTGCACTGGCCATTACACAGTGAACTGATCCGTGCACAGGGTGAACGCGGGGGGCTTGTAATATGGCAGGCACATTGCTCTGCCCAGCACAGCTCTTCTCTCCTGGGAGACCTCCACTGGGTGCAGGGGGGCAGCGGCACAGGCCTCCCACCCTCCAAGCTGCAGCCGTGGGCGTCTCCATCCCTGACCATGAGACTTCACCTGGAGTCGTTGCACCAAAGAAACCAAGAAAACCAGCTCCCTTCTTCAAACACTTGCAAAATAAATATGCAAAATAAATAAATAAATAAAGGTAGTGGTGGCTTTAGTTGCCTTCTGTTGTTTTTTTTTTTTTTTTCTTTAATGGTCTCAACAGATGCAGGTTTCCATATTACAGGTTTTCCATCACATAGGAAAGGAACTTAGGGAGTTCCCATTTTGCAATTTGTTTATAAAACAAAAAAAGCTTCAAGCTCATCTCTCCCCTGCTATTGCAAAAGTAGAAGAAAAAAAAAAAAACAGAAAAGAGGAACTTGTTGCGGAGCGAATGCCTGTCTCCCTGAGGCCCACTCAGCCCCGTCACCATGGAGACTCCTGGAGGCACCAGGAAGGACTCCAGCATCTCAGGGCTGCGGAGCCTTTGAAATGGAAGCGCGCCCAGCACAAAGAGGAACTCAGTCTGAAGCCCTTGAAGAGGAGCCTTTGACTCCTGACTGACAGCCTGGGACCGCAGCGATGGCAGAGAGATGGCCCTGCCTTTCTCCCAGGTCCTCATTAGTTAGGGGCACTTTGCCCCCGGGAGCAAAGGCCTGGGAACACATTGCCCATGGACAGGGCGCTGTGCCACTGCTGCAGAAATATTGATGTAAAGTCCGAGAGTGTGGATAGTTGAAAGGGAGCCCCGGGGTGCCGGGAGGGTGGTTTGTAGAAGCACTGGGCTGGAAAAAGACACGCGAGTGCTGCTCTTGGACAAGTTTTTTTTTTTCCTTGGGCAGCTGAAATGTTTTTCCCTTGCTACTCCTGAGGTTGCATCCAAAGCGCTCACGTTAGGTTCATTCAGGATACAGGAATGGAGGCATCGCAAGGACCTGAAGTCAGAGAGCCCTACAGGAGGAAGTTCAGTGTACGGAGGCGTCTCTGCCCAGAGTTTTCTCAGCTGCATTCCCCACAGATGTCACAGGTGACTTGTGGCACTGGCAAAGCACCCTGCCTAGGGCTGCCGTGGAGCAGGAACCCACACGGATACCCCTGGGCATGAGCAGTGGCCTCCTGAATGTATCCCTTGGTTATATATCCATGGTGCTTCTATCTCAATGGTCCCTGGGTACAACAGGTGCACACAGCACCTGTGGGCCAGCTGTCACTGCCAATCCTGATGCACTCTGGGCCCGAGATGTGGGCCTTGGGCACACAGTGTGCATGACTGCGCCCACCAGCCACAGTGGAAAACCTGAGGGAGAGAAATTCCTGGGTTCAGGGCCAGGTCTTGCCCAGACTCCTTGCACCAAGTCTGACACGGGAATGTGCCAGGGCTGTCTCTGGAACACTTCTCTAACAGAGCAGCTCCCAGAATTCCTTCTTCGCCCCACTCACGTGGCAGCCCCTCCACCCCGCCTCTAAGAGGAGAAGCCACATGAAGACATGCTGGCTTCCTTCTCTGCCCCAGATGTACATCCCAGTGCCTGCAGACCTGCGTCACCAAGAAAGCAAATGAGATATAAAGGTCTGAGCAAAAGCTGCAGCCGTCGCCTCTAAACTATTTATTCTGATTTCTAGACAAGGGAGTTAATTGGATGGGCTCTCGTGACAGACATTCCACACTAAAATTCATAGATTCCTGCCAAAACAACATATTGTGCGCAGCTATATTCCACGTTGGAACTCGGAGCTGCTTCGGGTCCTGAGCAGTTTTATGTGGGAAAAGGGAGATGGAGGGCGCAGAGACTAAGGCAGTGGCCCCTGCATTCCCCCGTCCCTCCCCCTGCAGCAACTGCTTCCTTGGTCTTTTCTCTTGCTATTTGGGCTTAGCAAAGTTCAAGTTCAAAGGGAGCCACAGGAGTGAAAAGGCATGCCGTTTTGAGGCATCAACAGCTGGGGCTTCCTTGGGATGGACTTGGGCTATCTGGGGGCTGCCCCTGCAGTTGCCTTTGGCCTGGGCAGATCCCTGTATGTGGCCCTGACCCTTGCTCCCAGCCCTGTGCACAGGGCCCATGCTGGGCACCTGGATCACCCTGCTAGCCCACCTCGCTGTTTCCTCCAGAGAGGCAGGCCTGGTCCTGGCTGTCCACAGGGAAGGCCAAGGCCAAGACAGGTATGTGGCCAGAGGGTGCGGGCTCACCAGACCTCAAAACCCATCTGCAGCCTCCAGCGCCGTCTGCTGGGTTCCCTTCCAGTTCTGCAGAGCTACCCGCTATGCCGCGGCGAGGGCTCCCTCTGAGGCCACACTCTTCACTTTCTGGGGTTTTCCATCCACCTCGGCGTCCCTTCATGCAGATCCAGCACGCACTGCGCCTCTGCCTTTCAGGCCCCAGCTGTCCTCTCACTGCTGTTGCTTGGGACTGCCCACACAACCCCTTCTCCGCTCGTTGTAGCACGCGCGCCCACCGCTAAACAGGTCCCCCACAAGGCACCTTTGCTTCCCGTAGCTATCCCCTGAAAGTTCAGCAGGCTGCAGGCAGACACCATCCGAGCAAGTGCACCCCACCTCTCAGCGTCCCTGTCGCCGCCCCAAAGAGCCCTTGGCTCCGCCCTCTGAGTCCTGCTAAGACCCGAGACTCCACCCAAAAGGGTCTGGGATTCCACCGTGCAGTACCCAGGACTCCACCCAATAGGGCCCTTGACACCACCCCTCTGCGACCTTGACTCCGCCCCTGTGAGCCATGACTCCGCCCCACAGAGACTAGGACTCCACCCCACAGAGTCTCTGATTTCATCTTGCGGTGTCACTGACTCCACCCCTAAGTGCCCACACTAGCTCACTTCAGTGTGGGTCCTTGAACCAAGTCGACTCCCCAGACCTCTGCGGCCACAATTTCCCTGTTCCAAGATGGCCTCGCCGCATGACCTCATAGGGCGTGCTCCTCTACAAACCCAGGGGCGCCTTGTAGCGTCACCTCCCCTGCAGCGGCGGCCAGCTTGTGCGGATCCCACGGCTTGTAACACAAAGCAGCCTGGAAAGCCGATGTCTGCTTGCGTGGGGAGTCGATCAGGAGGGACCAGGTAGAGGAAAGCTGCCGAGGACTGGGGCCCACACTAACGAAAATCTGTAAAACGAAAATGCACTCAAGAGTAGAAGAAACGTCCTGACTACTTAGCAAAAACATTTGCTCCAAGAGGGCAGTGCGACTCGATAGTGCTGCCCAAAGTCATTTCCGACCAGGGCTTGCACCAGTCCTGGGCCCCCAGCTCACTCTGACCTGCAAGTCCCTCCTCTGCTCCCCACCTCTGTGTGCACCCCCACCCAGGAAATCAGCAGAAATGGAGTCTACATAGGACTCACGATTTTTATACTGACATGAACTTCATCTTTTCTTTCTATTCCCCGTGCACTTTTTGAAGTCTTTGCACATCCCCTGCCAGGGTGTGCTGCTCGCTGGAAGCCCCCGCTCCCCGGCCCCAGCAGGTGCATAGGAGCGGGGGCTGCTCTAACTTGTCCTCAAGTCTCTCAGCTGCCGCGTGCCGCGTGTGTTTCTGTTTCGGCTGCTTCCCCAGATTGCAAACCTCTTGAGGATGGAATCACATCCTCCTTTTCTTCCTTGGTTTCCTTGTAGCCCCTTTCCACAGGTGTCACCTCTGCCTCTTGGATGCCCTGTCGCCGATTCCTTTCCTGGCTGCTCTTACGGTTGGGGTCTCTGAGGCCCCTTCTCCTCTCTGGCCACCCAGTCTCTCGCAACCTCACGCATGCACAGTTGTCACAGTTGCTCACAGGCTGAGGCTGCCCCCAGGTAAGCATCCAAAGCCACGTCTCAACTCCCCACCACAATTGTCTTCCTCCAAATTCTGATGCCTTCAATTCAGCCACCCTAAGGAGTGGGCCTCATTGGGGCTTCCTTCAGCTCCAGGCCAATTGAATTTAATTTCCCGTGTGAGCTATGATTATTGCAGCCATGATGAGCAGTTGCTCATTTTCACCGATTCATTTCAACAAATTTCCTGTGTCCCGACCCTGTTCTTTCTCGCTGTCGCCCACTTGATGGACAGCTCCAGCATCCTCCAACACCCAGAAACCTGGGATGACCTCAAACTGCTCCCTCCTCTCCATCTTGAACACAGGCATGCCTCTCACCCTCACATGAGCTGCGCACTTGGCTTGCAGCTCCTCCCCACAACGCTATAGAGGAAGCACTATTTTAATTCCTGTCTTAAAAATAAGGGTAGCCCTTATGAGGGTGCTGGTTCAAGCCCCAGCTCCTGCACTTCCAATCCAGCTTCCTGCTAATGCATCCTGCCAGACAGCAGATGATGATCCAAGGACTTGGGTCCCAGCCGCCCACATGGATGTCCGCCCAGATGGAGTGTCAGGCTCCTGGCTTTGCCCCTGCTCAGCCCCAGCCATTGCAAACAACTGGAGAGTGAACCAACAGATGAAAGACCATTCTTGAGATCTCTCTCTTCTCTCCCTCCCTCCCTTTTCCTCCCTCTTTTCCTCTTTCTATCACTCTGCCCTTCAAATAAACAAATACACCTTTCAAAAGAGAGAAAGAGAGAGAGCTGGAGCCAGACACCAACCCAGGTATTCTGATATGGGATACAGATGTCTCTACACCTAGGCCAAAGGCCCACTCCCAAGTTACCTTGGAGGCATTCACAGGAATTCCAAAGCATTTAGCAGGGTCTCCTTCTGTGAATGCCAGCTGCATTTAAACTTCTCACGTGAGTTACGATTATTCCAGTGATGATGAGCAGTTACAGCATGAAAGACCTATTAGATATTAAACACACACACACACACACACACACCCTTTCTAGATCTGGAGAGCTGATACATTTTGCACTCCTTCTAAGAGAGTCTATGCAAACTCACTTGAGCTCACTTGCTCTCTCTCTCTCTCTCTCTCTCTCTACCCTTTAAATGGCCCGGAGACTTGGTACAGCAGGAATATGTTTGGAGGAGTTGAATATGAAGGTAATCACCCAGAACCAGGTTGCAAACTGGCTGGATGCCTTTGACTTGTGAACATATTTGTTTTGGCACACCTAGTGTTTCGCATGAAAATCGTGGTGTCTGGCTTCCTTTGGAGAACCCAGTTGATATGACAACCCAGAGCTCTCTGCCCTAGTTGGCAATGATCTGTGCCAGAGCTAGGTCAGCTGCCTCCTTGGACAGGGCGTGCGTGTCCCACTTGGCTGCCACCCCTCTGGCCAGCTTGGCTATTGAGGTTACAATCCAGGCCTCCGCAGACGGGCAGGTTGGTGGCCCCGGGTGACACTGGTCAGGCCGTCCTTTTGAACCTTGCCACTTAGCTCAAATCTGAGCAGTGCCACACTTTTGTCAGCCAGCACGAGGCTGCGGACTGCTCTTACGTCGCCAGGTCTTCTGTCCACACGCCTGTTTCATCTCTGCACAAGAACACTGCGACATCGAATTTCCGTCCTGCTTACCTTCGGGACAACCAGAAGTCTCGGCCAGGTGTCAAAATACAAACTTAGTTCTGAGAGTTACCAACTTTGCGCGTCCAGCCGCACGTTGATCTCTACCTAATGAAATACCCAGAGCAGGCTGGGGCCTGGCACGCAGAGCCCAGGCCGCTGTTTACTCCTGCTAATCACGATCATGTTTACAGGAAAATGCCCGCATCTGCTTCCAGCAGCTCCAGCCACTCAGCCATGTGAGAGCTGTCTTTTCAAAGTCAATTGCCTGTCATTTTGCTGATTTATGTTGAGTAACTGCAAGGACCCCTCGAGGTATTTGTAGCTGGCTTGATGAGTCCCAGCTTATAAAGTGGCAGTGGGCAGAGTGTTTCAGTTCAAATTCCCATCAAGGCAGAATTTAAATCCCTAGCCCTGCTGCTCATATTTGCAATGTGAGCACTTTAGATAAGCAGAAGCCATCAAACCCTAAATGCTGGGGGAAATACAACCTGCATTTCTTCAAATGCAGCCCGAGCCCAAATCTTCTTTCAGACCTGGGAGAGGCAAGCGATTCTAACAGTCTTTAAAAGAGCGATCACATGGGCTTTTTCCCAAAAAATAGTCACGGCCCAGGCAGGACGGGAGGCATCAGATAAGATCGGAGGAGCTGGCAAACGTGTTTCCCGGGCCACTGGCTGAAGTCTCCTATTTCAACCAGCGGAATCTAATTTCTTGGGAATGACTTGCTCTCTAACTGAAGTCTTTTTTTTTTTTTTTCAAAGCGAAAACATTACTGAAAAATAGGGTGACCTATTAAGTTACTCACCCATTAGCGTCTGGTTTAGCTGCAGCGTTGAAGGTGCACAAGGACCCTTTCAGGCCCATTCCTCTGCACCCCACCCCTGCACGCACTGAAAGTGCCGCAGGATTCCAGATCTGAGCCAGCTGACCCTCACGTGTTGGCGCTGGAGAGTTAGACGCAGGTTCTTTCTAAGAACCCCCTCGCCCCGTGTGAATTCCTTCTCTGCAAGGCCCGTATCACGGAGGAGCTATTTCGGGATCTCCCTTTTGGGAGTCAAACACTGATCCCTCAAGGAACGCCCACAGCTGGCATCGTCTGTTTCTGCTCACCCTGGTGTCTCCGTGTCTCAAGCCCACACAATACCAGGCCTGAAAGAAGCTCTAGGGGTCTTGTTCGGACCCTCGGGTGCGGATACTGAAGTACAGCGACTCCTGGGATCTGAAGGCCCAGGCACGGCAGAGGCTGAGTCGGCCCTAGAGAGGCAGCCTCCGAAGGGTCCCCTGACTCACCCTGCTGCCACCTGTCTCCAGCGTCAGCTAGGGAAAGCGCGCATCGCTCCGGTATGGAAACAGGAGCTCTCAGCTGCACCGCCCCCTCACAAGTCTGTCTTTCTCTCTCTCTCCATCTTGCCCACTTTCTCTGCGTTTCTGTCACCTGCCCTATTTAACCAGCTCCAAAGTAGCTGCCTGTCTTTCTGCTTCTTTTTGTAGCCTTGCCTCCTGGTTTTGGCTTTGCTCTTACTTCATTCTTTGGCTTACAAAACTGGGTTCCGCGGGGTGGGCATTGGGCACAGAGGTTAAGACACTGCTTAGGACACTCGCAGCCCATATCAAAGTACAAAGTGCAAAGTCCAGGCTCCTGGTTCCAGCTTCCTGACCACGTGGGCCCCTGGAGGCAGCAGTAATGACCCAAGGGACTTGTTCCCTGCCACCCAAGAGGGAGACCCGGATTGAATTCCTGGCTCCTGGCTTCGACCTGGAGCAGGTCTGGCCATTGAAGGCATTTGGGGAGTGAATCAGTGGATAGGGTCTCTCACTCTTGCTCTTTCTCTCTTTCAAAAAAAAAAAAAATGGAGGGAGGGGAGAATGGGTTCCCAGTTCCCTTACTGTGTGGATGCTATGCCTCAGCATGGCCACTGGGTGGCAGTGTTTCAGAGCCATCCTGGAGCCTGCCAAGTGGCTCAG